>NW_028318847.1:2324583-2674166 GCF_062004578.1 Staurois parvus | reverse complement strand
GGTTAAGTGTATTACATTTTTAGCACAATAATATTATTGGCATTAGTGTTAACTGGATAATCACTTGAATTATGATGAATGATAAAATTATGATACAGTTATACCTGGATGCATTTTTGGTGCTCTTTGGGATTTTGGATATGGATTGTGGTTAAGATTTACAATCAACAGGGTAAAATGCCCATAAAATCCACTAATGTAAATTTATAATAATCACATTATTTGACACAGTACAAGAGCCTTGAAAGTTCCTATCTATAACATAATTACTTCAAAGCGAAGACAGCACATGGGGAGCATTCTTCAGCTAGAGCATTAGAATCCATTTATTGACGACATTTAAATGAGCACAGTTGCAGATCCTGTTGAATCGACAGATGTGTTAAAGCAGACGGCAAGTCAAAACCTAATTAAGTTTAAATCTACTCCCACCCCCATTCTAAGCCTATTCTGTGTACCTGAATTTCTATTCTGAAGTTGCTCTGGTTCGAATACATTATCCCTCCAGCTTCACTGAAGACGAGAGATTGCTAACAATGGCTGCAGAGCCTGGGCAGTGATGTCACTCATATGCTTACTATGGGGCATCCATTGTCGGCTATCATTTCTCTACACTGAAGCCAGCGCTGAAAGCCAGTCATGTAACCAGACCAGAGAAACTTCAGAATAAGTAATCATAGGCATCTTTCCTTTTACAGGGTAGATAGGTTAGGTTTAGAATGGTGGTGGGAGCAGATTTAAGCGTAGTTAGGTTTTGACTTGCCTTCGGCTTTAGGCCTTGCACCTTGATCTGTAGGAATAGATTCCATGCAGGATGTTCTTCAGTTTATTGTACATGCCACAGGGTTGTTCTCTTTAATTTTGTTTTACTACTTAGTGAGTCAGTGACTTTGCTTATATCCTATACATTTAAATGAGAAGATATGCAATATACTAAATAAGCTGTGTTGGGCAACACAGAACAAACTGAAGTGAGAACACCCATAATCTGCCTGCCAGTACAGGTCTACACTGCAGCTCAAATCTCAATTAATTGCGCTTTCTATCTGGGAAGTAACACCTTCAAACCTGACATGTTACTACATCAACCCCAACAGAAAATCTCAGCGTGGCTTTGTGATTTGTGTCATTTAAAGATGTGACACATTGATTAAAACAGTCATGGTTCTGCTTATGCAAGAAACAGAATATACAGTCTTTTGTAAACATTAAAGACAAAACATTCAGATTCTTACTCAATGGCGACAGGTTATCTTTAAAGTAACCCTGTTACTACTAAACAAAACCTACTCTGCATAAACGGGGTATGGATACTTTCCTATTGCCAACCATGTGTTGTAACTATGCCCTCTTCTAATGCCGTGAACTGTGGTTCCTCCTGCCTGCTGGTACATCCTGCAGTGGCATACGTATAGCGGAAGGAAACAACAGAGCGTACAAAGAAGAGCAGGTATTTAACACACTTGGGGGTGGGGTTTCAACAAAAGTGCCACCAGATATGAGTATACATGTTTTTTTTTACAATGTGTGCTTTACTTTGACCAGTTCAAATTTATCAAAATGGTTGCTGGTATACACTTATCGGCCACTTTATTAGGTACACCTGTTCTTTTACAAAGAATTTTATTACAGAATAGATAGGAGCAAAGGATCAGTCAAAAACAATTGCATTGACCAACAGGAATAAGACATACAAGGGATTCGATGAATATTCCAGAATATGTACTGGTGGAAAGACATAGAATTAAACTGTATACTTAAGTGCCATGTATTAAAAAAAATAAAAAAAGAGAAAACAATGAGTAAACAATTAAAGACCAATGACAATATAAACTCTAAGGAAAAATTGTCACTATATCAGCATACAGAAAGCGGAGAAGATATAAAATGGAGCCTCTCCAAATGTAGATAAGTATTCCACATGTAGGGCTCTCGAAGGAGTCCAGCATGAGGATTTAGTATTGCGGATGCGGCACTCAAAGCACTAATCGCAATCAGTACAGATAGTATAAAACAGATTAGACAATAGGTACACCTGTTCAATTGCTTGCTAACACAAATTGCTAATCAGTCAATCACATGGCAGAAACTCAATGCATTTAGGCATGTAGATGTGGTGAAGATGACTTGCTGAAGTTCAAACCGAGCATCAGAATAGGGAAGAAAGGGGATTTAAGTGACTTTGAATGTGGCATGATTTTTGGTGCCAGACAGGCTGGTCTGAGTATTTAAAAAACTGCTGATCTACTGGGATTTTCATACACAACCATCTCTGGGGTTTACAGAGAATGGTCCGAAAAAGAGAGAATATTCCGTGAGCGGCAGTTGTGTGGACGAAAATGCCTTGTTGAGGTCAGAGGAGAATGGACAAACTGTTTGCTGCGACATTCAGATGGTAGGGTCAGAATTTGGTGTAAACAACATGAAAGCATAGATCCATCCTGCCTTGTATGAACGGTTCAGGCTGGTGATGGTAGTGTAATGGTGTGGGGGATATTTTCTTGGCACTAGCAAGGTGTACCTAATAAAGTGGCCGGTGAGTGTATGATGTTATTTTACTTTACATTACTGTTTAGTTTTATTTTCCTTCCCAGCTTTTTTAGCTCTCCAAGTGCTATCCATACTGTAATAAGAACAGAGCAAGAAAAGCTGAATTTATACTAGTATCATTTTCTTGCTAAGATACAATGTAAAAAGTTTAAGCAAAATAAAATAAATAAATCTCTGCAATATAAGCACATTTCTCCATGTTTTGTCTTTTTAAAGCACTGCTAGTACAGGAAAATACCTGTTGACCCTTTCAGAAATTTGATGTGTTCCTAAATTCCACACTGAGCTGGCAACTATGATCTTGCTGCAATTCCCAACCCCTGGGAAGCGCTATACATCCTCCCACCCAATTGTAAATGCAATGGTGGAATGGGTATAGAAAGAGGCTACAGAAGTCCACTTTCCAACATATATCCCCTCTTCTGCATTTGTAGTCTTAGCAGTGAAACTTAACCTCCTCCCCCTGCATTGGTAGTCATGGGAGAGATTCAATTTCAGTGCTGGGGGCCATCATTGCATTCACTGACACCAAATTCAGGCTTATTATTGTGTCCACTGACACCAGTGCTGGGGGTATTATTGCGTTCACGGACACCATTACTGGGGATTATTATTGCATTTTCTGACACCAATGCTGCGAGCTATTATTGTGTGCACTGTCTCCAATTCTGGGAATTATTGCATTCACCGACACCGTTGCTGGGGGTTATTATTGCGTTCACTAATACCAATGCTATTGGTTGTTATTGCATCCACTTACACCAATGGTGGGAGGTCATTTTTACATCCACTGACTCCATTGTTAGGGTTATTATTGCGTTTAAAAATACCAATGCTGGGGGCAATTATTTCATTCACTAACACCAATGCTGGGGGTTGTTATTGTGTTCACGGACATCAATGCTGGGAGTCATTACTGCATCCACTGACACCAATACTGGAGGGGGTATTATTGCGTTCACAGACACTAATGCTAGCGGTTATTATTGCATCCACTGACTCCAATGTGGTGGGTTATTATTGCATTCACTGACACCAGTGCTGGGGATCATTCCTGTATCCACTGATACCAATGCTGGGAGTCATTACTGCATCCACTGACGCCAATGCTGGAGGAGGTATTATTGCGTTCACATACACCAATGATAGCGGTTATTATTGCATCCACTGACTCCAATGTGGTGGGTTATTATTGCATTCACTGACACCAGTGCTGGGGATCATTCCTGTATCCACTGATACCAATGCTAGCGGTTATTACTGCATCCACAGACACTAATTTCAGGGTTAATATTGCATCCAATGACACCAGTGTTGAGGGTCATTAATGCATCCACATGCGCAGGGTTCTGAACAAGGACAACTATTGCTCCTGTGTGATGCTATGGGAACGCATTCAACAGCTACAGCATCCTAGGAACAAGACAGGATGGAGCTATGCTGAATATTGAGAGTTTTTTGAGTAGGCTACAGTGGGAATGCAAATGGCCTACAGGTACGGCAGATACATTGATGAATATTTGTAAAAGTTCCTTATTTTATTCTTACCCACATTTGCAAATACGTGTGTAAGCCGCAGTCCCACGTCAATGGTCCTCTGTATAGTGTGGACCAAACTCTAAAATTTTGAGCCTCCAAAGTGGGAGCACATATCAATGGATAGGTTCAGGGCAGGTGTTTTTTGTACAATTGGCTGAATTGGTTGCAGGGACCTAACTGGAAATTTTAGAGTTAGGCTCGCAATATACAGAAGACCCTTGATGCGGGACTGCAGCTTACGCATATATATGCAAATGTGTTCAAACAAATGGCTCTCTTTATAATGCATGTTTGTGATGTGCATCTTGCTGCCAAGGCTGGTTATAGATTTGGATGGTTGCTATTTTTTGGACAGTTGACTGAATTGGATGCAGGGACACACTAGATGCCTTTGCTGTCATTTTGCTATAGCTGGGTGTCACGCGCATCCCTATACCTTTAAAGAGGGGTGGGCTCCCTCCAGGCACACCTTCCCTTAAAAGGAGAAGTACAGCCAAAGTTCATTTGGCTGTACTTCTCCTGTGGATCATAGGAGTGCAGTTCGTTCTGCACTCCTGTGGCTTGTTTTCAGCTGACAGCAGGCTGAAGCCCACTGTTGGCTTACGTCGCTCAGATGGTTCCGGCTGGGGAAAGATCCCGACTTCAAAGTCGGGATCCATCCCAGCATCTGGAGTGGCACCTGGCTCAGCCTCCCAGCGATCCGCTGAGAGCCTGAGCCAGCTACTCCCTCCACAGCCCATCGCTCCAGTGAGCGATGGAGGGGGGCAGAGCAGACAGCGGTGACTGGCAGTCACCACTCTCTGTTCAGAGTAGCTGTAAGAACTCAGAGATCAGTGGTCATGTGACTGCAGAGTTCTCACCCTTAGAGCAAGCAGGGGACAAATGCAGCATTGGACCGATGTTGCATCCACCTAGGTAAGTATGATAAAAAAAAAAAAAGTAACCTATCCACAGATATATGTGCTCAGACTGTGGAAGCTCTGGAAATTTTAGCGTTAGGTCCGCAGTATACAGAGGACTCTTGACGCGGGACTGCGGCTTGTGCGTGTATTTGAAAATGTGTGCACGGTTAGACAGAACCAAATAGGTTGTTTTGCAGGCTGGCTGCTAAAGTGTGCTGAGAAATCCTTTGTTCGTTTGTGATGTTTGAAGTACTACCTGGATGGCAGGTATGGCTACCTTCATATAGAAGGAGAAGTGAGTGTAGCCACCCAGGGACAAGAAGTTTGTTAATTACAGGATTACCAGGTTAAAAAAGGGGGAGGAAAGCCTTACAAAAAACAATTACAGCCATCATATTTAAAGGCTGGTATGCTGCATTATATTCTGAAGTTTATGGAATAACAAACAAGAAATGGGTCAATCAGTAGCCAAGAGGTAAGTCCTGACAGCTTTCACCACAATAGGGTGACCAGATCTGAACACAGGGAAGGTAAGATGCCAAGAAGTCTCACAAAGAAGAGCAGCAATAATTGACTCAACAGATTTCATCAGAAACTTTAAAGTCAGACAAGTCATTCAGTTTGGGGAACATGATGATAACCCTCTGAATCAACAATCCCTGAATGACTGAAAGGAGGTCCAATCTGCTGAAATACAGGAAGGCACAACGCAAAGAAAACGTAGTAGAGAACACAGATATACTCTATTTGTAACCTGATGATGCTACTCCCAGCATCCATGCATCAGCTTTGCAAACTTCCCTAATTTCCCCAACTGTCATGGCCTGGTTCACCTGCTGGTGGCACTGTGCTTCCTGGGCAAAGAACTGCAGTTTTACAACCCGGTCACATGGGGTGCGACTTGACATGCGATTTGCATGCCATGCGCCTTGCAAATTGTATGTCAAGTCGCATCCTATTGTCAACTATTAGAGCGGTCATATCGGTGCAGTTCTGACTTGGTCGGAGCCACACCAATTTTTAAAGTAGTGCATGCATTACTTTTGTTGCGATTTGCATAGACATCTATGTCAGATGTCTTGCAAATCCAACTGAAATCGGCAGGTCACCCGATTTTGAAATCGTGCGACTTCACTGTAAGTCGCACAATTTCAAAATAGGCTTTGATGTGACCGAGGGCTAAGTGTACACCAGCAGTTGTCTCCCAGCAGTCAACAGGTTCCAGCAATCAGCTCCACCTGGCCACACCGGCTGGGAGAAGTTCCACTGCTGCTATTGCTTCTTGCATCAGTGTTTTGGCTGCTCCTGCCCTGTACCCAGTTTGTCATGCTGCTGCCAGACTCTGTTGCCATTAGCTCTTGATCCTGCTGTTGCTCTGTACCCAGTATGCCAGTTTTCTTTTGCTTCCTTCTTATCTGCTCCTCTCATTTTTCCCTTCCTTGCATGTTTCATTTGTGTGTATATATACATACACACACAAAAGTATTTGGACACCCCTCCAAATCATTGGATTCAGGTGTTCCAATCACCTCCATGGCCACAGGTGGATAAAATCAAGCACCCAGGCATGCAGACTGCCTCTACCAACATTTGTGAAAGAATGGGTTGCTCTCAGGAGCTCAGTGAATTCAAGCGTGGTACCATGATAGGTTGCCACCTGTGCAATAAGTGAAATTTCCTTGCTACTAAATATTCCACGGTCAACTGTTAGTGGTATAACAAAGTGGAAGCAACTGGGATCAACAGTAACTCAACCATGAAGTGGTAGGCCACATAAAATGACAGAGCGGGGTCAGCGCATAATGTGCAGAAGTCGTCAACTGTCTGCAGAGTCAATAGCCAAAGACCTCCAAACTGCATGTGACCTTCAGATTAGCACAACAGTGCGTAGAGAGCTTCTTGGAATGGGTTTTCATGGCTGAGGAGCTGTATCCAAGCCTTACATCACCAAGGGCAATGTAAAGCGTCAGATACGGTGGTGTATAGCACACCGCCACTGGACTCTAGAGCAGTGGAGACGTGTTCTCTGGAGTGACGCTTCTGTCTGGCAATCCGATGGACATGTCTGGGTTTGGCAGATGCCAGAATGGTACTTGCATGACTGCATTTTGCCAAGTGTAAAGTTTGGTGAAGGGGGGATTATGGTGTGGGGTTGTTTCTCAGAGGTTGGGCTTGGTCCCTTAGTTCCAGTAAAGGGAACTTTTAGGGCGTCAGCATACCAAGACATTTTGGACAATTTTATGCTCCCAACTTTGTGAGCACAGTTTCGTGATGGCTGCTTCCTGTTCCAACATGACTGCTCACCAGTGCATAAAGCAAGGTCCAAAAAGAGTCCTGACCTTAACCTGAGAGAACACCTTTGGGATGAACTAGAGAGGAGACTGCGAGCCAGGCCTTCCCATCTGACATCAGTGCCTGACCTCACAAATGCGCTTCTGGAAGAATGGTCAAACATTCCCATAAACACACTCCTAAACCTTGTGGACAGCCTTCCCAGGAGAGTTGAAGCTGTTGGGTGCAACCCTACAGACTAAGACTGGGATGCCATTAAAGTTCATGTGCATGCAAAGGCAGGCATCCCAATACTTTTGGCAATATAATGTATTTAGTTAATTGTTTAGGTTTCTGGATTTTGGCATTTAGTTCATGCATTTCATGTTTATTGCACTGCTGGTGTAGTCATTTTACATTCACTATAAATAAATCTCACTTTAAAAGATATATAAGTTTTATCTGGTTCCAGTTTTTCTGGAGAATATCAGATGATACACAGGAGCAAGATAATGTGAGCACCGACACTGCAGATGGGTCGTTTCCTCTACCACTAGCCTGTCTCTGCTGCAATGAGCAAGCAGTAAAGGTGGACAAACACTGCCTGTTGCACTGTTAGCACCAGCACTGTCCTGTGGACAGTGAGGAGAAAGGCTGTATTAATCACAAACCAGCAATAAACCTAACGTGAGCTCCATGGCACAAGTGAGGAAAATTACTCCTCAATGCTCTCTAAGCACAAACTGCATGAAGAAAAGGAGTTAAGCGCATGTGCGTGCTAATTCCTTCAAAGTAGTCCTGGCTGAAGAAACAGGATTGTCCCTCTCGCATAGTACCCAGCTACAGCCATTTCTGTTAGAATTAGTACATACACTGAAAAAAAGAACTTGGATACATTAAAAAGAATAATCCGATAGCAAGAGACCTGCTACAGCCCCTAACAAATGAATCTTCCGAGACAGGTACAGACAAACTGCCACAGTTTTGGTCCCAGTAACTGGCACAACCTAAACAGCAGAGTCCTGTGCTAACGGGAACACAGAAGGGTTTTTCATTACGGACTTCAGGACCATCATAAGAGAACACCTGTATACTCAAAGGACAAGTTCACTTTTAGGAACATGTTACATGTTCCATCCGTTTTAGGGTGGAACATGCAGAATGTTCCCGCTCCTACAGCCTCTCCCTGATCCCAAACCCCCTCTCCCCCCATTGTTTCAGTGGGCCGTGGATCTTCTCGCCACACCCGCTGTCACAATTTTAAAAGAACACGGCCCTGTGGGGCTCCACCTACACAGCTGCATCAATAATTCACAGAGATCTGTGAATTAATGAACTACAAGTACCAACAGTCTTTGCAGCTGATGGCTTGTAGCTTTTAATGAACTACCATGTTGCTAGGAAGCACTCTAGGTAGTTTGAGTCTTCCCGTCATTGTGAAATTGCCTGTCTGTACAAGGTACGAGCAGACAGATATACTGACAGTCTGCAGGAACCTGAGATTGCACCAACAAACAGAAGTTCGCGGGGTGCAGTGCTTTACCGACTCCTAATAAATAAATGTACTATTTTTTTTAACCTGCAAAAATGTGCATTTATTTTTATTTTTTTAAAGGTGAGTTTGTCCTTTAATTAACTGAGAAAACCCGTGCTTGTTAGATTTCCAATATCTGGCCTGAATCCACCAGTAGCTTTTGGTGGTAGAAATAAATCTTTCAATTCAAGCAAAAAATATAGTAGAAAGAAAAGAGATATCCATTCTTGCAAGGACACTAAGTGAAACTGAGCAGGTGTGAGGTGCAAGAATTTAAACTGGCTATACACTGAACAAATTTTGGCTGGTTCAGCAGGGACTGGCAGAATTTACATCAGTTTGTGGTTGTTCCTGCACAACAGAAATTGAAGGTTTGACCGACTACTATTGAAAGGACTGTTTGGAAAATGCTCCTCGAACAGCAGGTGCAGCCAACCAGCTGCAGATCAGTGTATTCCAATAGATGCATAAGTGGCTGTCAGAATATAATGTCCCATAGAGGTTATGTCCATCTTGGATCATGCCCCTGTCACGACGAGACTATGGTTGGGAGGTGAGGGAAATAAGAGGGCTATGTGGACACTTATACAAGACCACGATATAGAGAAGAGGTTAAGGGAAGAGCTAGAGCAATTTTTTGCTCTGAATGAAACCAAGCAATTAACAGTGGCTACTATATGGGAGGCACATAAAGCCTATATGAGGGGAATCTTGATTGCCGCAGGGACAAAAAAAAAAAAAAAGAGAGACCAAGACAGGAAACTAAAGGATATCGATTTGCGTTGGAAGATTACCCTTAAAAAGAGAAGAACTGAAGGACCTATTAGAACAGGAAATACTTTAATAGAGTGTCAAAGGAAAGATACCAGTGGGAGAATAGACCAGGAAAATTTATGATGAAAAGAAATAAAAAAATTATATATAAAAAATTAAGGATGACGATGGGTAGTTGATCTATTCCACCACTGGTATCGCTGATGTTTTTCAAAAGTTTTATAGTAGACTTTATGAGGTGAACCTTATAAATCAAAAAGCAACAGAGGATGAAAAGAGGAGGAGTAGGCAAGCATTCTTAAAGGCGGCAGAGTTAGCAAGAATTGCAGAAGATAAATTAGCATCCCTATAACGAGTAATTTCCCAGGATGAAATTAAAGCGGCCTTGAAGAGTTCGGCAGGAGGAAAGAGCCCTGGCCCTGATAGTTATACGGTGGGGTATTACAAGAAATTTAAAGAGTTACTGGTCCCTAAACTTTGTAGGTATATGAATGCATTGGGGGAGGGAACAGAAGTGAGAGAGGAATCATTGCACGTATATATAACAATTATTCTTGAAGAGGGGAAAGATAGTTCACAATGCGCTAGCTATAGACCTATATCACTATTAAATACTGATATTAAATTGTTCGCAAAAGTACTACTAGCTACCAGGATGAAAGAACTGATGCTGGAGTGGATACATCTAGATCAGGTGGGATTCATCACAGGAAAGGAAGGAAGAGATAATGGTATAAGAACACTGCTCCTTTTGCAAAAAAAGGCAGGCAGCTGACAATTATACTGTCAATTGATGCAGAAAAAGCCTTTGATAGGGTAGATTGGGGATTTATGATAAATACGTTAAAGGCAATAGGATTAGGGGAAAAAATTGGCTGGATAAAATGGCTCTATAATAGCCCATCAGCAGCTGTGAAGGTCAATGGCTTCGTCAGGGACCTTTAGAATTATTATTATTATTATACAGGATTTATATAGCACCAACAGTTTGCTCAGCGCTTAACAATATAATGGGAGACAATACAGCAACAATACAGTTCAATACAAGAGGGATAGGAGGGCCCTGCTGCTTGGAGCTTACACTCTAGGAGGGAGGGGCTAGTGGTACAAAAGGTAGTAACTGTGGGGGATGGACTGGTTGGAAGACTAGAAGATTCCATTATTAGCTGAGGGCAGGATAGGCTTCCCTGAAGAGATAGGTTTTCAGAGATTGCCTAAAAGTGAGCAGTGTAGATGATAGTCTGATAAATTGGGGTAGAGAGTTCCAGAGGATGGGGAAAGCTCTGGAGAAGTCCAGGAGACAAGCATGGGAAGAGGAGACAAGGGAGCTAGAGAGCAGGAGGTCGTGCGAGGAGCAGAGAGTACGGTTTGGGTGGTATTTGGAGACAAGATTGGTGCTGAAATTTGGGGAAGAGTTATAGATGGCTTTATATGTTATTGTTAATGTTTTGAATTTTGTTTAATTTTGTTTTTTGTTTAATTTTGTTTTATGTTTAATTCTGTTTAAGAATGTTTAATGGAACCAGGTAGGGTTGTACATTATCCCCGTTGTTGTTTGTCTTCTCCCTGGAACAATTTTTGGCGTTGGTAAGAGATTAGATATTACAGGAATTGAGAAGACTCTCAGTGGGATGGGTTTCATGGATTGGGCGTATAAATCTGGTTAAGATGGTAACAGTCCCAAAAATCCTGTACAAGTTTTAAATGCTTCCAATATATTTAACCGGATTCTTTTTTAGGATAATAAGAAAATTGATACTGAGGTTTATATGGGCTAATAAGAAACCAATAATTAAGTATGAAACTTTATGTTACAACAAAGAGAAAGGAGGATTAAATCTGCCAAATATGAGGAAGTGTTATTATCACGGGTGGTTGATTGGACACATAATTCACAAGAGAAAAGTTGGGTTAAAATGGAAGGTATATTAAGTAATACACAATTAGAGAGAATCATTTGGATCCCACGAAGGTTTTGGGTTATAGATGAAAATCGTGGCACATTGACAGGGGAGGTGTTGAGAATTTAGGATGGTTTGCACACGTCAATGGAGTGGAAGTACAATTGATTATTATTGCCACTGGTGGATACAGATTTTTTTTCTTTCAGGGAGAGGGAATATTTCAGGGAAATGGTTTAAAGATAGAAATGCACGGTTAAAGGATATAGTAGATAAAAAGGGAAGTTATGCACTTTTTAAGAATTAAAGAGTAAAAAGGATTTATTTTTTGTATTAGATGAATTGAAATACTGTCAGTTAGGAAATTTTTCTCAAAGCTCCCCCAACCCCTGATCATGCCAGAGGACATGCATCCATTTGAAAAAATGTTGAGTTCCAAGATAGTATACAAACATATAACTTCTAAGATTTATAAGATCTTAATTGAATTGATAGGATCTGAATCTTCATCTTTCTTGGATAAATGGGAAAGAGAATTGGGTACAAAAATAAACGACCAACAGAAGATTAAAATGTTTAAGTTAATGCACGTTGTGATGACTATGAACACAGTCGGAATGAATTATAAATGTTTATCTAGATGGTATTGTACACCGAGTGTGGCACATAAACAACAAGGAGAAATATCACCATTGTGTTGGAGGAGTTGTGGGGCAATTGGGACGATGGCTCACATTTGGTGGGATTGTCCAAAAATACAGGTGTTTTGGCAAGATATAATTCAAAATATACAGGAGATTTTGGGGACATCTATTAAGAAGGATCCGTGGTTGTGTCTTTTTATAAGTCAGAGATATCAGTGAAACAATGTAAAAATAGTATATTATACCATCTGATTAGTGCGGCAAAAAGTTTAATCCACAAATTTTGACAGGTTCAGAACCCTCCAACAATGAGAGACTGGATAGATAGAATCGAATATATTAATAGGATGGAGGAGTTACACCATATGGAGGAAAACAAAATGGAAAAATTTAGAAAAGATTGGAGTAGATGGTATGAATTCAAAACAACAGAAAAATATCTTAAAATAAGCGATGCCCTGGTAGCAGAGTTGGAGATTCAAACTGGTTAACTAGATAATAGAATATAGGGTTGTAGATATAGGTTGGTAAATAGGTTGGTAAATAGGGAAGGAAATAGATGGTAACAACTACTCAGACAGGGGTAATAGTATTGGGAGGGGAGGGATTAGGGGGTTGGGAATGGGGTTAAAGTTTTCTTTCTTATTTTTGGGAATATATATGTTGTAATAAACAATTTATGGTTGATTGTTGTATTGTAATAAATTTAATAAAAGATATATTAAAAAAAAAAAAAAAGAATACAATGTCCCAGTGGGGGAGGGAGGAAGAATTTGCCCATCCACCTTTGTTTGTGTAGATGGCTGAATTTGTTAAGCCTGTACCATACAGGCTTCAACTTGAATAACAGCTTTCAGCAAGTTTCTTGAAGCTTTTCTCTAAGCCAGTAAAGCGTTCCTCAGCTCCTGAAAGGGCTAAGTTCACCTTTTGAAAAAATATAGAAATGCACATATTTTTGCAGGTAAAAAAAAATGTGCATTATTTTTTTCTTAGGAGCCTGCAGAGCATTGTACTCATCGTAGATGCAATGTCAAACTTCTGCACACAATGCCTAGAGCTTGCTGCCCGTACTTCTGCACAGGCAGACAGTTCCTGAGCTTTAGGCAGTGTGAATGAAGTACAGCAGTTCATTCAAACTACAAATCAGTCAGCAACCATTTTTGGATAAAGTGGAGAGAGATTAGAACACCTGTCAGGTTTTATTGCCATATATGCCCTTAGATACGGAAATTCACCCTCTCTATTGTCCTGTTTACTATTATCACTGAGAGTGAAAATTAAAGAAAATTTCACATTTTGGGTTGTCACCAAAACAGGAATAGAGGGGGGAAGCCTTCTAATGGGGACACTATTTCTGGTGACAGCCAAAGATTCACTCACTTTTTAGTTTTGTATAGAGTGGAGAGGGATTAAAACACCTGTCAGGTTTTTATTGCTGTCTGTGCCTATGTTACGGAGATTTACCTTCTCCATTTGTCTATATTGTTCCTATTTGTCCTGTTTACCATTATCATCAAAAGTGAAAGTAAAATAAAATCCCAAATTTTATGTTGACACCAGAACAGTAATAGAGGGGAAATCTTCCAAGGATACTAGTTCTAGGGGACCCTGTGACACCCCGGAATTCCCTCATTTTGAAAGGATTTCCTCTCGCCTCCTGTTTTGGCTAAGGGGCAGCAAATGAAGAAATAGATTTCCTATGGGACACAGATAGCATAAAAAGAAATGAAAAGAAAACCTGACAGACATTATAGCCCTCCTTTACTATATTCAAAATGGAAAAAAAAGTGTTGCCTTCAGTTCTACTTAAAGTATTCACACGTGTACATGACTAAAATATCTGACCTGTAATATCCAATTGTGCTACCCTTCTTGGCTGCACCTTTTCCATATTTTTGTGTCTTAAAAGTCTTCTGCCAGAAGCATAGGTCATTCCCATGCCTTATCTCCTTTACCTCTGAAAAAAATCAATGATTTTGAGAAACAGATGCAAGGTTATATGACACTGGGGTAATCAATGGATGCACAAAATATTTAATTTTGGAGTAATGTAACTGCATAAAAACTAGTTAGACTTACCATTAACAGTATCTCTGGGACTCTTCAAGGACAGCTACTTGAGAGATGATTGGCTCCACCTTCAACAGGAAACAAACCAAAAAGATGTTAAAAGCCCCTCCCACCCTCAGTGTCATATAAGTAAGAACTGTCACCAAAGTGCACAAGTGGAAATCATGACATGCCAACACCAAAGCGTAAAACCATAAAGCAGAAACCATGGGTGGGAATATAAACACTGTCCTGGAAGACCCCTGGAAATACCATTACACAAGTCTAACTGTAGTTTTCCCTGGTCATCTTCCAGGATAGCTTCTCAAGGAGATAAAACAAGAAACTTATCATACCTCAGGAAAGGACAACAGCTTGTAAAACCTTTCTTTCTACTGAAGGCCAAATCTTCTCTGGTAAACAATTCAGCTCGGTAACGCTTAAAAAAATACGATTTGTTGACCATACCATAGCTCTGGAGATCGGTTCCCGAGAAGTTCCTGAAATATCAGTGCACAAAGTAACCAATGATCTTGTGGAATGTGCCTTTATTGTACCTGGAGACTGGAAACCTATTATTTACATATTATGTACAGAAAGGATTGCTTCCCTCTGGCTTTGAAATCTATGAAGGCTTTAAGCACTCTCTTTGAGCCACTAAAAAGAGTTAGAAGATGACTAGACCCATTTAACTCCTTAAAGCTCGTTTGGCTGTACTTCTCTGGATCACAAGAGTGCAGTTCACTGTCGGCTGACATCACAGAGCCGGTCCAGGCTGGGGAAGGATCATAGCCATATAGTTGGGATCTGCACAGGAGCCTGGACTGGCACCTGACTCAGCCTCTCAGCAAGCCACTGAGAGCTTGAGGCAGCAGCTCCCGCTGCGCTCCAGTGAGTGCTGGAGGGGGGCAGAGCAGATATTGGTGACTGATGCTCAGAGCGGAGGGGAGTTTAATCACTCGTTTCTCAACCTTAGAGGTGTCGGTAAACAGATGTAGCATCGGATCGATGCTGCATCCACCTAGGCAAGTATGATTTAAAGAAAGAAAAAATACTTGTCTTTTAATGAGTTCCAAATATCTCCAGACACATTTTCACATCTAAAAAACTGGACCGCTCATCCTGATTTTCTGGGGTACTGCAGAAAGTTGGGAGAGTCACTTTTTGAAACTATGGAAAGCTAAAAAAAAACCCTTGGGAATATACATATGGACTGGCTTTAAGAACTACCCTACCTTGTAAGATCAAGTATGGGTTCTTACATGACAGGGCTTCCAAGTCTCCTACCCTCCTAGCAGATGTGCTGGGTACTAGGAACACAGTGCTCATAAGACCTAAACACAAACAGCTTTTTCTCGAGCTCTTTGCATGCACAGAACATCATTTCTTAAAGAGACTGATAGATGGAAAAGGTCCAACTATTTTTTGCTCCTGTAACCCTCTATACATTTTATCTTGAAATTCTTCAGTCTCCTCTATCAGAAAAAGTTACCTAGTAGCACTAGACAGAATAGATAGGAAGGAGGGAAAGAGTAGAAACGATTTAAGGTCGCATGGAATACACAAAGTTCTTAATACCAGTGGCAGCTTTCCCTTAGGGACTTACTGTAAAAACTTGAGAGCTGATATTGCACGCTTTTTCTTTAACAGTATTTTCTGCAGTAATAATAAAGAAAAAGAAGGGATATTCCAAAGTTTAAGAAAACAGTAACAACCCCCCTTAAAGGTAAACATATGACTACATTAGCATAAGCTTACCTTAAACAGTGCTGATCTGGTGGCAGAAGATCCAGATCTTGCCCTTGTAGTGACCTCTCATACATCTGCCCTTTCCCCTTCCTCAATTCTGTTGGGGCTGCAGAGAGACCAGAGCTGTTGGTAGAGTGGCTGAGTCTAATACAAAGAGAAAATGCTTCAGTCACCCCGCAGAAAGGGCATCCAGGAAGAGAAAATGGACGCCATCTTGGTCCACCCCAGTCTGCCCCGATACACCTTGCCTAAGGAGCAATACCAAACTTTCATTAAAGGTGGAAAGACACGCCATCTTGTTCTCCTAGCCATTAGGAGAACAGCTAATGAAGCTGATGGAGTGCCTCCAACACTTCACGGAGGAAGGAGGGCAAGATCCAACACAGCAGAAAAGGAACCTTCAGGTAGGAAGGAAGGCCATAGCTCAGAGACTGTGATCAAACTACATAGAGGGGTGCTGATGACCACAATCATCAGACCCAGGGAAACAACAAAGCAAACATTTCGAAGTGAACTCCTGGATAGTCGGAAAACACAATGAAAAGGAGGACGAGAAGGTGGGAGGGTCTTTTAACCTCTTTTTGGTTTGTGTTTCCTGTTGAAGGTGGAGCCATTCATTTGTCAAGTAGCTGTCCTGGAAGACGATCAGAGGAAAAAGGACATTTAGACATGAAAGAAGAGTCATGGCACTTTATTGTTTGCTGTGGTGTGTTTTCCTTGTAGATTCTGCAATGCGTGCTGTCACTTTTAGGATTAGTGTACACAGGCAATTGGACTTGTAATGAGTGGCAATTTTCACAATTCAAACCCAAATCCAAACATTGCACTTCACAGCAGTCAAAAAGTGATTCTCAAACCATTATCAGAAGCATACTACAAATGTATGTGTATCCTGGCCCTTCACATGAGGCTACTGCAGCTATATATCAAAAGTGTGCAAATAAAACAAGTTTGTGTTACGCCTAACAACCAGTTAGAATCCTTGTTCCATTTTAAATTCTGCACTGTAGAATACAGTTGTATTGGCCTCCACACAGTACGGTGGATTGCCCAGCAGTGCGCTACACTGGAGAAAGAGACTAGCCATACTCTTTTCAGGACACACCACCGCAACACGATAGTATGAACCAGGCACATAGGAGACAAAGCATTTTGCCTCGTCTTGTGGTGGGAATGTGCTGGAATAGCCACCCAATGCAGTCCCACCACACCTGGTGTGTATGGACCATTAGTGAGTTTTAGGCTGCATTCACATGAAAGTATTTTGTGAGCGTGTACATATACTGTGTGCGTTGTCGAGCTACACACATAGGGCAGCCCATTCAATTTAATGGGCTGCACAATATGAATCAAATGTGGCAAAGTAGCTCATGCATCTTTTTGAGCTTTGTGTGTTTTTTCCGCCACGACAAAGAGTCGTGTGAATGCAGTTTTAGATAGGATAAATGAAAAAAAAAAAAAAAAGCAGCAAAATGTGCAATATTGCTCCCTTACCAGACTGATGGTATAAACAACAAATATCATACACACGTGATGGACATCAGGAGGGAGTAGGAGAATTTATTTTCAGTTGTTCCTTGGTGGTAAGTCATGGTAGTGGCAGGAAATACACAGTTCAAATTATTTGTTTGGCCAGTTTTCATAAGACAGTCATTAACATTTATCACCAAATAATGGCAAAATTCAACCAGGAAAAAAAAGGTATAATTCACAAGTAGTTGCAAAGATTTATACAGTTTTACCAACACATGCCAAGGTTGCAAAAGTGCGTTCTGGCAATAAATCTTGTTTTGGCCGTCATTGCATAGTTAAAGGATTACTAAAAGTAATTTTTTTATTAAAATAATAAACATGTTATACTTACCTGTTCTGTGCAATGGTTTTGCATAGAACGGCCTGCTGGCGATCTTGGCTCCTCTTCTCTGTGTGCCCCCATAGCAAGCAGCTTGCTATGGGGGCACACAGAGAAGATTTATTTACTAAAGCTGGAGTGCAAAATCAGGCTCACTTCAGCATAGAAATCAATCAGCTTCCAGGTTTTATTGCTAAAGCTTAATTGAACAAGCTGAGGTTAGAAGCTGATTGGCTCCCATGCACAGGTGCACCAGATTCTGAGTGCACCAGTTTTAGTAAATCTACCCCAGTGTAGGCTTGCTCCTGAGTCGAGTGTGTCTATGAAGCTATGCTCTATAGGTACTCCATATACACATTCCACAGGCACTCAGTGCATTTGTCTCTGTTGCTACTTGAGTGCTGTGTGAAGAGGAAGAGAGGGGAGAAGAGTTGCAGCCATGTACAGAGCTGGATCTCTTCTCCCCTCTCTTCCTCTTCACACAGTGAAGGGAGAGGACAGCAAGATATAACATGTTTTTTTTTTACCTTAACACAGGGAATGCATTATGTTTTAAAACATTTTGGCTTTAGCACCACTTTAACCACTTGCCTGCTGGGCAGTTTTACCTCCTTTGCACAGGCCAATTTTCAGCTTTCAGGGATGTCGCACTTTGAATGACAACTGCACAGTCATGCAACATTGTACACATATGAAATTTTAATACTTTTTTCCACACAAATAGAGATTTCTTTTGGTGGTACTTAATCACCACTGGGTGTTTTATTTTTTTCATTATAAGAAAAAAAGAGCAAAAAATTGGAAAAAAAAAAAAGTTTTTGCAAACAGGTAACTTTTCTCCTTCATTGATGTGCAATGATGAGGCTGCACTGATAGGCAGCACTGGTGGGCACTGATGAGTTTGCCATGGATAGGCAACACTGATAGGCTGCACTGATGATGCTGCAGTGATATGCAGCAATGATGGGTGGCACTGATGGGCACTGACTGGCGGCACTTATGATCAGTGCCAAACTGCTCTCTGACAATTGCTGGTCATCTGCAGTACTTTCCTCACGCTGTGACAGCGTGAGGAAAGTGCAGCCGATAACCGGCAACTGTATTTACCAGGTGATCTGCTATGTCATTGGACACAGCTGATCACGTGGTAAAAGGCCGCTGTGATTGGCCTTTTACCACATCACGTAGTCAGCTGTGGCCGCTGGGGGCGCGCAATCTAGGAAGATGTCATATGATGCCCTCCCAGAACTGGACAACCGCACTGTAGCCGTCATTCTACTATAGAGCGGTTGCCAAGTGATTAAGCAGCATCAGCATGCACTGGGGGGCTAAAAGTTGGCAAAGTTACGAAATAGGTGAAACTGCATTAAAGCTGCAGCCACACTTTAAACCCAAAAGTGCTTTTTTTCACTACTGCTTTTCCTTTATACTGGCCTTTCACAGCTACCCAGTCGTGGTGTTTTTGCCACCATTCATGTTTAAAGCATTTTTCAGCTTGTTTCTCTATGCCTGACTACGCTCAACATGCAGAATCCCATTGTTCCTATTCACACTTGTACAGTCAGTCATCTACACTAAGAAATGTGCATGAGCTTTTTTTGAGCGTATTCAGACATCTTTTCCTGTATAGACTTCAAAGGCAGTACCTGTATAAATGCAACACACATTTGTATGAATTTTTGAGCCTGAAAAAACTCTCCCCCTCTTGCACAGCACAGGAAACAAACATCTGAACCTTAAAGCATTATGAAACCCAAAAGCAAACATATGTTATATTGCAGCTTACCGAGATGTGATGGCTGCATTAGTTTTTTTTGGCTTTCTTTCTTCTATTTTCATCTGGTCATCCAGCCAGTAAGTCTGTTGATTTTCACATGTTCAAGTGCTAGCAGAATGTATCAGCTTACATGGATGAGACCATCCATTTACCACTGACAGGGATGACTAAAATTATCATTTTATTAATGTAAAACCTTTATCCCAAAAGGAAAAAAAAGTTTGCCGATTATAAAGAGTCAGTTGGAGTTTGGCTTCAATTTGTTATTTCTATTCAAATCTGCTAATACAGTTAACACTAAGGCTGGCCATACACTATACAATTTTCTGTCCAATTTCTGCCCAATTTCCTTTAGATTTATCTTAGTGCAAGGGCCTGCCTAATTGGATACAATTGAAAGTGTTGTTTAGGTTTGACCTCATATTATATGTTTTTTGGTAGATCTAAAGCAATTTTCTAAAGAATATTGTATAATGTATGGAAAGCCTAACCCCCCAAGGACTGTCTGCTGTGTCCTGTGCTCATTTCTCCAGAGTTGGTGTCAGATCACTATTCTATGTCACTTTATATATTTCACACATCTAATGATTGGTAAGCTGCAATATAAAACATTTTTGATTTTGGATTTAATACTGCTTTAAAGTGGAACTAAATCCATTGATTTAACAGTTACATTCCCAGCATGCTGGCAATACTGTCACATTTGTGTGTCCTCTCAAACAAACTGTCAAACCATCAAATAGCTGGTGTCATAACTGATCACATGTGCAGCTTTAGAGCAATTGCAGATCAAACAGAGGCTAAGATGGCAGCTTTCTTGGCTGAAAAGGATAGGAGGCTTTAGTTCCTCTTTAATACACATGCAAAAACACTTGCACAATGCTCGTAAAATGCCCAAAAAAGCTTCAAAATCACTAGGGTTACATTCTGCTCAGGTGTGAATACAGGCCTAAAGTGGTTGTAAAGGTTCTTTTTTTAAAATAAAAAATAAACATGTTATACTTACCTGCTCAGTGCAATGGTTCTGCACAGAGCAGCCCTATCCAACTCTTCTCAGATCTCCCGCCAGCACTCAAGGCCCCTCCTCCCTGCTCTGTCCCCCCACAGCAAGCTGCTTACTCTGGGGGCACTCGGGCATGCATGCTCTATGAGTCACACAGAGCGAGACTTGGCTCTACCCTGTCTCTCCTCACTGACAGTGATTGACAGCAGCAGGAGTCAATCGCTCCTGCTTCTGCGTCTTAGCCAATGAGGAGGCAGAGACCTAGAGAAAAGCTTCTCTCGTACACATCTCAGGTGAGTATAAAGGAGGGGGGGGGGTTGACGGGGGAGCTGCACACTGAAGGTTTTTTACCTTCAGCTTTTAGAACCACTTTAGTGCACATTATGTTGCGCATTGCCTAACACCAACTAGTCTTAAAAATGTTCCCTCCTCCCTCTTCCTACCTATGCTGCCTAAAAAGATCTGTATTCCTTCCTAATTTCATTTCCTTTTTGTCCAGTCACATGATCCCTTGTGTTAGTGAGCAGTGACTGCAGGGGAGAAGAGGGAGTGCTTGACAATGGGTAGGAATTTCAGGAGCCATACCATCACTTGTAGGCTCCCATGTCCCAGCCCTTGACTGTGCTTCCTTCTCTCCACTGTAGCAGCTGCTGATTGACACAGGAGAGCTGAATCATGTGACTGGACAGGAGTTGGCTGAAAATAGGTATCTGCATCTTTCTTGCAAAGGTTAGACAGCATAGGTAGCAGCAGTGCGGAGTGAACATTTTTAAAAGAGAAGAATGGGGTTTGAAAAAAAAAAAACCCAAAAAAAACGTATTCACCTAGGTGGATGAAGCATCGATCCACCTCGGTTCTGCTCTTCAGTGAGCAGCCAGCCACTGGCTCTCTGCTCTACCCCTCCAGTACTCACTGGAGTGCAAGGTTGTGGAGAGGGTGGGAGCGGCTGGCTCAGGCTCACAGCTGCTGGTCTAGGCTTCTGAGTGGATCCCATTAAAGCCAGGATCTCTCCAATGTATGGACTAGATCTGTGATGTCAGACAACAGCGGACTTTAGCCCACTGTTGGCTGAATCTGGGTCATACGAGTGCAGAATGAAGTGCACTCAAATGACCTACAGGAGAAGTAGAGCCAAAAGAGCTTTGGCCCTACTTCTCCTTTAAACATAGTTAGCGTTATCCTGGAATTCTACTTCTCCCCCATTTACCTTTGGTGTTTTTCTTATGCTGCAACAATATACAGTAAGTCCCCTACTTATGAACAAGTTCCATTCCAGGAGCTTGTTCGTAAGCCAACAAAGATCAGCACTTTCAAACAATGGCTGCAAGTGCAGCTAATGTGTTCTGGTGGGGGAGGGGGGTTACCCCTGTCAGAACACAAAGGCACAGCGGAGGAGATTGCCCCACCAACATTGCTTGTGTTGGTATGGTGATCTGTCAATTTCTTCCTTCAGCTTGCTGGGTTGAATGAATAAAAAACAAAAAGGCATGGATGTGTGTACCCAGCTTTACATGATTGGACATGTGAACATACAGTCAGGTCCACAAATATTGGGACATCGACACAATTCTAACATTTTTGGCTCTATAAACCACCACAATGGATTTGAAATGAAACAAACAAGAAGTGCTTTAACTGCAGACTGTCAGCTTTAATTTGAGGGTATTTACATCAAAATCAGGTGAACGGTGTAGGAATTACAACAGTTTGCATATGTGCCTCCCACTTGTTAAGGGACCAAAAGTAATGGGACAGAATGATAATCATAAATCAAACTTTCACTTTTTAATACTTGGTTGCAAATCCTTTGCAGTCAATTACAGCCTGAAGTCTGGAACGAATAGACATCACCAGACGCTGGGTTTCATCCCTGGTGATGCTCTGCCAGGCCTCTACTGCAACTGTCTTCAGTTCCTGCTTGTTCTTGGGGCATTTTCCCTTCGGTTTTGTCTTCAGCAAGTGAAATGCATGCTCAATCGGATTCAGGTCAGGTGATTGACTTGGCCATTGCATAACATTCCACTTCTTTCCCTTAAAAAACTCTATGGTTGCTTTTGCAGTATGCTTTGGGTCATTGTCCATCTGCACTGTGAAGCGGCGTCCAATGAGTTCTGAAGCATTTGACTGATTATGAGCAGATAATATTGCCTGAAACACTTCAGAATTCATCCTGCTGCTTTTTTCAGCAGTCACATCATCAATAAATATACAGCCATACATGCCCGCACCATGACACTACCACCACCATGCTTCATTGATGAGGTGGTATGCTTAGGATCATGAGCAGTTCCTTTCCATCTCCATACTCTTCTCTTCCCATCACTCTGGTACAAGTTGATCGTGGTCTCATCTGTCCATAGGATGTTGTTCCAGAACTGTGAAGGCTTTTTTAGATATTGTTTGGCAAACTCTAATCTGGCCTTCCTGTTTTTGAGGCTCACCAATGGTTTACATCTTGTGGTGAACCCTCTATATTCACTCTGGTGAAGTCTTCTCTTGATTGTGGACTTTGACACACATACACCTACCTCCTGGAGAGTGTTCTTGATCTGGCCAACTGTTCTGAAGGGTGTTTTCTTCACCAGGGAAAGAATTCTTCGGTCACCCACCACAGTGTTTTTCCGTGGTCTTCCGGGTCTTTTGGTGTTGCAGAGCTCACCAGTGCGTTCTTTCTTTTTAAGAATGTTCCAAACAGTTTTTTTGGCCACGCCTAATGTTTTTGCTATCTCTCTGATGGGTTTGTTTTGTTTTTTCAGCCTAATGATGGCTTGCTTCACTGATAGTGACAGCTCTTTGGATCTCATCTTGAGAGTTGACAGCAACAGATTCCAAATGCAAATAGCACACTTGAAATGAACTCTGGACCTTGTATCGGCTCATTGTAATTGGGATAATGAGGGAATAACACACACCTGGCCATGGAACAGCTGAGAAGTCAATTGTCCCATTACTTTTGGTCCCTTAACAAGTGGGAGGCACATATGCAAACTGTTGTAATTCCTACACCGTTCACCTGATCCCCTCAAATTAAAGCTGAGAGTCTGCAGTTAAAGCACATCTTGTTTGTTTCATTTCAAATCCATTGTGGTGGTGTATAGAGCCAAAAATGTTAGAATTGTATCGATGTCCCAATATTTATGGACCTGACTGTATTTGCATCTTTGAAATGCCACAAGTTGAATGATTGTATGTAGGGGGCTTACTGCACTTACAAGCGCAAAAGATCCAGCATTGCCTTCTTCCCACCCCCCGATCCCATCTTGCGCCACCATCTTCATTGTTAATGTCACAGGGAGCTGGCTGTCTTACCCTGGCTCCTGTAGCCTGTCCCCCAATGACACATCATGAGATCTGTATCTGTGTACATGAATGGTAATGCTTGCCAGGATATCTAATGTCAGTATTCCAGGAGGCAGCAAATAGAAAACAGCTTTGTTGCCTAGGAGGGGATGGCAGCAAGGGGTGCAGCCAGACGAAGAATTTTTTTTTTCTGTAATTCTATAAAGGTCAGCTTTAAAAAAAAAAAGCATGGGAGGGAGGTAGATTGCAGCAAATTTTATACATCACACTAGATAACAAGTGTCAGCTGAGGAGGGAAGTAGGCTTTGGCTCCAAATAAGTGACAGTTAGGCCCCTTTCAAACGGGCGTTTCATATGTCCGTTTTTCATCTGTCCATTTACGAATGAAAAACGGACACCCATGTATTTATATGGACTAGCGGATGTAAATGGATGATCATGTTTACATCCATTAATGTCTGCATCCGTTAACATCCGTTTTTTTTTTTTTTGAATGGAAGAAAACCCTATTTTTCTTCCTTAAAAAAAAATGGAACGGATGAAAAAATGGATGTAAACTGATGTAAAACAGTTGTAAATGGACCAAAAATGAATATAAACTGTTCTAAATGGACAAAGAACTGATGTAAACTGAGCTAAACGGACAAAAACCGGATGTAAACAGATGGAAAACAGACATAAACTGACGACAAACTGATGTGAACTGATCTGTTTTTTCTTAGAAAAAAACGTGGCTGAACTGATGAAAAAAAATGGAACACTCGTGTGAAAGGGGCCTTAGGAGGTCTGGTGAAGTACTGAATGTCCAGCACTGGGCCAGGAGACCCAAGACACACAGAAAGATAATAAGACAAAAAAAGAGAAAAACAGCACAGGAGAGGAATGCTGGAAATATGTCATGAGAACATGCTATGTGTAGTGTTGTCACCTCATCCCTGTAAAACACATACTGATGACACAGGTTCTGAGGCTGATGAAGGTGGTAATTAAAGTCAGTACCTTATCTGTATTACATTAGCCTCAGAACCTGTGTTCGTTTTAAAGGGATGAGGTGCTAACCCTAGCTATGTGGAGTCCAGACAGCACCTTTCTGGGCACAGCACCAACTACTAGGAAACAAAAGGCCGTCCATTAACCACAGCATAGACCCCAGACGCAGCTACACAGGCGACTTACTGCAGGAAAGGCTCCGTTGTCATGTCTGCCAGATCAAACTTCCAGTAGTAGGCCCCGTTACCTAGGCGACAGCAGCCATATTCGATCGATTGTAGGGGGGGTTGAGGATATATAAAACTTTATTAACAAGAACAGAGAACACAATACACTAACACCGGGATTCCCATTCCACCGGAAACTTGTTGAAGGCAAAAGTGTCCATTAACATAGCTCCGCGAAATTCTACAACACAGGAAACACCTTCTGTTTCCTCTCAATTATACTTTTATAAAGTCCGTGTCGAAGCGGAAGGGAGCCTTCAGAAACCGGAAGCGCTCTACAGAATAACTTTATTGTGCACTTACATTCACCCTACAATGCACTAGGAAGTGTGTGGGTTTTTTTTTTTAAACAACAGGATGAACTTTATGAAACACCATTTTGCGGACAAATCCTGACAGTCCTCTCGGCAGTTGTGGTCAGTGAATTGTTCTTCGCCTTTGCTTTCCTCGGTGTTCGGGATCCCTATCGGTGGAGGATGCCCAGCAAGAAGAAGAAGTACAATGCGCGTTTCCCGCCGGTGGGTTTGAGGCCTGTAATGAGACTGGAGGCCGTCTTCCTTTCCTCTGGTTTGCTGGTACCGCTATGCCGGAAATGCTGTGCTCAGGCTCCCGGTGCAGTGTTGTTTGGCTGGTTCGTGTGTTGTGTCTGTGAGCCGAGTGCTCTCCCCTTGTGTATTGTATGGGGTAATTCTCCGCCTGCCCCCTTCAGCTGGGTCATGGCTTGTAGATGCCCCCTCCCCTTCATCCTACCTTCCCATGCTCCCAGTCTATGTGTGTTCTGCTGTTTTTCCATTTTCAGGGACACCTTGTTGTTGCAGTGACGTATCTGGCTGTTGTATATGATCCTCTTTCCTAACATCAAGGGGCAATACTGGGGGGGGCGGCAACCCCCATAGGTCAGTGCAGATAATATACGGTGATCAGCCATAACTCTATGACCATCCACCTAATATTGATTGGATCCCCCTTTTGCCCCCCAAAACAGCCCTCTAGACCTTTGAAGGGATGATGCGGTAGCTGACACCAAGCTGTCCGTAGCAGATCCTTTAAAGGAGAAGTATGGCCACAACTCTTTTCGCCCTACTTCTTCTGGAAATCACGTGTGCACAGGAGCCTGCTGTCTGCTGGTGCCACTCAGCTGGTACAGACTCTGGAGGGATCCCGACTTTAATGTTGGGATCCACACAAATGCCTGATCGGCAGTTGGTCAGCCTCTCAGCAAGGCTGTCGCTCCCATCTCATCCACAGTCTAGCATGCCAATGAGCCCTGGAGGGGCACAGCAGAGAGTGGTGACTGACAGTCGCTGGCTTTCTTCTCAGTGCAGACCAACAATTGAGCAATCAGCGGTATTTGATCACTCGTTACTCAGTGCAGAGGCAGCCAGGGACAGATGCAGCACCGGACTAATGCTGCATCTACTTAGTTGAGTATGTTTGTTTTTTGTTTTTTTTGGAAATCTCACACTTCTCTCTTAGGACCCATTGCTACTAGGGACTGCATGTGAATCACACTGGAATGCTGTGCAGTTCACATGTAGTGCAGTGCAATTTCAAACCATGCATTTTGAATGGGCTGAAATAGCACCAGAAGTAGTGCATGCAGTACTTTTGGAAACGCACTACAACCAGATCACATGGTACTTTAATACCATGCTGTCCAATGTGGGCAAGTGCACTGCTTTTGGGGTGATGTTAACTTTGCTCTGACACCCACTGTAGATCCAACGGCAGTGTGATTGGAAACCAGCACGGAGCACTGCGTTCTAGTGTAAATGGATCCTAAAAATGGAAACTGAACCCCACAAGTTTATCAGTTTAAAAAAAATAGTTACATTCCTGGGATGCGGTGAATAATAAATGTCACATTTGCCTGTGCAGTCAACTGCCAAACCATCAAGTGGCTGAAGACATAACTGTTCACATGTGTAGGACCATGACCGTTGCAGATCAAACAGAAGCTAAGATGGCAGCTTCTTTGGCTCTAAATGATAGAATGATTTAGTTCCACTTGAATTGTGAGGTGTGGCCCCCGTGGATTGGACTTGTTTTTCCAGCTCATCCCACAGACACTCGAATGGACGAAGATCTGAAGAGTTTGGAGGTCAAGTCAGCAACTCATAATTGTGTTCCTCAAGTCATTCTTGAACCATTTTTTAAGTGTGGCAGGGTGCATTATTCTGCTGAAAATGGCCACTGCCATCAGGGAATGCCATTTTAATGAAGGGGTGTACTAGGTCAGCAACAATATTTAGGTAGGTGGTACTTGTCAAAGTAACATCCATATCAGTGACATGACCCAAGATTTCCCATCACCCAAAGGCTCACACTGCCTCTGCCAGCTTGCTTTCTTCCCTTACTCCTTACTGCATCCTGGTGCCATCTCTTCCCCAGGTAAGAGATGCACATGCACCCGGCCATCCACACAATGTAAAAGAAAATGTGCTTCATCAGACCAGGCTACCTTCTTCCATTGCTCCATGGTCCAGGTCTGATGCTCATTAGCCCGTTGTAGGTACTTTTGGCTATGGACACGTGTCAGCATAAGCATCCTGACCAGTTTGTGGCTACTCAAACCCCATACACAACAAACTGTGATGCCCATTTTTCTGCTTTCAATACATCAGCACTAGGGACAATATGTTTACTTGCTGCTTAACCACTTGCCCTCCAGAGGATTTACCACCCCCTTCCTGACCAGGCCATTTTTTTACATTACAGAGCTGCGTTACTTTAACTAACAATTGCGTGGTCATGTAATGCTGCACCCAAATTACATTTGTCATTTTTTTCCCCACAAATAGAGCTTTTTTCGGTGGTATTTGATCACCTGTGCATTTTTTTTTTTTTTTTTTTTGCGCTATAGACAAAAAAGCCCGACAATTTTGAGAAAAACTATTTTTCACTTTTTGCTATTAAATATGTCCAATTAAAAAATCAAATTGCATCATACATTTTGCGTGAAATGTATTCTGCTACATGTCTTTGCTAAAAAAAAAAACCCTAATACGTGTAAATTAATTGGTTTAAGTGCAAGTTATAGCGTTTCCAAATGTCGGTATAAATACTGGAATTTTTTTACTAGTAATGGCAGTAATCAGTGACTTATTGATGGACTGTGGCAGGCATTTTGACACTGGGGGGAACTGACGTTGTTTCACTGACATCCCCAGTGACACCAATACAGTGATCAGTGCTAATAAAAAGCACTGACACTGTTTTAATGGCACTGGGCAGGAAGGGGTTAACATGTGGGGCGATCAAAGGGTTAATCGTGTGCTCGCGCACCCCCTACCCGCAACTGCAAAATCACGTATGTATACACCCGAGCCGGCCTGTACCAGTATTTCTGCTATAGGGCGGATGGGAAGCGGTTAATATACCCCACTGATTTTCAGATGCTGTTGTAACAAAATAATCAATGTTATTCACTTTACCTGTCAGTGGTCATAACATTATGGTTGATCAGTGTATGTTGGGTAGATGGCTTTGATTGATAATACTCCCTCATTCAAAGCTGCCACAGCTGCTGACTCATTGTGTATCCATGTGCTCCATGTTTAGTCCCTTCTCTTTCTGTATGGGGATGATGGCACTGTCATTTATTTAAATTTTTTTAATAAGTCTTCTGCTGCTGGTCATATGTTCATCATAATAAAAACATTTTTTAAAAAATGCGCTTTTGGGATACAGAGTAAAAATATAGAATTAATATCCATAAACTGTTTGAAATCATCATACAAATATATATCTGAAATCTATTTTTTTATTTTTTTTACAATACATGGTGTGGGCAGATTTTTGCCAATCACAGGCTGTGTCATGCCCCTCTAGCTGGTTAGTGGGCATGAAGGAGGAGGGAGGGAGGGAGTGGGCTGTCATTCACCACTGTGTATACACCCACATGTGTGACTCTAGTCACATGGGCTGCTCAGATGTATTAGGGAGGAAATGCTCAGGGCAGAAATACACTGAAAACTGAGCATGTGCAGTAGCTGCCAACACTGCTCTGCAAAATCCCCAAATTCAGTTGAGACATGGACAGGAGGGGGAGACAGCAGGATCAACCAGGTTTTTTGCAGAACACAGAAAACGAATTTCATAGTTGAGTGAGTATGAACAGCCTGTAATACAGCATTTATTAATAGTTTTTTCTTATGCAGGTTTAATACTGGAATAACTATTTTTTTGTGGTCGCCTGTTGTGTTCTGATCACTTCTGTGCTGGTGTGGCATTCATTTCCGTGGGCTGTCTTACACACAATAATCGCACAAGAGAAGTGCAAGCACTTTTTTTCAAATAAATCGCACCACATCATGTCACTTTGTTACCATGTGTTTTCCCATACTTTATCGAGGTGCGTCAGTGTGCTATTAACAATTAAGGGCACTGTAATATGTCTGCATAAAAAAGGATGCATGATTTTGCTTGTGTTCCTGCATCGCACAGGTATGAACAGAGCCTTAACTAAAACTGAATGAGGATCAGGGATGAGCTCAGGCATGTTCGGATCCCAGTCTACACCCACCTGAGAGATCTCATCAGGAAGCTGTCACTGTACCCCCTCGATCATGAGTGTCCGAGGCAGACCCCGCAGCTGCACATATATACGCAGCTTGTATGGGTGTGCCAGGGGGCATGGCTGCTTATGATTGGAAGGACACAATGACCGCTACCTGGCAGGATAGCTGAGCTGAGTTCAGACTAGGATCCCAACACACCTGGCCTCATCCCTAATGAGGATTATTGGTAATGGCGGCTTGATGTTTTATTTTGGTGAGTCCATACAATTTTCACAGGCCTGCAGTCATCTAATTCATCTCATAAAGTACTTATTTACAGTTCATCACTTCCAATCCCTTGTAGCAAATGTGTGTGAAAAGGTTATGCTATAATAAATCATGTCCTTAAAGGGTAACTCCATTTTCACGGGAAAAATTAGCAAATAAATATATAGCATATGCAATTGTTTCACAAGCTATATTGTAGTTTTAATGTTATTAAAAAGCAGCTTCCTTTTCAGTTAGCAGCACTGTAATTTTCTGTAAAATGGAATGCAATATGGCAACCTGGAGGTGTCCATACATCATTAGTGTAGACTACTTCCCCATAAATGTAATTTCCTAGTTGTGATATTGAATCCCTGATTTTCTTAGAAGTCTGCACTGAAATACAAATCAGATTTTAGGCATCCTCTGCAGCAAAAATGTATTTTGTGGTGAGATACTCACAAAGGGTTTATCACTTCTAATGGAATGCAGGCGTTGCATTTTCCTCATTAGAACACTGCAAGTGCATCAGCTGAACAATGGAAACTTCACTCCCATTTAGATTGAATCTGCACAAAACAAGTAGCTACAGTGCCTTGAAAAGTATTCATACCCCTTGAAATTTTCCACATTTTGTCATATTACAACCAAAAACGTAAATGTATTTTATTGGGATTTTATATGATAGACCAACACAAAGTGGCACATAATTATGAAGTGGAAGGAAAATAATAAATGGTTTTCAAAATTGTTTTACAAAAAATATCTGAAAAGTGTGGTGTGCGTTTGTATTCAGCCCCCTTAACTCTGATACCCCTAACTAAAATCTAGTGGAACCAATAGCCTTCAGAAGTCACCTAATTAGTAAATGGAGGCAACCTGTGTGTAATTTATTCTCAGTATAAATACAGCTGTTCTGTGAAGCCCTCAGAGGTTTGTTAGAGAACATTAGTGAACAAACCGCATCATGAAGGCCAAGGAACACACCAGACGGGCCAGGGATAAAGTTGTGAAGACTTTTAAAGCAGGGTTAGGTTATAAAAAAAATATCCAAAGCTTTGAACCTCAACATGGAGCACTGTTGAATCCATCATCTGAAAATGGAAAGAGTATGGCACAACTGCAAACCTACTGAGACATGGCCGTCCACCTAAATTGACAGGCTGGGCAAGGAGAGCATTAATCAGAGAAGCAGCCAAGAGGCCCATGGTAACTCTGGAGGAGCTGCAGAGATTCATGGCTGAGATAGGAGCATATGTCCACAGGATAACTATTAGTCCTGCACTCCACAAATCTGGCCTTTATGGAAGAGTGGCAAGAAGAAAGCCATTGCTGAAAGAAAGCCATAAGAAGTCCTGTTTGCTGTGTTCCCCACATGGCTTCTCTCAAACTGCAGACATGTAGAAGAGGGTGCTGTTGCCAAATAAGACTAAAATTTAACTTTTTGGCCTCAAAGCAAAACGCTATGTGTGGCGGAAAACTAACATCACCCTGAATACACCATCCCCACCGTGAAACATGGCAATGGAAGCATCATGTCGTGGGGATGCTTTTCTTCAGCAGTGATAGGAAAGCTGATCAGAATTGACAAAGAAAATAGATGGAGCCAAATGCATGGCAGTCTTAGAAGAAAACCTGTTAAGAGTCTGCAAAAGACTTGAGACTGGGGCAGAGGTTCACCTTCCAGCAGGACAATGACCCGAAACATACAGCCAGAGCTACAATGGAATGGTTTAGATTAAAGCATATTCATGTGTTAGAATGGTCCAGTCAAAGTCCATGACTAAATCAAATTGAGAATCTATGGCAAGACTTGAAAATTGCTGTTCACAGATGCTCTCCATCCAATCTAGCAGAGCTTGAGCTATTTTGCAAAGAAGAATGGGCACAAATTTCACTTTAGATGTGCAAAGCTGGTAGAGACATACTCAAAAAGACTTGCAGCTGTAATTGCAGGGAAAGGTGATTCTACAAAGTATTGACTCGGGGGGCTGAATACAAATGCACGCCACACTTTTCAGATATTTATTTGTAAAAAGTTCTGAAACCATTTTATCGTTTTCCCTCCACTTTAGAATTATGTGCCATTTTTTGTTTTGGTCTATCACATAAAATCCCAATAAAATACTTTTACGTTATTGATTATAACATGACAAAATGTGGAAAATTTCAAGGGGTATGAATACTTTTTCAAGGCACTGTATGTCTTAAGAGCAGAAACAGGTAGGAATCTTCAACAAACTTTAAGATCCTTGCAATGTATGTAGATCACCCAGAAGGGTCTTTTCTCCCAGCATAAGTGGAGTTACTCTTTAAGCGAAGCTGAATAACAAGGATCAGGGATGAGCACAGGCATGTTCGGATCCTAGTCTGAACCCTCCTGAGCTATCCTGCTAGGAAGCAGTTACTGTGCCCCTCATCAATCATAAGCGGCTGAGGCTTGCCTCGCAGCCGCACATATACACGCAGCTTGTGCATGTGGCTGCGAGGTGGTGAATACCTCAGGAGATTATGATTGGCAGAGCGCAGTGACAGCTTCCTGGCAGGATAGTTCTTGCGGGTTTAGACTTGGATTGGAACAAGCCTGAGCTCATCCTTAATGGGGATTATTTGTGATGGCAGCATGATGTTTTTTTTGGTAAGTCCATATGATTTTCACAGACCGTATTTACAATTCATCACTTGCAATCCCCTAGTTTTTAGAAAATGTATGTGAAAATGTATGTTATAACAAATTATGGCTTTAAAGTGTTTGTAAACTTCTGACATATATAAAAGCATGTCCTTCTATAGTGTGCACTAGTCTCAATGTAAAGCACTGAGTGTCATTTCTGTCTTCTGTCTAGTATCCTCCTATTTGCAAATAAAAGCAAATTTTACTGCTGAAAGGTTTTTCCAACGCCTACAGATAGAGGGGAGGGGAGCTCAGCACATAGCCTGTGATTGATAGCCTCAGCTGTGCATTTTTTCTCTCAACTCAGCTCTCCTCTCTGAGCGTGCAATGACAGATCCCTGCCTTCTGAAGTTCAGACAAGCTTTGTAAAGTCTGTATTTTGCACTGATGTAGAAAAGAAAGGGCTGCAAATAAACAGTTCCACCTATGTAGCAGGATTTGATTCATTGCTGTGTAACACCTGAGGCCAGTCACTTAACTGGGCATATAGTATGTATAGGGTTTACAGCCACTTTAAAGTGGTTATAAGTCTAAACATTTTTTTTTTACATTAAAGGAGGAGTAAAACCAAAGCTTGTTTGTACTTCTGTGTATCACTGGAGTGCAATTCGTTCTGCACTTCTGTAACCCGTTTTCAGCCATCAGCGGGCTAAAGTCTGCTGCCAGCTGAAGTCATTCATCCGGTCCAGGCTGAGGAAAGATCCCAACAAGATCCACCCAGGAGCCTGGACTGGCACATAGCTTAGCCTCTCGGCGATCCGCTGAGAGCCTGAGCTTGCCGCTCCTGCCCCCTCCACAGCCCAGCTCTCCAGTGAGCGCTGGGGGGGTGGGAAGGGGCGCAGAGCAGACAGCAGTGACTGACAATCACTGCTCTCTGCTTAGAGAGGCAGGGAGAACTGAGCGATCAGCAGTGTCTGATCGCTCAGCTCTCACCCTTAGAGCTGGTGGGGGACAGACACAGCATTGGATCAGTGCTGCATCCAAGTAAGTATAATTAAAAAAAAAAAATTCCAAAACTTTTTTTTTAATGCATTCCCTGTTTTTTTTTTTTTTTTTTTTTTTTTTTTTTTTGTTCAATATGTCATATAAAGGCATGCGCTAAATTAAAAATATAAATCGCCATATAATTAAGTGTCCATAATAAATCTGTGCAAGTCCAAAACAAACTCAAAATATCATCTGTGAATAATCCACCACCAAATGAATTAGATGGACTCACCAGAACTAAATGCTGATCAAATTATAGACCAGCACTAGCGCTTGTGCTCTGGGAGCGATGGGTAAACAATGTCCAGATTATAGATGTAATATTCGCATATCCAGGTGATCAATAACAGTAATCGGCATTAATGAACAGCATCTCACTACCAAAAGCAATGCTCTGCAGCCAAAAATCTCATGATGAATCTCTCCATATACCACCGTATCAACGCGTTTCGTCACCACGTCAAGGGGTGGTACCGCCCCTTGATGATGTGGTGACGAAACGCGCTGGGCGTGACCTACTTGGTGTTGACGTCAGGACGTTCCTTTCCCAGTGTGTGTCGGAGGTGATCCACGGTGAGCGGGGATCGTCCACTATTCAGTGTTGTGCATTGCTGTTTAAGCTGGTGTCTGTTTGGACACACCTTTTGTGAGTGTTTTGGTTATTTTAATAAATATATATGTGTTTTAAATGTGCTGCACCATCATTTCTTTTCCTTTGTACCTGAGTGTGCCTCATACTTACATGGAGATACGGTGGTATATGGAGAGATTCATCATGAGATTTTTGGCTGCAGAGCATTGCTTCTGGTAGTGAGATGCTGTTCATTAATGCTGATTACTGTTCTTGATCACCTGGATATGCGAATATTACTACATCTATAATCTGGACATCGTTTACCCATCGCTCCCAGAGCACAAGCGCTAGTGCTGGTCTATAATTTGATCAGTATCTAGTTCTGGTGAGTCCATCTAATTCATTTGGTGGTGGATTATTCACAGTGTTATGAATTCACAGATGATATTTTGAGTTTGTTTTGGACTTGCACAGATTTATTATGGACACTTAGTTATATGGTGATATATATTTTTATTTAGCGCATGCCTTTATATAATATATTGTTCACTTTGCCAAAATTATTTATATTTTTTGGTTGGGTCTTGCTGCTAGTACACAGTTCATTATTGTTATATAGTGTGGCGCTTTTTTTATTTATTTATTTATTTTTTTGTTACTTCTGATTGTAGGTTAGTTTTGTCATTACTCTGATATACAGTTTTTTGTTTTTTTATTTGCAGGCACGAATTAAGAAGATTATGCAAACGGATGAAGAAATAGGCAAAGTTGCTGCTGCTGTTCCTGTCATAATTTGTATCCATTTGATATGCTTGACTTGTGTATTGATAAACATTATGTTTTAGGGCTTGCTGTTTAAAAAAGTATGTAAGAATGAAGATTTAGAAAAAAATTTCCATTATGTTATACAAAAGTTGTACGCTTTTTAATGTATATAATGGTAACAACCTCTGTCATGCTTTTATTACTAAAAAGGAAGAGAGATGTGGAGAGCAGCATCTCCTAATCCATGTAGGTGTCCAATTATACCTGATGTGGGGAAAAAGTTACTTTAGGCGACTCTATGGAGGATGAGGACTGTAGTACCGCTTGTAGTACCGCTTGTATCTCAGATCATAGAAAGAAATGCTACAGTGAGCGCTCCAAACTGTCAGCAGCTGAACATTAAAGGAAAACGCACATAAAATCCCAATATAAATACAGATATATAAAAATGCAGCGCTGTATAGTATTTACAAATGTAGATGACAGTAGTAAACTAAAAATAGAAGATCACACAAGGAATACAGTCCTGTATTGGTGCTCGTTGTTTTTCCAGTGCAAATGATAGAAAGGCGCACTAACCAGAAGCGTATAGATAATACGCAGATATATAATTATCCTGAAGATTCCCCTCTCTTTCTGGTCAGAGTGTAGATTAGGAACTGGAAAATGTAAGGATGAAGCGCCCTCGTGTGGTGAAGATGAGATCCAACAGGCCAGAAGTGTCCTTGCAGAGATGCATGAAACGTTCCCCCTCTCTGGAGCTGGTATAAGGATCACACCGGGGCTGTAAAGGTTGAAAAGCTCCTCACAGGAGGCACAGGGAGAAACTCAGTGTAGTATGTAAACCAATGCTTTATTCATCAAATAGGCGTGGGTAAAAGAATCACAATAGTGCCAGATGCATGTGAATGACTGATCCTTTCAAGATCAAAGATGGCCGCCGGGCCTCCACGTGGCGCCGGCGGCGTGATGTCACGACGCCCTGGGCTCCATTTGACGCGTTTCGTGCACACGCACTTCTGAGGTAGAAACGCGTCAGTGGAGCCCAGGACGTTGTGACATCACGCCGCCGGCGCCACATGGAGGCCCGATGGCCATCTTTGATCTTGGAAGGGTCAGTCATTCACATGCATTTGGCACTATTGTGATTCTTTTACCCATGCCTATTTGATGAATAAAACATTGGTTTACATACTACACTATGAGTTTCTCCCTGTGTCTCCTGTGAGAAGCTTTTCAACCTTTACAGCCACGGTGTGATCCTTATACCAGCTCCAGAGAGGGGGAACGTTTCATGCATCTCTGCAAGGACACTTCTGGCCTGTTGGATCTCATCTTCACCACACGAGGGCGCTTCATCCTTACATTTTCCAGTTCCTAATCTACACTCTGACTAGAAAAAGAGGGGAATCTTCAGGTTAATTATATATCTGCGTATTATCTATACGCTTCTGGTTAGTGCGCATTTCTATCATTTGCACTGGAAAAACAACGAGCACCAATACAGGACTGTATTCCTTGTGTGATCTTCTATTTTTAGTTTACTACTGTCATCTACATTTGTAAATACTATACAGCGCTGCCTTTTTATATATCTGTGTATCTCATATCAGTTTAATGTTCAGGGAGGAAAGTGGCATCTAGTTTTTAGGCACTAGAAATTTTTAATATAAATTATTATTCAGTAGAAAGCCAACACATTTTCAGGAGTTCTGAATGTTCCCCTTTAATAGGGCTAAAAGATTACATAAAACATACAATTAATAGCTGATATGGTTTACTTTAGGGTTAAAATCTATTTCTAACTTTAAGTGGTTGTAAAGGCTGCAGGTTTTTTTTACTATGCATGAAGGTAAAAAACCTGTAGTGTTCAGCTTCCTCCTCAATCCTCCCCTCTTCCTTATATTCATCCGGGCCCACCATGATCCAGCGCTGTGCACAAGAGTACCAGCAGGGGGGAGGGGCCAAGACTGCTTACAGGGAACCCAAGAGAAGAAGGGACAGGGCTGCTCTGTGCAAAACCATTGCACTGAGCAGATAAGTATAACATGTTTGTTGTTTTCTTTTAAAAAAATATGTAAACCTTTACAATCACTTTAAATAGTAAATAGATAATAATTAATGAAAACAGTATATTTTGCAGCTGTCTCAAAAAACATAGTAATTAATACACTTTATTTGGATAACCGTGAATGTAATGACTGTCCTGGGGCCCACAGCTGCCACGTACAGTCCGCCTACTGAGATGAATTTGGAAATGTGACTGAATGCAGTTATGAGCCAGGTGTTGTGTAAAGTACCCACATGTGCTTGGACATATGCTCCAAATGCAGAAAGTGTACATTTGGAAAATACATCAATGCAAGCGATTTACAGAACCCCCTACCACATAACTACATACAATTGCATCTTCTAATTCATCTCAATGGATGGCTGTACGCATCAGCTGCCAGTCCTGGGAGAGTGAATATGCATACTCTGCACACTGTACAGCCAAGTGCATCAAGACTGAAAGTATAAATCGGTGTGTAAAATATGTGGACATGGCAGATGAAAGATATAGTAAAAGAAAAGAGCAATCGTTGAGAAAAAATTAAAGTAATTGTAAAGCTCAAATTTTTTTGTAGAGAGCATTAAGGTAAAAAATGTCCTGCCTTTGGAACCACTATAATGGGTAAAGGCCAGTACTATATGGGAAGACCTGCTCCAGTCTCTAGTAAACCAGCAAACGTTTCTTTTACAATCTGTCTTTTGCCTTGTCCTCCTCTTACTTTTACTATTTCTTTTTTTTTCTTTTTTATGATTACTTTAGGGACTCTTTAATGACTGGCATAGTATCACTGGATTGGCGTAAAGTCAATGTGGTGCCAATATTTAAAAAAGGGTCAAAATCTTTACCAAGTAATTATATACCTGTTAGTTTAACTTCTATAGCTGGGAAGATACTGGAGAGCTTAATAAAAGACCACACAGATGAGTTCTTGCTGGAAAAAAATATTTTAAGCAACAGACAGCATGGATTCATGAAAGACAGAAGTTGTTAAACAAATCTGATTTCTTTTTATGAGAACGTAGTATATTTGGATTTTGCAAAAGCGTTTGACACAGTTCCCCACACACGCCTAATGTGTGAGGTAAAGTCTATGGGCTTGGAAAAATCTGTATGTAAGTGGATAGAAAACTGGCTAAAAGATCATATTCAAAGAGTAGTGGTTAATGATTCATACTCTGAATGGTCGAGGGTTGTTAGTGGTGTACTCCAGGGTTCAGTGTTGGGACCCTTACTTTTTAATAAATTAATAAAAGATATAGGATCTGGGATTAAAAATACCATTTCAGTCTTTGCAGATGACACCAAGCTGTGTAGTGGAATAACGTCCTTACAGGATGTCTCCAACTTCCAAGCCGACCTCAATGCACTGTTTAATTGGGCAACTATGTGGCAAATGAGGTTTAATGTTTTATAAATGTAAGGCTATGCACTTGGGGGCTAAGAATATGCATGCATTATACATACTAGGGGGGGTACAACTGGGGGAATCAATGGTGGAGAAGGATCTGGGAGTTCTGGTAGATCACAAGCTTAATAATGGCATGCAATGCCAAGCTGCGATTTCTAAAGCAAGCAAAATCCTCTCTTGCATTAAAAGAAGTATATACTCCAGAGAGAGAGATCATTTTAAACCTGTACAAATCATTAGTAAGTCCTCATCTGGAATATGTAGTTTAGCTTGGGCACCAATTCACAAAAAGAACATTGGGGAACTGGAGAAAGTACAGAGAAGGGCAACCAAACTGATAAGAGGCATGGAGGAGCTCAGCTATGAGGAAAGATTAGAGGAACTGAATTTATTCTCTCTTGAGAAGAGATTAAGGGGGGTTATGATCAACATGTATAAATGCATCAGTGGTTCATATAGTGAACTCGGTGTAGAGTTATTCACCCTGAGGTCATCACAGAGGACAAGGGGGCGCTCTTTATGTCTGGAGGATATGAGATTAATTCTCCAAATACGGAAAGGTTTCTTCACAGTGAGAGCTGTGAAAATGTGGAATAAACTCCCTCAAGAGTTGGTTCTGGCCATCTCAGTGGATTGCTTTACAAAAGGCTTGGATTATTTCCTAGATACACAGAATATAACTGGTTACTAACATTTATAGGTAAAGGTTGATCCAGGGAATATCCGATTTGCCTCTTGGGGGATCAGGAAGGAATTTTTTTCCCCTGCAGGAGCAAATTGGATCATGCTTTTCTGGGTTTTCTGCCTTCCTCTGGATCAGCTGTGGGTGTAGGATTATAACTTTTTTTTTTTTTTTATTATGGTTGAACTAGATGGACTTTTGTCTTTTTTTTTTTTAGCCAGACTAACTAACTATGTAACTTTCACAACTACCAGTATAAAGTGTACCCATTCTCCTTTCAGCTCTATCCCTGCTAATTAAAGGATAAGTTCACCTTTTGGAACATGTTACATGTTCCACCCATTTTTAGGGTGGAACATGTAACATGTTCCCACTCCTTCAGTTTCTCTCCGATTCCCCCTTCTAATTGTGAAAGCAGGCCAGGGATCTTATCTTTTCCCTGCACCAACTGTCACAATTTGAAAAGAACGGGGCCGTGCGGGGCTCCGCTCACATGGCCAAGTCATTAATTCTCAGAGTTCTGTGTATGAACTACAATTACCAACAGCCTTTGCAGCTGACTGCTTGCAGTTCTTAATGAACTGCCAGGGAGTTGGTGATTCTTCCTGTCATCGAGTAACTGCCTGCCTGTACGAAGTACAAGCAGACAGCTAACGCTGAAAGTCTGCAGGAGCCTGAGACTGCAGATCATGGGTACAAAGCTTCTTCTTTTTTTTTTTTTTTACCTGCAAAAAATGTGCATTTGTAATTTTTTTTTTTTGAAAGGTGAGCCTTTAACCTTACATTTTATCTGCATGCAGTTCTTTGATGCTGCCTACTCCACTTGCATCCTTTCGCATGCCTCCGTTCTCAGATTTTACTTTGTATCTACTTTATTTTCACTGACACCATTTGTACATATTGGGGCATTCATTACATACCAATAATGTATCTCTAGTGATGTTTTTTACACTCTTGGCTGTTGCTTTGGCCCTGAACACTGTTAGATCCATGCACACCTTCAAAGTGATGTACGTTTTATGAAGGTTTTATTAATGTTTTTCTCACCTTTGTCTGGTTGGGGAAGAGGGGGGTAGGGAAGTGGGATTGTAATCAGGATTGCCTTCCAGTTTTGCCATGTATATAGGTCCTTCTTTCTGGCTACCAAATAGGGGACGCCCTTATTTGAAAAGGAACAAACAGGGAGCATTGAAATGGAAGAAAGGTTGCATAAGTTTTTTTTGTTTTTTTAATGGTAAAAGAGAACAAAAGCCTGAATCAAACATTTGAATATTAGGTGTTCCTTTTTCTGCCCACTCCTTGCAAAATAGTACATTCTTGAGATATTGCTGTCACATTTGAGGCTCATGGAGAAGCAGAATGAAAATGTAAAATGAGGTAATTTTATTAAATTACTTTCACACAGCTGTTCTTTTATCTTCCACTGCTATGTAAGTGGGTTGCAGTATAGCAGGTATCTTGTCATCATTGTTTTTAAATGATGCTTGTGATAGCTAGAAGTGGTTTGGCACTGCAATTTAGTGATGACAATCTTATTGTATTTTGTATCTTAAAGCCTCCTTTTTTTTGTTTTTTTTTTTATACTGCACAGTGCTCCAGCCAACAACACTTCTCAGGGAATGTCAGACCACTGGAGACCCCTTGTGTGAGAGCAGTATGTATTTTACAATTTAAAATACATACACCTGGGAAAAATAATTTAAATACTATATCCTAAAAAAATTCACACTAGCTTTGTAGTCAGGCATTTTGCAGGCGTTTGAGGGGGGTTTTTAACGCTCCTTAAACGCCTATGAAAGTTATACATATGGCAGCACACAGTGCTGTTCACATTGAAGCGGTCACTTCGCGTTGCGGCAAAATTGACCCCTCATGTCGAGTCAGGAGGAGTTGAAGCATTTCAACCCACCCATTCAAGTCTATGGTGACACTCCTCAAACGCCTGATAGACGTTTGCAAGGTGTTTGTGGTGCATTAATACCATTAACTTCATTATAGGCACTTGTGGTGGAAAACGCCTTGCAAATGCCTCAAAAACACTCGTAGGGCATTTGAGGAGTGTTAAAAAACGCTTTCCAAATGCCTGTCTAATGCCTGTCTATAGGTTGTTTAGGAAGAGTTAGAAATTAGTCAAGTGTGAACGAGCCCTAAAGCTTCAATTGGGCTTTAACTTCTTGCATTGCATAGCTTGTATTTTTTTTCTTTTCATTCATCTCCTGCCTGTCATGTCAAGTGATTCAGGCAGTTATATAGTTGCCCGTTCTCTCACAGTGCTGGTGGAATGGTGGAATGGAGCATCGGGACCCCTGCTCTCCTCTGCTGCAAATGAAAAATGGAAGCACTCCATTTTTAGGGCTTCCGGTTTGAGCTATCATTCCTAGGCTGCTACAGTCAGAGAAACAGTTAATCCAGCACAATATGTGCTTGATTAGCTTCAGTAGAGGGCAGGGGATACACTGGGGAAACTAATAGACCCCTGATGTCTTCATAAAGGGACTTGTCCACTGCCCAATGTTATCATGTAGGGGTCTTGCCTCCTTGTGATAGTAGTAAAGTTAAATAAAAAAAAAAAATTAAATCTTAATAACCGTTACTTGCAGGGTGCGCAGGTGTATGAAAACTGTGACTGCACCACACATGTTATTCCACATCAAACGTCTGAGTGAGCGCAATAATTCTAGGGTCATCATTTATGGTGTACACTAAACCTATGAGCTATAAAGGCATTTACTTAATTTATTTATCATTAACTTTTGGGTACTATAATTTTTCACCAATTTTCAGATACACCGTTTTGAGGCTTGACACATTTGGTATCTCTTTCCTCTATACTACCTCTTCGGTTTTTTTTTGTTATGTACAAAAACGTGGGAATTAAATTGTGTGTGTGCAATAAAATTTACTATAGTGTATTTTTTCCTGAAAAAATAGCATTGATAAACAGTTGTACAAACACCATCATGAAAAAAAATTGCAACTACTATCATTTATTCTACAAGCCCCCTTCAGAAAATATATAATGTCACAGGGGGTTTTAAAGCAGAACGTTACTGTCTCAATCAACATTGACTATTTTTAATCCTTATGCTGCTAGCACTAGTAAATGGGAAAGTATTTCATATTTACTTGTTTTAAACTTTTTTTTGTACATTTCTTTAGTTACTTTCTGGTTTTCAGGCCTAGGGAAATGATGTCATACATCCCATAAGTTTTCAGGTGGGGAGGAGGGGTTTTCTCAGCTAAGCATGCCCTTCTGCATGCATACCTGAGCTAAGGGTAGATGGATTCCAAGAAACAACTGCTACATGAACCACCTGCGCTTGCACAAATGGTCTCAGGCAGAATTGCTAGGGGACGTTTTTCAAAGCAATTTCTCAGTAGAATAAGGCATGGATGGATAGGTGAATGAGCGAGTTTGCTTTGAATAGTAAAAATGAATTAAATAGCATTTGTGGCTTGTGGTGGTTGGACATAGTGTTTTTCCGCTTTAAAATCTGAAACATGGCTTTAAAGAGGGGAGCTGGTTACAGTAGACCTTTTCATGTGCATTCAGCAAGCTTGCCCTTGCAAGTTAATTATATCTTGAAAGAAGGTTCACTGTTTAAATGGTATATTTACTCCTTGACAGAGTCCTAGCTCGTGCACTAGAGTTGTTCCTGGAGTCACTCCTAAAGAAGGCCTGTCAGGTTACACAGTCTCGAAGTGCCAAGACCATGACTACATCACACCTGTAAGTTTTGTGTGTGTGTGTGTGTGTGTGTGTGTGTTAAGGAGGTTATGTAGATTCTGTGCATTCCAGGCAACTGTCCTCGTATTTTTAAAGTAAACCTGTTATGAGAGAAACATTGGGACAGCCATTGCTGAACTTTCTGAAAATGACTCTTATTTCAGACAGTATTAAACCCAAAAGCAAACACATTGTATTGCAGCTTACCAAATCTTAGATGGGGTGTCTGCATTAGTTTTTTTTTTTTTTTTTTTGTTTTGTTTTTTTTTAGTCTTTTATTTTCTCCTGGTGATCTGGCCAGTAAGTCTGTTGTTTTTCCAAAGATCAAGCTGCCTTGCAGATGTATCAGTTCACAGGAATGGGACAAACCTTTTATCAATGACAGGGGTGCAAATGATCAGCTTTCTCTTTTATTTATGTAAAACCTTTATCCCAAAAGGGGGTTTAAAAAACAGCTGTAACTGCTTCTAAAGTGTTAGCAGGAGTTTGGCTTCTAAATCTGCTAGTCCATCTAACACTCCTCTCCTGCCAAACTGACAATGCTGTCTATTCCATCATCCAGAGTGAGGATACTCCAATACAGGTGCTGTGTTACTGCCAGGGGAAAACAGTTGGGGGGTGGGAAAAGCCTAAAAAAGAAAACTAATGGAGACTTCACATTTAATGATTAGTAAGCTGTAATATACACTATATTGCCAAAAGTATTGGGGCACCTCTCCAAATCATTGGATTCAGGTGTTCCAATCACCTCCATGGCCACAGGTGTATAAAATCAAGCACCTAGGCATGCAGACTGCTTCTACAAACATTTGTGAAAGAATGGGTCGCTCGCAGGAGCTCAGTGAATTCAAGTATGGTACTGTGATAGGTTGCCACCTGTGCAATAAGTTCATCCGTGAAATTTCCTTGCTACTAAATATTCCATGGTAAACTGTTAGTGATATAACAAAGTGGAAGCAACTGGGAACAACAGCAACTCCGCCACAAAGTGGTAGGCCACGTAAAATGACAGAGCGGGGTTAGCACATGCTAAAGTGCACAGTGCTCAGAAGTCGCCAACTGTCTGCAGAGTCAATAGCTAAAGACCTCCAAACTTTGTGTGGTCTTCAGATTAACACAACCGTGAGTAGAGAGCTTCATGGAATGGGTTTCCATGGCCGAGCTTCTGCATCCAAGCCTTACAGCACCAAGTGCAATGCAAAGTGTCAGATGCAGTGGTGTAAAGAACGCCGCCACTGGACTCTAGAGCAGTGGAGACGTGTTGTCTGGAGTGATGAGGATGTTGCCAGGAGAACGGTACTTGCCTGACTGCATTGTGCCAAGTGTAAAGTTTGCTGGAGGGGGGACTATGGTGTGGGGTTGTCTTTCAGGGATTGGGCTTGGCCCCTTAGTTACAGTGAAGGGAACTCTTAAGGTGTCAGCATACCAAGACATTTTAGACAATTTTATGCTTCCAACTTTGTGGGAACAGTTTGGGGATGGCCCCTTCCTGTGCCAACATGACTGCGCACCAGTGCACAAAGCAAGATCCATAAAGACTTGAATGAGCGAGTTTGGGGTGGAGGAACTTGACTGACCTGCACAGAGTCCTGATCTTAACCCAACAGAACACCTTTGAGATGAATTAGAGTGGAGACTGCGATCCAGGCCTTCTCGTCGGACATCAGTGCCTGACCTCACAAATGTGCTTCTGGAAGAATGGTCAAACATTCCCATAGACACTCCTAAACCATTTGGACAGCCTTCCCAGAAGAGTTGAAGCTGGTATAGCTGCAAAGTGTGGGTCAACTCAATATTGAACCCTACAGACTAAGACTGGGATACCATTAAAGTTTATGTGCGTGTAAAGGCAGGTGTCCCAGTACTTTTGGCAATATAGTGTATTTTATTTTTGTTATGGGTTTATTAGCGCTTTTAATACTTTTGAGCCTCTGACCCGCTTCATGTATGCAGATAAGAATTACTGAATTGTCTCCATTTTTCTTGTTTGCTTGTTGTGGGTTAGTGGCTCCGAAAGTCCAAAGCCAGTATCTCAGCATGGGGGGTAGCAGAAGGGGGTCAGTGGTGACAATCTCTGTATTTGCTATATCGAAGGTTTACTCTAACACCCTCCGTTTGACAATCAGCTGTCCAAATAATGCTTGATGCTTTTGTTAAATGTGTATTTATGCAGATGGTGAAATTACTGAAATGAAAACACAGAAACATGTTAATTTTCTCCTAAAGTATAACCCGTAAAGTGATCATATGCTGCTTTGGCAAAATACATATACAGCTTCTGCCAAATTTCAGAATTTTCTGCCTTTGAAATAAGATTGTTGATGTAATTTTTTAGATTGACATGATCTGTCACTGATTTTATATACAAGTTTCCATTTTTAATACAAGACTCAGGAGATACTTGGAGATAAACAATGGATTTATTATTTTGCCTGTGACATCTGCTTGTTTAGTCTATATATTATACAGTATTTTTTTGCAGCTAAAATTCCCTACCGTTTGATATAATCAATTATGCTATAATTAATCGGCTTGTTTTTAAAATTGACATATAAACTGTCTGTTTAGGATGTGAAGATGGGCCAATTGTAAACCAAAACGTTAATTGAGATTTATTTTGCCTATAATGGGCATGTGTGAGGGCTTTCCAACTCCTGTTCTCCGATATGAAGTTCTATCTGTAGCCAAAACTTTATTTTAGTTTGGGATAGAGTGGGGAAGGATTAGATCTCCTTTCATGATTTATTGCAGTCACAGGCTCTGTTGGAGAGTTTCCTTTGCTTCCTGTCTTGTCAAAAAGGTTGTCCCCCCAAGACAGGAAGTGAGGGGAAATCTCTCTAATGGCAATACAAGCAGAAGAAAAATAGCGAAACTAAAGGCAGCTTTTATACTCATATTTCATCTTTCCTCCAACGGTCCCGTCTCTCTCCAGCACCAGCATCTTCTCCTGTGTGCTGGTGTGGAATGACTTTTTTTCTTGCACATGAGCAGGAGGATGTTACCAGCATGTCTTTGGGTTGTGGGAGGAAACCAACGCAGGCACAGGGAGAACATGCAAACCTAGGCAGGTGGTGCTGTGGTTGGGGTTCAAACCAACGACCCTAGTGCTGCCAGGCAGAAGTGCTAACCATTTAGCCACTGTGCTGCCCTGTAGTAAAATCTGACAGGGGTTCTAACTTTTCCCATTCTATGCACAACTAACTTGGGTATAGACGCACTTTCAAGTGGGAAAATCTAATCATAAGATAATCGCTAAGAAATCTGAAGTTCAGCAAGGGTGGTGAGTAGATTGTTTTGTTTACATTTTGGCCATGTACAGGAAAACCGATAAAGATCAAATTGGCCAACTTTAAGTCGAAATTGGGTTGGACAGCTCAGTTGTTACAGCATCCATGGAAGTTTTCTAAATAATGCAAATGGTTTTCATGAGATCTATCAACTGTAATGGCAATGGCATAAAAAAACAAAATCTTTAATTTGAGATAATTGGGCATGCTGATCACACTAAAGGAGTTTGGCGAATGCTCTAATTGGCTGTGCTTTTCCTGTGGGTCACAGGAGTGCACCTAGTTCTGCACTCCTGTGACCCAGTTTCAGCCAACAGCTGGCTAAAGTCTGCTGTTGACTGACGTCACCAAGCCAGGTTGTGCAGGGATCCAAATAGGGATCTGCCCAGATGTCTGACTGGCAGCTGGTTCGGCCTTTTATCTGCTCCCCCTTCCACAACCCAATGCTCCAGAGAGTGCTGGAGGGGTAGAGCACAGAGCGGTGACTGACAGTCACCGCTCTGTGCTCAGAGCGAACCCAAGAACTGAGCAGTCAGCAGTGTTTGATGGCTCAGTTCTTGGTGTAGAGCAGGCAGGGGACAGTTGCAGCATCACATTGATGTTGCACCCACCTAAGTGACTATGTATGTTACTTTTGTTAAATCCTGCACTTTTAAATTGTTACATCTTTGGTCCATATTGTTTGTAGCTTTCTTAGGCTAGGTTAGCACATATGTGGTTGGTGCGGCACAGCAGCCTATTCATTTCAATGGGCTGCTGTACCTGTTGGAAACACTGATAAACAGTCCCTGTGCCTTTTTATAGGTGCCACCGCCGCATGTAAATCACATGACGCTTTTGAAACAAGCAACTTACCACACCCAAAAATGTGCTGCATTTCCAGATGCAAGGGGTGTGCCATTAAGAATTAATGGTACCCCTGAGCATCTGGTAAAAAGCAGTATGTTTTACCTGCGTGTGTGAGGATGCTAGTGATTTACACCTATATGTGAACCTAGCGTTGCCACAGACATACAGAGATATTTAGTATAAACCCAAGTGCATCACTAATTACTGCAAGGAGTGTCATAGTTGGGATTGGCACCTGTAGCTCATCATCGGTTGTGCTTACAGCACAGTTTTTCTTCAGATGTACAAGGCTGATAAACATGGCTACCATACTTGTCAATGTTATTCCTTTCTTTTCTTGGAAAAATTGTACAGTATGCAACCATTCTTTCCAAAAGTTGAGGCAAATGTGGGGCCCCTGGAGTATACAGCTTGGCTGCCACTGACATACATCATTCTACTCTTTTCTGCCTTTCACAGGAAACAATGTATAGAGCTTGAACAGCAGTTTGATTTCTTAAAGGATCTTGTTGCAACTGTCCCAGATATGCAGGGTGAGACAGAAGACAATCACACAGAAGGGGAGAGGGTATCACGGAGGTAGGATGTTCACACCTTCATTTCTTATCTTTACGGTGTAATTGGGCATTATTTTTGAGCCTTCCCTGTGATTTATAAGCATACTTTGAGCATCACAAAAAAAATAATTTATTTTATGTTCTCCAAGGGGCCGCAAACCTGGAAGCAGCCGAAAGAATGGAGGTACAACTATGAAGGGAAAGGACAAAAAGCAATCTGAAACAGATTCAGAACAAGAGGTAAATTGTTTTTGTTTTTTTTTTTGTTTTTGTTTTTTTTCTTTTAGTACCAGTTGCTAGCGATCTCCTATTCACTATTGTATCCCGAGTCATTTTTGATATGTTATATTGTATGTTATCAGGACGATTCTGAAGGCACAGATACAGAAGGTGAAGAAGAAATGTGTATGACTCCAACTGCAAATATGCAATCACATGCGACATTTCAAAGGTAAATCCCTGTGCCTTTCTCAGACTAGATCTTTTTAAAGACAATTTAGCTGCCATGTGGGAACCATGTAGTTGTTTAAATAAGTGTGTGTGTCTCATTCCATTTACACCATATTCTTGTGTGTATATTGATTCTGCCAAAAGAAGAGAGATTTTCTTGTGCTTGTATCAGTGTTCCTTTTTTTTTTTTTTTTTTTTTTTTATCTTTACAAAGGCCTGACTGCAGTATGTGGCTAAAGCTGGTAATACTTTTTTTTAGATCTTTGAACAAACGTTCATATGAATATTCATAAGAAAATCCTCAGAACATTTGACTGTCTTTCAAAAGTCTTACAAAAAAAATTTTGCTTGATTTTGGAGTGAATGGACTTCAGAACAAAATCACATACCCCAAACAAAAATCACATACACTGTTAAATTTTTCTCAAACAAATTTCTTCATCCTTCTCCATCGAATTCCCTCATCATTGTGGTTGAACATGAACACCAATTTGACACCACTAACACTTAGAAAATCAAACAAACATCCTTAAAACAAAAATGTTAGAACAAAATTCTGCTAGTGTATGCCCACCCTTTTTTTTCCCAATTAAAACAGGATTTAGCTTAGCCATTAGAGTATTAAAGTTAAATTATTTTCAGAAGGAAGCCTGTACGTAGCAGGACTTTCTGAAACAAAGGTTTTATAAAGCACACTCTGTTGCTTGCTGATAGGATCTTTTAAAGCTGAACTCTGGGCCCAAGAATTTTGACTTAAAAATATTCCACAATATCTACAGATTATAAAAATCCAGTTTATGTGCATCAAACACTTTTGCAAACTCGGATATTACCTTTTAAAAGTATAGCCTGTGCAGACAGCAGAGCTGTGGGAGGGCACTCCATTGCAGCTGCTTTACAGCGCACTGCAACGGATGACAAAGTACTTTCTTGCAATGCTCTGCACTGCCAAAAATGGTGCATGTGTGATTTTTGGTCCCTTTTGTTGTGTTAGGCACCCTATTCAAATGAATGAGTTAGTCACGGATCCAAACTACTGTACACCTTCTGATCACTGTGATTGATCATAGAAAAGAACAGTCACAACAATCTCAAATGTGCACAATCTTTCTTTTGCCAACTCCTTGTATTTTACATATTGTTCTTTACTCTTAGACCTGTATATCATTACTTTCCCACCATACATATAAAGTGTATCCATTGTTTTCTTAGCTCTATCCCTTCTATTTAACTTTACAGAATTTCATCTGTATGCAGTATCACTTCTTCATATGTATCTGCTTCACTCTGATGCTCTGTACTCACCCTGCATCATTTCCCCTGCATCTCCTATTTTCCTATTTTTATTTTTGTATCCACTTTATTCTCGCTGTTCATGTTTATCCACTACAACTATGTCACTTCCTTTTTTTTTTTTTTTTTTTTTTTTTTAATTATTCCTGGGCCCTATACAACTGGTTTGGTGCTTGTTTTCCTGCACATTAAAGCTCTCCAGGCAAAAACAATATTGGGGCCTTAGTTTAGGTACCAGTAATGTACCTCTAATGAGATCATTAAGCCATAGCTCTGAGGAAGAAGATTAGGTCACTGAAACGCGTCAGTAGGCATTGTCCTCCTGTCTCCAGTTGGAGGTAGAGAGAGGACTCTTACATTGTGTGCTTTATGCATTTACATGCCGTTAGCTCAAATGGGTGAGTATAATATTTGTCTTCTTAATCCTTTCAATAAAGTGTCAAAGATAATGCACTAGGCTTTTGCCCTCTCTGTTTGTGTTTTCTCTAATGATGTCTGTTCCACTATTGGCTATTGCTTCCTTCCTGAAAAGAAAATGAATATAAGGCATTCTTTGATTGGACAAGGGGCATATCTAATTTCCCCTTATCTAATCACAGAACATATTTTATTCTTAAAAAAGAAGAAAAAAAAGACATCACTCCAAAAATAGTTCTCATCCAGCTATTGTTTCCATTAATGCCTGTGAACTGAGCTGTTCTCGGTTGTCTCCATTCACTGGCACCATGTACAGAGCTGATCTAAAGGACTTTGCACCTTCCGATCACTATGATTAGTCATAGAAGAGACCAGTCACAGCAATCTCAGATGTAAACAGGCTTGTGACTCAATTTGAGAGCCCTCCCCTCCTTTTATAACAGAGATGAGAGGAAACAGGAGCTATTGAATGAATTAATCATGTATTCGTTCCTGTGATTGCAGCAGCAATATGGATCTTTTAACCCTTTCACATACACCCTTAACCCCTTCTCTCCTATGCATCTAAACTCCAGCTTGTCTCCCTGTGACCTGTATATTAACCATTCACCTCCTTTATGCACATGTGCATATTATTCTCTTCATCTCCATTCTCCCACTGTATTAGAGCAGTACATTACCCATTCACCTGCATCCTCTTTGTAAATACTTATATACCCAGTGAAGTGACTGACTTCAGGTGATACAAAGAGATGAAGCAGATCATAAGTTGTGTCTGAATGGATGTACAGGAAAGATGGTTGCACATAAACAAAGTCCAGATTGTAAACAGGATCTCTCAGCTCTGAAAAGCAGGGGGTAGGGAGTTAACGTTACGCAGTGCAGAGCTCAGTGAGAGCTGATTGGAGGGAAGGGACACACTCTCCTGCACACTGGAACAAAGCTGAATCTGTCACTTACAGGCTGTGTACTGGAGCTCCCTCCTCTGTCACTTTTCTTCTTTTTTTTTTTTTTTTCTTGCTGCTTTTTCAGCAGTGACTTGGTGCTCTGGACTAAGACAAGTACACACTATAGAGGAATTTGCTTTATTCATATTTCACGTTAGATGTTTACAACAACTTTAATGTTAAACTCTGATGTATATATGCTTCTAAAATTTTGGTTTTTAATGTTTTTCTTTTTTTACTTCTGTTATATACAGATTTGTATATATTTTGTTTTTTTTTTACCAGAAAGCTGTCATATTGATCACTGCAAATGTTTTTTCTCTCTGTTTTAGTCCCCCCCCGGCTCCATCGTTCCTACAGTTTCATTCTGTTCCAGTCATGCCCCCAGCAGCTTCTGCTTTGCCCGCTATGCCAGCTCCATTGCTGTCCACTGGCTGTGAGGAGGAGGAGGATTATGACTCGTAGCCTCTGGTCATTTAAATTCCGTTTTCATTTATTTTGCTTCTTTTGGTTTTGTTTTATTTTGGTTTTTAAACTAGGCCCAAGGGCCTTGGGATTTGGGGGAGGGGGGTGATAATAGAAAATGTGTTCTTAAATTTATTAAAAAAGGCGGTGGAGGAAAATGTGTGATGTTTTTTATTCATGCAGACCTCAAATCTAGCTGTAATTTTTTTTTTTTTTCTGTTGCCCTTATGTCATAATCCACAATGCATTTTAATGTTGGGTGTTACGGTTTATCCTTGCTGTGGTAGTACCATGATGTTGGATTTTAGGGCTACTTATACCCTAACTAATCCAGAGGCCTCTCTCTATTTACATTTCTTTTAACTACAGGGCTCAGTTTTATTACACTGTTATGCACCATGAAAGCCTAACTCCAGGTTTGATTGAACTTTAAATAGTTTGTTTGGACCAAACCAGCTATTTGCTTCACAGGTATGCTTGCTGTTAGCGCTGTATAAACTGTATGTACCATCAGCTACTGTACATGTAGTATACAGCGCTGTGTTCCGGCAATGGGACAAAGACTTTCCATCCCATTTCTTGAACAAAATTGGCGCTGGCTAAGCCATTCAGGACAGCTTTGTATTTTCTGAGTGAATACAGGGCTTCTTCTGATTTGCTAAGACGGAGAGCATGGTCTCATCCTCCCACCCCTCCCCCTCAACCAAATACAAAGCTGTTAGTGAAGCTAATAGCAGTTGGAGCAAGTTGGTCCAGACAATCTTGAAGTTCAAGCAAACCTGGAGTTAGGCTTTAAAGGTTGTGACGCAATATATGAAGTCCAGTAGTTGACAAGGAGCGACAATGAAACTTTAACCAGTTCGGCTCTAGAGCAAGTTTTTGCATTTTTTTTTTGCACATGTGTAAAAATCTTCATTTTTGGCAATAAAACTACTTGAACCCCAAAACATATTGGGGTTGGTTTGCTAAAGGCAGATATACTGTTTGAGGCAAGTGCACTTGCTCTAGAGCTTAGTAAATGAGGTAAAGCTTCACTTTGCAAAGAATACCCAAACACATGCACGGAAAATAAATTAAAAAAAAAAAAAACAGCAATTTTGCTTGCACATGATTGGATGATAGAAATCAGCAGAGCTTCCCCTCATTTCAGAGCTTCCCCTCAAATCTAGAGCAACTGCACTTGCAGTGCACAGTATATTTGCCTTTAGTAAATGAACCCCTATATATTTTCTGAAAGCCGAGGCCCTGTAGAATAAAAAGATGATAGTTGTACATTTTTATGTCACATGATATTTGTGCAATTGTTTATTAAATGCAGATTTTCAGGAAAAAATATAATAAAATGAATTTTAATGCAAGCACACACAATAAACTACCCATTTTCTGTAAAATTTAAAAGATAAGGTTGCACTGAGTAAATACCAAACATGCGCTCTTGATATTGCAGAAAAAACTATGGTGCCTAAAAATCTCCATGAGTGACACTTTAAAAGCTTTTACAGCTTATCAGTTTAGAGTTAAACAGGAGCTCTTGTGATAGAATTATTGTTCTCACTCTGATGTTGGTGGTAATGTGTCACATGTGGTGCGACTGCGGTTTACATATACGTGCTCATCCTGGGCATGTGTGCGAGGTAACGTGGGTTACGGCAATCTTATTATTTTTTTTTTTTTATCTAGTCATCCTATGTGATAGCATTGGGCAAGTGACAGGTACTCTTTTTGGAGGCATTAGGGGGTCTAATAGACCCCAATGTCTCCCCAGCCCTTAAAAACATCTAACCAAGCACCGATCTGCTTGGTTAGAAGTGTCCTCTGGCTGTACTGGCCAGGAAATAGTGGATCTGAAACCAAAAGTGATTAAATCATCATCTCTTCTGGTTTCATTGTTTTACAGGTGAGGCAAGGATGTGTCTCACTTTCAGATGTGTCTCCCAACAGAAGCTGGCGGTTGCGGTCCAGGGCTCCCAGTAAGTGCGGGAGAGCTCAGAAACTATGGGGGGGCGTGCCGCCCACTGTGTGAAAGTGATTGGCAGCTAGGGAGTTGTCGCATCCCTTTCACTTTCAGGCCCACAGCTTGCTGAACAAATGAAGCACAAGCTTATGGTTGTTACTGCAACCATCAGCTAGTGTTTAACAGTTCTCTGATTGGATGTACCACGTATGCCCAAAGAGTTGAACTGGTTAAAGTAGTATTAATGTCAGTTTTTTCCTAAATCAGATAAAAATAACAGTTCACATGTGGTTGAATTTTTATTTTTAAATTTCCTCTTTGAAGCTTCCCTTTTTAATTGTTCCCTGGGTGGAGTCCTGGATGAACTTCCACAACATGCAGGCTTCCTCTCTGTACAACTCTAGGTGTAGCTGTTCAGAGCACCGCACACACAACCAGCATGAAAGCTATGCCTCTCCTCGACAGCGGTGATTGACAGCTGCTGTGTCCCTCTCTGACTGGCTGTGTGTGCCTGAAACAGTCAATTCAAGTGAATAGGGCCATGCTGCAACTGAACATGGTTGCAGAATGGCAATACGGGATTCGAGGTTAAAACAGGTGGAGAGAAGACAATGGAGGGGAATTCAATAATGCTTCTGTGACAGTTCTGTGTATTGCACGAAATTCATTAAGCATTTGTGACCCTTTTGACAGAGACTCATGCACCAAATTCAGGTAGCTCTAAAATGCGCCACTTTTACATTGTGTCGCATTGAATGCAGTACATTCAAAAGTGGAGCTATTTAAGACCAACTCTCTTTTGCTGTGCAGAGAGAAAAACTGGCTCAGACCGATTTTGCGAGTATCTCATGTATTCTAAAAGTGGCTCAGCGTGAACTGAATTCAAGTACATGAATTTGGCACATTCTTCACTTTCAGAATCATGAGAGACAATTTCGCAATATCTGTCTGCGCCAGGGAATGTGTCAAACTCCCTCTGAAAATAGATCCACCGCATGTCGCTCTTCAGAGGTTAACGCTTATGTGAGAGAGCCCCAGGACATTTTTTTTGTTTTTGATACATGTAGCCGAAAGTTCAGTTGGGCTTTGAGTTTAAGATGGTCCCAGATTTTTATAGGCTTTTAGGAACAACAGAGTTTTCAGATTCTGGTGATGTTAGAGAGAGAAAATATTTTGGTTCTTGATAAAGCTAAGATTTGACCGTTTCGTGATTGCTGTTCGAAGAAATGTTAGAATATCTTCCAGCCAGGCATTAAAAAGTGAAAAGTTTTTTTCCTCCTTTTTGTTTTAAAAGGCCTAAAAAGTCCTATAAGACGAAGTATTGGTAAATGGTTGGGGGAGCCTTTAAAGGACAGCGGTACTTTTGTACAGTTGTCCTTTTAATAAATCCCTCTACCTCCCTGTATTTTTCTCAAAAATTGCTGCTATGTACTGAAAATGTATGTTGTATGAGGATTCATTCATATGGTAAAGCATATTCATGGCAGCTTCAGTCCTTTAAGATACAATAGGAATCAATTAGGACATTTTTGGTTTTGCAGTCTGTGCCCTATTACGGAGACTTCCTCTTACTCCCTGTCCCAGAAACACATTGGAAACCAGTGACATCTTTTCCCAGTGTGGGAAAACTTTCTTCTCTCCCCATTGTAATATTTCCTCACTCCTTTTCTGAGGACAGATTTTCATCTCCTATGACTTTGTCCTTTTGACAATTGTCCCCGGGAAAATAGAGAGGATGAATCTCCCTAACAGGGGACTACAGATAGCAATAACATCTGAGTTGTTTCAATGCTTTCCCATCCTATGCAAAAAGAATAATGGTCTTAGATATAATTTAATGATGGCCTCTTTGGTTGTGGATACCTATGGTTTCCTTTAAAGTGTTACTAAACCCAGGACCCTGCGCTCACTATATCTGGTCTTCCACAGTACACACTGCTTGGAAATGCTATTATTTTTAGTAAATATAAACTGCTAAATACCTTTTCTCATCAGCAGTTAGAGCAGTCTTGTGACTTGACTTCTATCAGTGTTCAGCAGAGCACTGGTTAAAGCTTGTAGGAGGATGCAGAACCTCTGTCTGGACAGTGCTGATTGGCCCTGTGCTAATCACATGCACTCTCCCAAGAAAAAAAAAAAAAACCTCTAGCAATACACACCAAACTGAGCAGGTGCAGCGTGTCTCCAAACGATATGTCTTATCAGGAGATAAGAGGGGAACACTGGAAGAAGGGGAGAATCACAGAAGGCAGGATCAATCAGCAGTTTTATACAATGCAGAGGATTAACCCCTTCGGCTCCACAGTGAGTATATCAAGCGTGCTTTACTGCATATACAGACTGATTTTTCTGTTGTGGGTTTAGTAACACTTTACCTAGAAGGATTTCCTTGCAGGGAAGAGGTACAGGGGAAACTACATATAGTTTCTCAAACAGAAGCTATAAAACAATAAACATAAGTTAGGTGGAAAGACTAGGCAAGGCTTCTTGGCTTCCACATACCATAGGTGAGGGTAAGTTTTAAATGGATAAGCATTGTCCCTGGAAGGCCATAAGATCTATGGGCAGACATGGAAGAAAGATATTTTTCATCCAACGACCTTAATTTTTAACAAGGAAAGGCTAAAGCCCTGACCACCTTTTGAGTTCTTTGAGCTAGATGTTCTTCCAAATAGTTTAGAATGTGGGTACCTTCTGTCATCAGTACTGTACTGTGGGTTCCTCTTTTATTTGCTGTGTGGGATGCTACCCAATTCTTCTCCATTAAGACTTTTAATGAACTTTCTAAAGAACAGTATATAAAGACTTCAGGCCTTGGGCTACGTTCACACTAGCGTTGTGTGCAGGCGGCAGAGAGGCGTTTGGGAAATGTTTTTACCGCTTCCCAAACGCCTCGGACAATTCTGCACATTGCAGCACATAGTGCTGTTCTAACGGGAGCGTTAGCGTCGCGTTGCGGCAAACTGACGCCTCTGGTCGAGTCAGGAGGTGTTGAAGCCTCCTATTCTAGTCTATGGTGCCGCTCCGCAAACGCCCGGCCGGCATTTGCGGTGCAGTTGCGACGCAGTTGCGGAGCAGTAACACCATTCAAACTTCATTATAGGCGTTTGTGGGGCGTTTTTAACACTCGGCAAACACCTAGCAACCCCCGCTAAACCGCGCATGTGGCGTTTGCGGAGCGTTAAAAAACGCTCCACAAACGCCGGACCAAAACTTGCCAAACGCTATAGGGGCGTTTGGCAAGCGTTGGTAAAACAGTCAATTGTGAACGAGCCCTTAGACAACACATTTGGTGATTAGGGAAATGGAAAAAATTAACCCATGAATTTGTAGTAACTGTGACCAAGATCCTTCTGTGCTGCTGTTGAAGAGTGCAGGAAAGGATGCTTCTTACTTGATGTGACAGAAAAATGTTCTAACTGAGGTCTTAATTGTACAATTGTTGAAGACATTATGTTGGAAACATGTAATGGCAGCTAGACCTAAAAATATTTGGATGGCTGAAAATACATTCCTCAGGGATTTCACGTTAGGTATTTAGTAGATAGCAAGAGCCTTGGACTGCCTTGATCATCTAAACCATTTTGTGCTCTGAGTAATATAGCAAGTCCTGGACTGTGTTGGAAAGAGCCTGTGGACCCACTGGTTACTATCAAGAGATGATATGGCTTTGATTAATTAATCAGGACTGTTCAGATTTTGCTGGCTGTGTGATCAAATATGAGATTCAAAGGCCATGAAGTAAACATTGCCAAGAAAATTATGAATCCTCATACCTTGGAGACAGATCTTGGATAAAGTAGCACATTCAAAATGTACTGGAAATGGTTGATAATCCAAATGAAGACCGGATATCAAAAACCATAAACATTTCTGGTGCGGAGGGGAGCACAGGAGTTTGGAGGTATTCATAAGAGAGGTCATTTGGGAGTAGCTAGTCCCCCTCTTTCACTACCAAGATAACGATATCGGCACTGGTTGCTTTTCACCTACATAAATAAATCCAGGCACTGCAACCCCCCGCCCCCTAAAAAAAGACAGGAGCCTATATTGCAAGGTAATATTAGCGCTTTGTCCATGGTTTGGCACAACAGAATCTTGCCCTCAAATTGGATATTGCACTATTGCTATGTTTAATCTGTAGGACTGATTTTGTAGTGATGAATTAAAGCATGATGCAACTTGAGAAGTTGGCAGTCTCATGAGAACTTTAGGTGAAGTGTTCCAAAGGTTGAAGGCCTCTCTGGGAAGACCTCACCTTTGGTAACCTTACCAGTGGAGAAAAGAGCCTTGCTTAGGGCTGGAGCCACATGCGTTCTTACTAGAAAAACTAGCAACAAATTCTTACCAATTGCCTATTTAAGGAATAATCTCACATTTTAGTTAAGCCATTTTGACATTTCATTTTAGACATTTCTGGAGCCCCAAAAGTACAGCATAACACAGAGTCTGAATTAATATTAGATCGTTGTGGACTTTACTGGTGGAAGAGTTCAGGAGTCCTTACCAGCCTATAATGACTGTAACAGTTTGTAGAACTGGATGGGTGGATGAGCAATGAGGTGAGCTGACAGATCAGAATGTTCTTATGGGGCAGCACAGTAGCTAAATGGTTAGCACTTCCGCCTGGCAGTACTAGGGTCGTCGGTTCGAATCCCAGCCACGGCACCACCTGCCTGGAGTTTGCATGTTCTCCCTGTGCCTGCATGGGTTTCCTCCGGGTACTCCGGTTTTCTACCACACTCCAAAGGCATGCTGGTAGGTTAATTGGCTTCTGTATAAATTGTCCCTAGTATATGTATGTATGAATGTGAGTTAGGGACCTTAGATTGTACGTCCCTTGAGGGTTAGGGACTGATGTGAATGTACAATATATATTTGTGTAAAGCGCTGCGTAAATAGACAGCGCTATATAAGTACCTGAAATAAATAAAACAGCAGAAGGAAAAATCCTAATACAGAAGACAGAAAAATGTATACTTTGCTCCCATTCATCCAACTGCAGAGTCGCAGCTAATTTTATGTTTAGTGTTTGGACTGTAAGTGATAGGAAATGCCAACTAATAGCATTGGTGCTTGAGAATTGGATGGTTTGCATCACTTCTCCCTCAGAGAACCCAGCCTGTATAAGGAAGTTGGCAAAACTGGCATTTTTGAGTAAGCCTCAAAGCAAAACACTAGCTTACAGAAGTGTACGTAAACTTTAACTATTAACATCTATTATTTGGTCCCTTAGGGTCTGTAAATATAGCAATGTACATCTGTCCAGTAAATGCAAAAATTACCTAGTGGTCCTGCTAGAAATCTTGATAACATCCTGTGCTTTCTGTCAGTGCTGCACACACAAGCTGTAGAGTTTTGGTTTGAACCAAGGTCTAGACCTAGTTCAGTGAATAAGCATACAGCTGACCATATGGGTGTACCCCATATGCTTTCCACTCTCCTATCCCCACTGTGCCTATGCAAGTAGGTGTAATCACCAGGATCTGAGAGTAGATTTTACAGTCTTTTCATATGCACAATAATCAGTAAACCACTAATGCTATCTAGAGGACACTGCTACTACCAAAATCAGAACGTCCACACAATCCATCTTAAGCCCCGTACACACGATCAGAATATCGTATGAAAAATGCTGCTTTTAAAGCGATTGTATGAAAATCTAATCGTTTGTTCACAGCAATCGTCCGAAAGATATAGAAGGGACAAGCACAAAAATTTTGATCATACGATATTCATTTAACCAGTACAGTAGTCATTCAAAAATACAATAAAAATACATTACATTCTTCAGAAGTTTTATTCTGTCAAAGAATTTTTGTAACTTTAGTAACCTCTTCTCTTTTGATATGAGACTAGAATGCAGAAAAAAATGGACGATCATTCGTCTGATATCCTAAACGTGTATATGGGGCAATAATCTGTGTTCTATGTGATCCCCTGCAGTCAGATGTCAGAAAGATACTCAAATGTGGGATCACTGGGTTTGCTTCCTGAAGTCTGTAACATGCTCTTTCCTCTGTATTTCTTCATGTTTTACTTGTAAGTTTAAAACATACAAACCATCACTGATTCTGCTAGGTGGCTCCGAGGAACTTCTTCGTAGTGATACTCTGACAGATCAGGATTTCTATATATCGAATGTGACTTCTTATGTTTTCCACCTGTAAACCCAACAGTGAAACCTCCTGAAAAAGTAACTAGCTGTGGAGAATTTACCTGGGTTTGATTTGCCACATGTCAAAATGCACATTTTCGAGTCAAAGATTACTTACAGTGATTTTAAGCACTTACATTTTTTTTTACAAAAATAACAAACATGTCTATACTTACCTGTTGTGTGCAGTGGTTTTGCACAGAGCAGCCCGGATCCTCCTCTTCTTGGGTCCCCCGCCGGCAACCCTAGCACCTCCCTCCTGTCAGGTGCCCCCACATCAAGCAGCTTGCTGTGGGGGCACCAAAACATGCGTACTCCCAAGCCGATGCTCCATGTGTCCATTCACACATATAGCTGTGAATCGGCCCCTCCCCCTCTCTCCTCATTGGCTCGCTGGCAGTGATTGACAGCATTGGGAGCCAATGGCTCCCGCTGCTGTCTCAACCAATGAGGAGAGGGAGTCACGGGATAGCCAAGACTCCAGTGCATATCGCTGTATCAAGAGGAGGCTTAGGTGAGTATTAGGGGGGATACTGCACATGGAATGCATGAAGGTAAAAACTTTGAGCCTTTGCAACCACTTAAAGTGAAACATTAGTCAGACAATTAATTTATGCTAGATCACTTCAGGCTGGCTACCTTTTGCAGGTATAGCTATGTAAAACATTAAAAATAAGTACCTATACTGTTTAAAATCCAGTAATACACTGTCTCACTGTGCTCTGCACATGCTCAGTTGCTCCCTATTTTTTGTCACTGTGCCAAAAATCAGAGTCACTTCAGGTTGATCTGCTGACAGCCTAAAGATTTACTGCAGCTCAGTGGCTCTGGGCTTCAGCAACATGGCAGCCTCCAGCAAGAAACAGGAGCAATCATGGAAGCAATTTACAGCACGCACTAATTTTGATAGCATAATTATTAATGTGGAATGTATGTTTCTTGCTAAAGAAAATGATTTTTTTTCATCAAGTTGTTATGGGTAATGTTTCAATTTAAACCCCCAAAGTTATATATTTTCTGAAAACATAGACCCTGTAGGATAAAATAGTGACAGCTGCAAATATTTTATGTCACACTATATTAGCACAACGGTTTATCAGACCCATATTCCAGTTAAAAATGCACTCAATTTTAGTGCACACAAACTAAGTTAACAGTAAAATAGATACCAAATATGTCAAGCCTTAAATCTGTACACTCCCATGAAACAGTAAAAAACTACAGTACCTAAAATTGTCTTTAGATGTTTTGAAAGCCTTTACAGGCCATCCATTTAGAGTTAACGGTGAATAATGGCCGGGACCTTTTGTTTGCGTGCACGGTGATACCTAGTATGTGTGGCACAATTACTATACCCTTTGTGTGGACAGCTGCATTCATATGCCCATGGGGCCTTACAATTTTTGTTTTTTTATTTATTTTATCACATTTTAACTTTTGTAGTCTCCTATATGATAGCATAGTGACATGTTCTTTTTAGGGTGACATCTGGGGCCTATTAGGCCACCTAATATCACTTCTGCACTCTTTTGAAGATGAACAAGTACAGATTGGTCCTGAGAAAGGTCAGCTGAATCCAAACCTTCTTCTTTATCTACTTCTGCAGTAGGTGCTCTTAGGCTCTCAGAGAATGGCTCTCAGTCACCCTGAAGGACTCAGAGGCCAGCTAATCTCTCTGAACAACCAACATTTCATATTCCAGATGTGTTGTCCCATGTACTTGCATTAAAAAGTATCCTGTTCTCTTTGTATTGATTCCTTTGTGTGAAATACCTGGTGTTCCTGCCAGTTACCCTGCTTTCCTATTTTCAAACCGAGCATGTTAGGCATGAGAGCACACCCATCTCAGTGTGGTAATATTGCTGGCTGTGCTGGGAGAACAGCCTTCTTGTCCTCCAATGATCAGATTTGTGCTGATACATCCCCTGCACAGCCATTTACCGGGAAGATCCAATGACCTGCCAGGATACAAAATAAGCCCCTTATTTGTAAGTGTGGACACAAGATAATGGAACTTAATAAGGATGGAAAAGGACATAAAAAAATGGCCAAAGCCTTGAATATGCCAATCAGTACTGTTAAATCCCCTATTAAGAAGTGGAAAGTTCTGGGATCTCTTGATACCAAGCCAAGGTCAGGTAGACCAAAAAACATTGCAGCCATAACTGACAGAAGAATTGTCCAGGATTCAAAGAAAAACCCACAGGTAACCTCAAAAGAAATACCGGTTGCTCTGGAAAAAGATGGTGTGGTTGTTTTTAAGGAGTACAATATGGTGATATTTGAACAAAAATTACCTGTTTGGTTGAGGTGCCAGAAAAAAGCTTTTACTGCACCAATGCCACAAAAAAGCCCAGTTACAATACCTTGCCCTGACAACACCTTGACATGCCTAACCAGGCCTTTTTGTGTCATTGATGCAGTAAAGGCTTCTTTCTGGCACCTTGACCATGCATCTCATTTTTATTCAAGTGTCATCATATTGTGCTCCTTCAAAACAACCACACTGTCTTTTTCCAGAGCAGCCTGTATTTTTCTTGCGGTTACCTATGGGTTTCCCTTTGTATCCCGAACAATTCTGGCAGTTATGGCTGTAATCTTTCTTGGTCTACCTGACCTTGGCTATAACTAGAGATGAGCGAATTATTCAAAAATTCGGTTCGGCTGATTCGCCGATTAAATTCGCTTTGTGCCGAATATATTCGCTGCGAATTTAACTTATAAAAAGGGTGTTTCTAGGCTTCAGAGAGCCTTTATATTAGTGCAGAACACTGTACCTTTAATTTAAATGCCCTTGGAGTCTGCTGGGGAAGAGAAATAATACTGTCAGTCAGTATGACATGCAGATGAGTGCCGTCGATCTTAGAATCACCGCACACTTCACTCATTTGGGCAGTCACGGGGCCAAAACCAGAGTGTGGAGCCACAGTGTGGCGGTGGAGGCAGCAGCAATGGGAGGCCATACAGCACCCTATGACACACTCTGGACCTGGCAGCAGCATGAGGAGTCGGTACGGGGGCCCATGGCAGATTACGGGCCTGGCAGCAGCATGAGGAGGCGGTACAGGGGCCCATGGCAGAGTGGCGGAGCGTAAGCAGCTAAAATTGAAGGCCATACAGAGGCCTATGTTAAAAAGTCCCCCCAGCAGCAGCGTGGGGAGACGACTATCAAGAGTCCAATGGCAGAGTGGCGGAGCAGAAGCAGCTTCAATTGAAGGCCATACACAGGCCTAGGTTAAAAAGCGGAAGCCGTCAGCAGCGTGAGCAGGTGACAGAGACACATGGCGCAGGGTGGCGGTGGATGCAGCAGTATTCGGAAGCCAAACACAGGCCTCGGTTAAAAAGCGGAAGCCGTCAGCAGCGTGAGCAGACGACAGAGGCACATGGCGCAGGGTGGCGGTGGAGGCAGCAGCAATGGAAGGCCATACAGCACCCTATCACAAAATGGAACCCACCAACAGTGTAAGGAGACCTGAAAGTGGCACATGGCGCAGGGTGGCGGTGGAGGCAGCAGTATTTGGAAGACATACACAGGACTAGTTTAAAAAGTGGAAGCCGTCAGCAGCGTGAGCAGACGACAGAGGCACATGGCGCAGGGTGGCGGTGGAGGCAGCAGTATTCGGAAGCCATACACAGGCCTAGGTTAAAAAGCGGAAGCCGTCAGCAGCGTGAGTAGACGACAGAGACACATGGCGCAGGGTGGCGGTGGATGCAGCAGTATTCGGAAGCCAAACACAGGCCTCGGTAAAAAAGCGGAAGCCGTCAGCAGCATGAGCAGACGACAGAGGCACATGGCGCAGGGTGGCGGTGGAGGCAGCAGCAATGGAAGGCCATACAGCACCCTATCACAAAATGGAACCCACCAACAGTGTAAGGAGACCTGAAAGTGGCACATGGCGCAGGGTGGCGGTGGAGGCAGCAGTATTCGGAAGCCATACACAGGCCTAGGTTAAAAAGCGGAAGCCGTCAGCAGCGTGAGCAGACGACAGAGACACATGGCGCAGGGTGGCGGTGGATGCAGCAGTATTCGGAAGCCAAACACAGGCCTCGGTTAAAAAGCGGAAGCCGTCAGCAGCGTGAGCAGACGACAGAGGCACATGGCGCAGGGTGGCGGTGGAGGCAGCAGCAATGGAAGGCCATACAGCACCCTATCACAAAATGGAACCCACCAACAGTGTAAGGAGACCTGAAAGTGGCACATGGCGCAGGGTGGCGGTGGAGGGAGCAGTATTCGGAAGCCATACACAGGCCTAGGTTAAAAAGCGGAAGCCGTCAGCAGCGTGAGCAGACGACAGAGACACATGGCGCAGGGTGGCGGTGGATGCAGCAGTATTCGGAAGCCAAACACAGGCCTCGGTTAAAAAGCGGAAGCCGTCAGCAGCGTGAGCAGACGACAGAGGCACATGGCGCAGGGTGGCGGTGGAGGCAGCAGTATTCGGAAGCAATACACAGGCCTAGGTTAAAAAGCGGAAGCCGTCAGCAGCGTGAGCAGACGACAGAGACACATGGCGCAGGGTGGCGGTGGATGCAGCAGTATTCGGAAGCCAAACACAGGCCTCGGTTAAAAAGCGGAAGCCGTCAGCAGCGTGAGCAGACGACAGAGGCACATGGCGCAGGGTGGCGGTGGAGGCAGCAGTATTCGGAAGCCATACACAGGCCTAGGTTTAAAACTGGAACCCAGCAGCGTGAGCAGACGACAAAGACACACATGGCAGAGCATGGATCTGGCAGCAGTATGAGAAGGCGGTACAGGGGCCCGTGGCACAGTGTGGTGATGGGGGCTACAGCAACTGGATGCCAGAAAGTGGCCGATAGGGCTATATACTGCATGGAATTATAAAGTTGTAAAGACAGCGGCCTATAAGGCTATACACACTATAACAATCATGACTTGATTGACCATTGGCCTATAAGGCTATACACAGCATGAATATCATGACTTATTCTGAGAGTGGTTTGGAAGGCTATATACAAAAAGTAATTCATGAGCTGTCCGGACAGCGGACAAAAGGTACATTTATACAAATCAATTCATCAGCTGTCCAGCCAGCGGCCTCAAAGGCGACACATATAGAAAGCAATTCATGAGCTGTTCAGACAGCGGCCTCTAAGGCGACAGATATACAAAGCAATTCCCGAGGTGTTCAGGGAGCGGCCTGAACGGCTAGGTTATTAGGTCAGTTGTGTCAGGAACTGGTGGTTTGAAATCCAGACTAATCCACGCCTGATTCATTTTTACAAACGTGAGTCTCTCCACACTTTGGGTGGACAGTCGTGTCCTCCGCGGAGTTACAATACCTCCTGCCGCACTAAACACGCGCTCCGATGCCACGCTACTGGCCGGGCATGACAGCCTTTCAAGGGCAAATTCAGCTAGTTGGGGCCAAAGGTCAAGTTTCGTTGCCCAGTAGTCAAGGGGATTGTCTACCTCGGTTGGCAGGGTGCTGTCCAAGTAGGCCCAAGCCTGTTGTTTGAGGTCCTGCTCCAGGTCCACCTGATGCTGCTGCTGCTGCGGCTGGTTAGTAGTTTCCTCACTGCGCTGGTGAAGAAAGCTACTCATCATCGACTGCAGACTGAGGCAGCCGTTGCTGGTGGAGCTGCCACTGCTCCTACCACCCCACCCCTCCCCTGCTGCCATGGCAGCGGAACGCGAGCGCACAGGGCCCACAGTGTCTGAGGATGGACGTTGGCGCAGAAAGGCAGAGACCAACTGACTACATAGGTGGTTTTTATAGTACTTTATTTTGGCCTCCCTCTCAGCAGGTGTGAAAAAGGCCACCATTTTTGAACGGTAGCGAGGGTCCAACAAGGTGGACAGCCAAAAGTCATCCCTCTGTCTGATGGTTATTATTCGGCTGTCGCTACGCAAGCAACCGAACATGCTATGGGCCATTTGTGCCAAGGAATGCGAGGGACTCCCTGCCTCCATCTCCACAGCATACTGCCACGGTGCGTCTGGGTCCTCTGTCTCCTCCTCCTCCTCTACCAGATGCTCCTGCTCCTCCACTCCTGTCCGCTGAGTGGAAAAACCACCCATTTCACTCAATAATTCCTGAGCACCAATGTCCTCCTCTACCTCCTCCTCTTCTTCCTGTCCTGCCCCCACAGGGGTCATGTGGCGTTGAGATCTGTGCGCCACGTCTACCGCACCCTGACCAGCCATTGTTAACAGCATTTGTTCCAGGACGTGCAACAGAGGAATGACGTCGTTCATCCCATAGTCCTGCCGACTCACGAATAGCGTGGCCTCCTCAAAGGGCCTGAGCAAGCGGCAGGTGTCACGCATGAGCTGCCAATGGCTGACATCTAAGTTACACAGGGGAGTACCTTTATCCGCTTGTAACATCAGGAAATCGGTGATGGCCTTTCGCTGTTCGTAAAGGCGGTCTAACATATGTAGGGTTGAATTCCACCTTGTTGCAACGTCGCAGATCAGCCGATGCTGTGGAATTCCGTTCTGCCGCTGCAGCTCAAGGAGGGTGTGCTTTGCGGTGTAGGAATGGCTGAAATGCATGCAAAGTTTACGTGACATTTTAAGGATGTCTTGCAGTGGGATGGTGGATTTTAGGAACCGCTTGACAACCAGATTGAACACGTGAGCCATGCATGGCGCATGGCACAACCTTCCTTGACGCAGAGCAGACACCATGTTCTTTCCGTTGTCGGTCAACATGGTTCCGATTTTCAGTTTGCGCGGAGACAGCCATCAGCCATCGATTTCTCTGTTCATTACACTCAGAAGTTCCTCCCCTGTGTGACTACGTTCGCCAAGGCATACCAGGTGCAGCACAGCGTGACACCGTTGCGCCCTGCACATGTGATATGCCGGTCGGGTAATGGGACTTGGCACGGGGGTGGCGGCTGAGGACACGGCGGAAGAAGAGGTGGTAGAGGCGGACATCTTTGCTGGACCAAGGACGTGCAAACGTGGAGGCAAAAGCGGCGTGACCTGTCCAAGTTGCTGGTGCGGCTGTGCTGGCACCACGTTCACCCAGTGGGCCGTAAATGACATGTACTGTCCCTGACCGTAGTTACAGCTCCACACGTCGGCGCTGCCGTGCACTTTGGCAGAGACCGACATGCTCAAAGACTGGCCCACCATCTCTTCTACATGTGAATGCAGGGCTGGCACTGCCTTTTTGGCGAAGAAATGCCGGTTTGGCACTCTCCACCGCGACTCGGCACAAGCCATCATTTCTCGGAAAGGTGCTGAGTCCACCACTTGGAAAGGGAGGGACTGCAGCACCAGCAACTTGGACAGGAGGACGTTCAGCTTCTGCACCGTCGGGTGCGTGCTCGCAAACTGTTGTCTCTTGGAAACGGATTCCAAGAAAGACTGCTGACGGAATCCGTGAAGAGGAGTAGCAGGAGAAGGAGCATCTGAACGAGCGGAAGATGCCAACGAGCGACAACTCCCCTCAGCAGAGGTGTTAGAGCCTTGACTGGCTGATAGAGGGCGATTGACGTCGGGTGACGGAGCAAGTAACGGAGCGGGTGATGGAGCTGGGGCAGGCAGAACCGCCATATCTTTATCACGGTTTTCCCAGGCCACCGAATGGCGACGCTGCATATGCTGACGCAACGCTGTAGTCCCAACATTGACTTTCTGGCCACATAGTCGACATACGGCTACGTTTACTTCCTCGGGCGGCTTGACGAAAAATTGCCACACCGCCGAGTAGGAAACTTTGCCCCCGCTACTCCTCACTGGCTGACTGCTACTTCCTCCGTACACACCGGCACCACTACTGGCCGTGGTGGTAGGCTGCAGTGGAGCTGGTGCTCTACTCCGTGGCCGTTTGGCTCCACTGACACTGCTGCGACCCTGCTGCCTCCTGGGCAACCCACCGACTGTTTTGCCCGCTGGCAAGCTGGCACCCTCTTCTCCTGATGATGCGGAAGCAATAGCCTGATGATCATCATCATCAATTAGGGTCTCCGCGTCACTACTAGCCCCCTCGGCTGCGTGTGGGTCAGGAGACAGACCTGTCTCTAGACCGGCTACCGAGCCACTCTCCTCGCCAGTACTTCTTCGCCTGGCTGCTGAAGTGGCGGATGTCTCCCCCCGTTCCTGACCGCCCTCTGTTAGCTCTTCCTCACTGTACAGTGGGGCTGAGCCCACAGCATGCGATACTTCGCTTGGTGAGGGAACACCAAAGGACAGGGGCAGGTCGAGGACAGGTGATTTCAGTGGGCTTGCTCCCGGGCCATGCCAACTAACGGTTGTGTCTGACGTACCCACCGACCGTTGGCTGTAGGTGTCAGAGGTGACCTGGGAAGAGGAAGACGACCGAGTCAACCAATCGATGACGGCAGGGTTGTCGGTGGAGACACGACCGCTGGATGACACCGGGAGCACTGGCCTCTGGCTGCGACTAGTGCTGCCTCGACCCCTTCCTCTGCTGCCACGTCTGCTCGCTCCTGAAACATTGCCTCCTCTGCCACTCCTCTGCGTGTTGTCTGACATACTCTTTAATTCAATAAGCACCCCAAAAATAAAACCGGATTTAACTCTTTGAACGTACAATAGTGGTTGTGAAGCAGAAAGTCAGTTTATTTAGCACAATCGGTCAATTGCAGCTTGCCGTTGGCTGGAAACTGTACGTTTATGTCACTGGAATGCACTAATCACCCAAAAAATATTACCGCCACCCGGCGTGTAAATGGATCTAACTCTTTGAACGTACAATAGTGGTTGTGAAGCCGAAAGTCAGTTTATTGTACACAATCGGTCAATTGCAGCTTGCCGTTGGCTGGAAACTGTATGTTTCTGTCACTGGAATGCACTAATCACCCAAAAAATATTACCGCCAGCCGGCGTGTAAATGGATCTAACTCTTTGAACGTACAATAGTGGTTGTGAAGCAGAAAGTCAGTTTATTTAGCACAATCGGTCAATTGCAGCTTGCCGTTGGCTGGAAACTGTACGTTTATGTCACTGGAATGCACTAATCACCCAAAAAATATTACCGCCACCCGGCGTGTAAATGGATCTAACTCTTTGAACGTACAATAGTGGTTGTGAAGCAGAAAGTCAGTTTATTTAGCACAATCGGTCAATTGCAGCTTGCCGTTGGCTGGAAACTGTACGTTTCTGTCACTGGAATGCACTAATCACCCAAAAAATATTACCGCCAGCCGGCGTGTAAATGGATTTAACTCTTTGAACGTACAATAGTGGTTGTGAAGCAGAAAGTCAGTTTATTTAGCACAATCGGTCAATTGCAGCTTGCCGTTGGCTGGAAACTGTACGTTTCTGTCACTGGAATGCACTAATCACCCAAAAAATATTACCGCCACCCGGCGTGTAAATGGATCTAACTCTTTGAACGTACAATAGTGGTTGTGAAGCAGAAAGTCAGTTTATTTAGCACAATCGGTCAATTGCAGCTTGCCGTTGGCTGGAAACTGTACGTTTCTGTCACTGGAATGCACTAATCACCCAAAAAATATTACCGCCACCCAGCGTGTAAATGGATCTAACTCTTTGAATGTACAATAGTGGTTGTGAAGCAGAAAGTCAGTTTATTTAGCACAATCGGTCAATTGCAGCTTGCCGTTGGCTGGAAACTGTACGTTTATTTCACTGGAATGCACTAATCACCCAAAAAATATTACCGCCACCCGGCGTGTAAATGGATCTAACTCTTTGAACATACAATAGTGGTTGTGAAGCAGAAAGTCAGTTTATTTAGCACAATCGGTCAATTACAGCTTGCCGTTGGCTGGAAACTGTACGTTTCTGTCACTGGAATGCACTAATCACCCAAAAAATATTACCGTCACCCGGCGTGTAAATGGATCTAACTCTTTGAACGTACAATAGTGGTTGTGAAGCAGAAAGTCAGTTTATTTAGCACAATCGGTCAATTGCAGCTTGCCGTTGGCTGGAAACTGTACGTTTATGTCACTGGAATGCACTAATCACCCAAAAAATATTACCGCCAGCCGGCGTGTAAATGGATCTAACTCTTTGAACGTACAATAGTGGTTGTGAAGCAGAAAGTCAGTTTATTGTACACAATCGGTCAATTGCAGCTTGCCGTTGGCTAGAAACTGTACGTTTCTGTCACTGGAATGCACTAATCACCCAAAAAATATTACCGCCAGCCGGCGTGTAAATGGATTTAACTCTTTGAATGTACAATAGTGGTTGTGAAGCAGAAAGTCAGTTTATTGTACACAATCGGCAAACTGCAGCACCAACTGTGCACGACAGCCACCAAAAAAAAAAAGTGGTGTATGTCACTTTAAATTTTTGATTCTTTGATAGCTGTGGCCCTAAGTAACGATTCTGTGTCCCTGAGTAACGATTCTGTGTCCCTGAGTAACAATTCTGTGTCCCTGAGTAACGATTCTGTGTCCCTGAGTAACGATTCTGTGTCCCTGAGTAACAATTCTGTGTCCCTGAGTAACAATTCTGTGTCCCTGAGTAACGATTCTGTGGCCCTAAAGTTTCTGTGGCCCTAACTCTGTCCCTCAATACACAGAGGTCTGTCTCTCTTGAATGACCGGAGGCTAATGGAGAATTCTAAGATGGCCGCGATTTATAGCTCCACCATTACACAGTGCTGGCTGGCTGGCTGCTGATTGGCTAATGCGATCACATGTCATGATTCATGACTCATGAATGCATTATGGGTCAGCGCGCCTTGTCTGCGCGCCTTCCCAGAGATCCCCGCCCCATCTTCTCTGTCCATTTTCTCTTGTCGCCACACATGTCGCCGCCATTTTTGGGAAAATTCGATTCGTGCATCCGAAGTTTGCTAATCTTCAGATTCGTCGCGAATAGAATTTTTCCAAATCTTCGGAACGAATTCCACTTCGTCATGTTCGATTCGCTCATCTCTAGCTATAACAGTACTGATTGGCATATTCAAGGCTTTGGACATCTTATTATGTCCTTTTCCATCTTTATAAAGTCCCATTACCTTGTTTCGCAGGACTTTTGACAGTTCTTTTCTGATCCCCATGGCTCAGTATCTAGCCTAGTCAGTGCTTCCACATAAGAGCTAACAAATTCATTGACTATTTATACACTGGCACTAATTGCAATTTAAAAAGCCACAGATGTGGGACATTAACCTCTAATTGGCATTTTAACCCGTGTGTGTCACCTTGTGTGTCTGTACCAAGGCCAAACATTCCAGGGTATGTTAACTTTTGCTCATGGCCATTTGAGTGATTTCTGTTATCATTATGATTTAAAAAGGAGCCAAACAACTATTTGATAATAAATGGCTTCATATGATCATCATGCTTCAATAAAAGAGCATTTTTTGGCATGATCAGTCATACTTTCAATATCAATGCCAACATTTCACAATTTCTGCAAGGGTATTCAAACTTTTGAGCACAACTGTGTGTGTGTGTATATATATATGTATATATGTATATATATATATATATATACACACACATACATCCACGCACAGAGACAAATGTTTCTCCTCTATCAAAGGAGGTGTTAGAGCACTGGGGAACACCCCTCAGGATGGCCTCCTTCTTTCCTATGTTTTTCTTTGTTCCTTTCAGCTCCCCCTATCTGTGGTGGTGGCCCAGGTTATAAGTAGGCCTTATGGACCTGTCTCTGCAGACCAAGTCATCTGTGCCATAATCTTTCAGCCTCTTCAGACATCTGGGATAATTTATTTTCCCCATAACTGGGTTGTGAACAAATAGTTCCCTCCTCATTGGGGTATAGGGCCTTGGCCAAGTTTCCTGCATCAGACTCTGTTGAACACCATTCAGATGTTGCAGTGCCTTTGCCTCTGGGAAGGAGTTGAAGTCTCCCCTACAACAGGAAAATTTGGCTTGCCCCTATACTAGATGATGCTGAGAATATTAGACTTGTTTGTATTGACCTTCCTAAAGATAATGCCTAGGAAACTAAACGCTTAACAACCAGCTTTTGCACCAAAAGCAAGGTTTGTGCAGCTGGGTGCACCTCAAATCCTATGCAGCAGGCTGGTGGGCCCTGTGCTTTCTTGGATTGTCAGTACACAGAACACTCTAACTCTCCACTGGGTATAGAGTATGTCTGGAGAACATAATGGGACCTTTCACCTGGGAATTGGTTTTCTTCTTAAATAACTTAAACATAATAATCCATAAAAATATCCTAAGATCTGCTTGTGTTGACTCCCTTTAATTAGGAGGGTACTCTATCTACCAAAAAGAACTATGTATAAGAAAAATGCCAGGAACTGGTAAAAATGTCAGAAAATAAGTATACTGGTAATATTCAGGAATACAAAAAAAATGTTTATTACTCATATCAAAGAAGAAAAAAGCTTTGATGCGATGTGCAAACAGGAAAAACTTTAGCAGTAAGTTTGGTACAGTAATCAACTCATATTGCCAAAGACTTTGCCTTGGGAAATAACTTCCCAACCAACTTTAGATCCCCCACTACTTTTAAAGTATAACTAAAGGCAAAACTTTTTTTTAGTTTTGGAACGAGTGGTGATGGATTAGAACACCTGTCAACTTGTATTGCTCTCTGTGTCCCGTTAGGGATGTTCACCTTCTCAAGCAAGGTGTGACTTATCCGGCAAATCCAGGAGTGAAGTCTAATCAATTATCATTATTTGGGGTCACCATTATCATCATTAGCGCTGCAGGAGGGATTTTCCCATTAACATTGACTGTGTTAATGGGGGAATCGAGCAATTTCTAGTTGCAGGAAATAAAATTGAATCATCTATGGCTTGCCTTAGTCTTATATCCCCATAGAATGTACTTAAACCTGCATATTATTTATCAAAGTCCCAGGTAGTGGTAATACTGCCTTTAGATATTCTGATGCTGGATCTGGGAAAAGCATTTTTATATGTCAACAGGATGTACTCATCCTTCCATCAGGCATTTATGCACATGCATATCAACCTTGCATATGTCAGTCAGTGGGGGAACTGTTCCATTGACCTTCCACCATCACTCAGAAGTATATAAGTGCATATTGGGTTGATAAGCAAGCAGCAGAGCTGATCATTCTCTATCCCACCCTTGCTACAGCTATTGTCATTCATTCATGTGTTGACTCCTCTTAATTAGGGGGTATTCCATCCACCAAAAAAAAACTATACCTCCCTTTGTCCTGCTGTTCTTCATGCTCTCGGCATTTTGGGTAAGATTCCTGTACTTTGCAGTACCTCTGTGTGTGTGTGTGTGTGTGTGTGTGTGTGTGTGGGGGGGGGGGGGATCAGGAGCTTCTTAGACTTACTGCTAGGGTTGGAATTAGGCAAGCTTTGCAGCATTCTTCTTCAGGCCCCAGCATCACTTTGGGGTGTCAGAAGATGTTCTACTTTCATCTTCGGTGCAATTTGGTGCTTCCTATCTGACCAGTTAGGGGCTGTGGTCTACCTTCCATTTCTGTCTACCCTCATGGGTTTGGACCCATGCCCCTACCTTTTTCTGGCATGAAGACTCTTTAGTTCTAATGGTCACAGGAGTCACCTCATGCTCGTGTGGGCTATTAAGTTGTACTAATACTGTACATTATCTGTTGTGCAGTTAGCACAACTGGTTATATGGTTAGGCAATCCCCTTTAGTTAATGGTTTCTATCCCCTTGACCCTTCTAATTTTTAGGGACTCTTTAATGACTGACATAGTACCACTGGATTGGCATAAGGCCAATGTGGTACCAATATTTAAAAAGGGGTAAAAATCTTTACCAAATAATTATAGACCTGTTTGGTTAACTTCCGTAGTTGGGAAGATACTGGAAAGTTTAATAAAAGACCACAGATCAGTCCTTGGAAAAAAATATTTTAAGCAACAGACAGCATGGATTCATGAAAGACAGAAGCTGTCAAACAAATCTGATTTCTTTTTATGAGGAGGTGAGCAAAACTTTGTACAGAGGGATGGTGGTGGACGTGTTATACTTGGATTTCGCAAAAGCATTTGACACAGTTCCCCACACACGGCTAATGTGTAAGGTAAAGTCTACAGGCTTGGAAACATCTGTATGTAAATGGTAAGAAAACTGGCTCGTATACAGAGAGTAGTGGTTAATGATTCATACTTTGAATGGTCTAGGTTTGTTAGTGGTGTACCCCAAGGTTCAGTGTGGGGACCCTTACTTTTTAATATATTTATAAATGATATAGGGTCTGGGATTAAAAATACAATTTCAGTCTTTGCAGATGACATCAAGCTGTGCAGTGGAATAACATCTTTACAGGATGTCTCCAACTTACTAGCTGACCTCAGTGCATTGTTTAATTGGACAGCTACGTGGGAAATGAGGTTTAATGTTGAAAAATGTAAAGTTATGCACTTGGGGGCTAAGAATATGCATGCATCATACATACCGGGGGGGGGGGGTACAACTGGGAGAGTCAATAGTGGAGAAGGATCTGGGAGTTCTGGTACGTCACAAGCTTAATAATGGCATGCAATGCCAAACTGCGGTTTCTAAAGCAAGCAAAATCCTCTCGTATTAAGAGGTATAAACTCCAGAGAGAGAGATATCATTTTACCCCTGTACAAATCATTAGTAAGACCTCATCTGGAATATGCCGTTCAGTTTTGGGCACCAATTCACAAAAAGAACATTGGGGAACTGGAGAAAGTACAAAGAAGGACAATCAAACTGATAAGAGGCATGGAGGAGCTCAGCTATGAGGAAAAATTAGAGGAACTGAATTTATTTTCTCTTGAGAAGAGGAGATTAAGGGGGGATATGATCAACATGTATAACTACATCAGTGGTTCATATAGTGAACTCGGTGTAGAGTTATTCACCATAGAGGTCATCACAGAGGATAAGGGGGCACTCTTTACGGCTGGAGGAAAAGAAATTTAATCTCCAAATATAGAAAGGTTTCTGCACAGTAAGAGCTGTGAGAATGTGGAATAGACTCCCTAAAGAATTGATTCTGGCCAGCTCAATGGATTGCTTTAAAAAAGGTCTGGATTCTTTCTTGGATACACAGAATATAACTGGTTAATAACATTTATAGGTAAAGTTGATCCAGGGAATATCCAATTGCCTCTTGGGGAATCAGGAAGGTATTTCCTCCCCATGCGGGAGCAAATTGTATCATGCTTTGCTGGGTTTTTTGCCTTCCTCTGGATCAACTGTGGGTGTAGGATTATAACTTTTTTTTATGGTTGAACTGGATAGACATTTGTCTTTTTTCAGCCAGACTATGTAACTATAACCCTAGTGTTAGGAGTGTGAGGCTGTAGGCCTTTCTATGTAGTCTTTCTTGTCTGGGCCTGCTTTTCATACTAGGTTCCCTCTTAGAACCTGTTCCATCTAGGGATTGTCCTCAGTGTCTTTTCTGCTGGCCATATCAGGTTGTGGGTCCTTTCTTCTCTGTTTGTGAATTTGTGGTAGTTACACCTGTTCTGGTTGATCAGCTTCTCGCTGTCTTAGGCCTAGTGATCCCTTCTGTGTTTAGTCATTCCTCTCTGGTGCTGGCCTGCTCTGTCCTAGTCTGCAGCATCAACTTGATTCTCTGTGCTCTCTCTTTGAGATGTGTTGATAGATTCCCTTATCTGGTATGGGGTTCCACTTCATATAATCAGTTTCCAACGTTGGTCCTTCAGATCACTCATTTGCTGCAGGTGGTCCCCAGTCCTCCTAGTGAGGCACATAGTTTTTGTTTTTTCTTTTTTTTTCTTTGTTTCCTACCCCTCAGTTGGATTGCTTTTGTACATCCTGACTGTATCTGAATACAGTTAAACTGTTTGCCGGTGACCAATTCTCCTATAGGTGGCAATATACCCAACCATATCTCAATTCCTGTGTTCCTCAATAGCCTCCAAGAAAAAGATTTTATGGTAAATACAAAAACAATTCAGTACTGTCCGTGATACTTTATTTGCACTAACATACAATTTTGAGGACAAGCTTTTGGGGAGTGTCCCCTTCTTCAAGGTCCAAGCAGTACTGTTACAAAGTTTTAGCAGAATGTTAGAAGATATGTGAGGATTGAGAGAAAAAAAAAAAAAGCGGAAAGAAACACAAGCCTAAGGTTAGCCTAGAGATAAGACACAGAAAAGCAAAAGCAAAGACTGGGGGGGGGGGGGGGGAGAACAACACTCACAGAGGGAGTCATAAAAATGTTGGATAATGATTGAGGAATCCCATGTCCAAATTAATGCCATTATCTCTTGTGTCAAATAGAATTATCATTCTTAGCTCAAAAGTTTTTCTTTACTGAGTGGATTTGAAATTTCCTTTAAGAACTAAAATATTGAGGTCTTCCATAATGTGGTCTGGTTGTGCGAAATGGTGTCCCACAGGTGTGCAAAGGTCATCTTCTTTATGTTCCTTGATGGTATGTCTGTGCAGATTCATCCTTGTTTTAGTGTTCTTAAAGGAAATTTCACTTCTGTCACAAGTGCACTAATACGGCTACAATCACCTCAAGCAAAATGGTAAATACAAAAATCACATTTTTTATTTTACAATTAGCTTGGCAGCAGCACCCTAATCTTGTTTCTTTCAGTTAAAGTTTCTTTTCAGTTTTTTTTTCAGATAGCTTTAGTAGTTACAGGCTTTTGCATCAAACAATAATAGACCCACTTTCAAAATAGAGTTTGTCAGTAATTCACTGTGTTTCTCCCTGTTCTCACTGACGGTCCTGCTACTGGTCAATTTCTGTCAAGCTTTCGTTAAGGAGACCATAGATGATACAGCAATGCAAAAATTGCCACCAGTAGGACTTTTTTATTGAGGGAGAATTGGCCAAAATGTACTAGAAAAAAAAGTACAGGTGTTTTGCTACAAGATGTAGGAGATTGCAGATGATTAAGCAAACACGGAAAGAAAATTTGGAATAGACTCCCTCTGGAGTTAGTTCTGGCCAGCTCAGTGGATTGCTTCAAAAAGGCCTGGATTCTTTCTTAGATATACAGAATATAACTGGATACTAACATTTATAGGTAAAGTTGATCCAGGGAATATCCGATTGCTTCTCGGGGGATCAGGAATTAATTTTTTTCCCAGCAGGAGCAAATTGGACCATGCTTTTGCTGGGTTTTTTTGCCTTCCTCTGGATCAACTGTGGGTATAGGATTATATACTTAGTCTGGCTGAAGACAAAAGTCCATCCAGTTCAACCATAGAACAAATAACTTTTTTTTTTTATGGTTGAACTGGATGGACTTTTGTCTTTTTTTAGCTAGACTAGCTATGTAACATGTAGTGTAAAATTTGGTCAGCTGCATTTCAATTTTGAATAGCAAGGCTTGGCCCACATTTACTAGAAACAGAAAGCTCAGGATGGGGCTTTACTGCAAAACTTAAGGTACTGCAGAGGATAGAGCAGTGTAAAATTGTCCAGTGACAGGACAGTTTTAACCTGTTGAGGCCGGCCACATATATGCAGCCCTGTTAAAACTACTTAGTGTGCTGAGTACACACCCTGCACATTCCCAGCACGGTAGCCACCAGTGATCAGTAAGCTTCCAATGCATACTTGCGGTTGGGAGCTTTCCAATCGTGTGATCGCTGTGACAGCCAATCACAGTGGTCACATGATCTGAAAGACCTGCCTCCACCTCCTGCCTTTTAGAACCCTTAAAGGGCCAGGAGGTGGCAAAAGGTTAATCATGGATAAAATACGAAGTACACTGGAGACAAACCGTACAGGCAGAAGTTTTCCTACAAGAATAAGGAAATCGCACATGTAAATCTGCCCAGTAGTAGAACAATTTTAACAAGCAGGCTAAGCCCAACAAAGAGCACAGGCTGGGGTTTTACTATGAGAATTAAGGTACTGCGGAGGATACAGCAGTGTAAAGTTGGCATAACTGGTTTCTGCCTAACAGTGAATGAAAGTGATATAATGTAGGGTCGTTTTGGTGCAGCAGTAGCAGTGGCGTTTAATGAACAAAAGGTAGCTCCAAAACAGATTGGTCAGTAACAAGTGAATATTCAAAAAGGCTCTATCAACATAAACAAAAACACACAAAAGAAATGGAAACCCGAAAATGCCACCCCTGAAAAAAACAGTTTGTGCTAAAATAAAAGTCCTATCAACATAAAATAAAAATATCATACCTCCAAAATAAATGAAAGGCCAAACCCCCCCCCCCCCCCCCTACAACAAAAGCAATTTTTTTAAAGAGAAACCTTGAGAAAAAAAAAAAAAAGTTACAGCAGCTAGAAGTTACCACTGACCTCAAATCAACCACAAAATAAAATGAAAGACGAAAAAGTTAAGATAACAGAAAAGCAGTTCACAGCAGTAATGTCTCTCTCCAACTGCTTCCAAGTCTGCAGGTTAACCTGCATTGAGGACTTGTTCACACCCTTTGCAGAGACCTGTGTTTTTCTGCACTAGAATATAGAGAGAAAATCAAGACACACAGAAATCACTGGTGTGATGAGTAGAGCAAAGCCGTGTGGAATTATGCAGCATGTCTGCATTCTCTGCACAGCACAAAAACTGAGGGAAACAACCGCTCCAATGAACCCCCCTGAAAAATGCCACCCAAGGCAAATGCCTAGTTTGCCTTGTGGCAGATATGCCCCTGGTCCTAGCTTGCACAACTTTTTAATTACATCATTATGTGGAACTGTATCAAATGCCTTGCTGACATCAAGATAGGCTATGTCCACAGCAGCATCCTGATCAAAAACAATCGTGTTATAGTAAAAAAAATTCAGTCACATTAGTTTAATGTGATCTTTGCTCAGCAAAGCCATGCTGCTTTGGGTCCAGCAAATTGTGTTTTTAACCAGTTGCCGCTCGGCCTATAGCGAGTTGGCGGCCGGGCGAACAGCTCGTTCCCCCGGGTGGACGCCATATGGGCCCTGATTCACTATTGGGCGTGGGCGCATATTTATGGGCTTAAGCCCAATTTTCATGGGCGTCCGTCCATTTTTGACCCTGCAACCTAATTCACTATTGAGCAGAGCCCATAAGCAGACGCCCAATCTAATTCACAAAAAGACACACGCCCGGAATCAGACTCACAAAAGCAGACTTGCTAAGAAGCACGTCTAACACCATGAAAAATCACTGTAGAGACATGTTCACTTAGAAATTTGCTTTGCCAAATATCAGGACTTCACTTTAAACAATATCTGCTATTTCCAAAAAAATTAAGAATGTGTTAAAAATCGTTTTTCTCAAGGAAATCGACACAGTAAAAATCTAGATGCCCGTGCAGTGTCTTTGGCAGATAGAACTGAGCATGTGCAGAACACCTTTTAGTCCTCTGCCATGGGCGTTTGCTTTTTAGCCACTGACTAATAGTGAATCTGATTGTGGATTCCTCTGACAGCCGGCACTCGGTCGCGACTACTGTGTTTAATAAACAGCATTAAGCATATCTTCATGTAATCTAATTAGATTTCCTTCGTTTTAGTGATTATATTTTTGTTTCTTATCCTTTATAATTATTTCTGTTATGATTTTACTTATTTTGAAGGTCTAGATAAAATTTATTTTGAAAGCTGAATGTAAAAATAAAGGTCCGCAATAAAAAAAAAAAAAAAAAAAACAGCGTGGGTCCCCCCTCTCATCCATACCAAGCCCTTCAGGTCTGGTATGGATATTAAGGGGGAACTCCATGCTGAAATTTAAAAAAAAAACAGCGTGGGTCCCCCTCAATATCCATACCAGACCTTTATCCGAGCATGCAGCCCGGCAGGTCAGGCAAGGGGGGGGGGACGAGCGAGCGCCCCCCCCCTCCTGAACCATACCAGGCCACATGCCCTCAACATGGGGGGGTGCTTTGGGGCAGAGGGGCTCCCCCCCCCCAAAGCACCTTGTCCCCATGTTGATGAGGACAAGGGCCTCTTCCCCACAACCCTGGCCGGTGGTTGTGGGGGTCTGCGGGCGGGGGGCTTATCAGAATCTGGAAGCCCCCTTTAACAAGGGGGCCCCCAGATCCCGGCCCCCCCCCCTACGTGAATGATTCCGCGGTACACGGTCCGCAGACTCATTCACAAAAAAACTAAGTGTGGTGTAAAAAAAACACAGTACAGGGTCTTTGACAAGTCCTTTATTAAAACAATGTCCCCCGAAGTAGATCCAACGTCAATCGCGGCGGCGGCGACCCGAAAAAAGGAAAAAAAAAAAAAAGGTTCCGCTCCCGTCCAAGGCTTCCAGCCTAGTGAAGAAAAGCCTAGCTGACAGTTCTTATATAGGTATGGGGCGGGGCCAGCCGGGAACAGCAAGCATGTGACATGGGGCGGGTCACTGGGATGATGTCCCCGGCTGGCCCCGCCCATACCTATATAAGAACTGTCAGCTAGGCTTTTCTTCACTAGGCTGGAAGCCTCGGACGGGAGCGGAACCTTTTTTTTTTTACCTTTTTTCGGGTCGCCGCCGCCGCGATTGACGTTGGATCTACTTCGGGGGACATTGTTTTAATAAAGGACTTGTCAAAGACCCTGTACTGTGTTTTTTTTACACCACACTTAGTTTTTTTGTGAATGAGTCTGCGGACCGTGTACCGCGGAATCATTCACGTAGGGGGGGGGGACAGGGATCTGGGGGCCCCCTTGTTAAAGGGGGCTTCCAGATTCTGATAAGCCCCCCGCCCGCAGACCCCCACAACCACCGGCCAGGGTTGTGGGGAAGAGGCCCTTGTCCTCATCAACATGGGGACAAGGTGCTTTGGGGGGGGAGCCCCCCCTGCCCCAAAGCACCCCCCCCATGTTGAGGGCATGTGGCCTGGTATGGTTCAGGAGGGGGGGGGGCGCTCGCTCGTCCCCCCCCTTTCCTGACCTGCCGGGCTGCATGCTCGGATAAAGGTCTGGTATGGATATTGAGGGGGACCCACGCTGGTTTTTTTTTTAATTCCAGCGTGGAGTTCCCCCTTAATATTCATACCAGATCCGAAGGGCTTGGTACAGATGGGAGGGGGGACCCCACGCTTTTTTTTTATTATTTATGCAATAAAGGGAATTATTTTACATTCAGCTGTCAGTGGGGAACCCCGCTGACAGATGAAACATTAACTCATGGCTGTCGCTCCTACAATCCCGCATGAGTTATGTTATCAACTCATGCAGCATTTTAGTAATGAAAACCAATGCAGCGCTCATGTTTCAGCTGTCGGCGGATTTCCCCACTGACAGTTGAATGTCAAAGTATTGCAGTGATTTATAAACAGTTCTTTAAATAACTGGCGTGGGGTCCCCCCTCCCATCCATACTAAGCCCTTCGGGTCTCGTATGGATGTTAAGGGGTAACTCCACGCTGAAATTAAATAAAAAACAGCATGGGGTACCCCCCTAAATCCATAACACATACTTATCCGAGCATGCAGCCCGGCAGGTCAGGAAAGGGGGGGACGACGACGAGCGAGTGCCTCCCCCCCTCCTGAACCATACCAGGCCACATGCCCATACCAAATTATTCAAACATTTGTAAACAGACCAATTAACTGAAATGGTTTGACATTTGTACCCCAAATATGACGTTCCCTGAGGCGTTGGTAAACCGAGGTACGCCTGTATTAGTATTGCAATCCTTTGTATTGGGATACATAGAACCAACATACATCTGAATTGGCAACATAGCACAACATTTGTGTCACATTGGAGATATCTGGCTAGTTAAACTGACCATGCCCAGGGACCTAGGATTGATTCACAGCACAGAAATACAGGCTGGGTTAGCAATGTAGCTCCGTGGATTAGTGGTTAGCACTGCTGCCTTACAACTCTAGGGTTGTCGGTTCGAATCCCAACCCCGGCGAGGTAGTAGCATGATCTCCGTGTGTGGCTGTCTTCACATACATGTTCTGGCAACATCTTTGCATTCTGTCTAAATGATCCCTAAAATGTGAATTAGAATGAGGCCTTGTCTGTTGAAACACCTTCAAAGCTGCACCTTATGTGAATGTCATACAATGGGATAAGATAAGGGCCTGAATTATTTGATAATGATGGTTTACACTCCACCCACTTTTGTGAAGGATTTGGCAAGCAAAGAGCTGACAGAGAGAGAGAAGAGTGAGACGAAGAAGAGTGAGCGAGAGATACATATGAAGAGTGATAAAGAGAGACATTCAGAAGAGTGAGCGAGAGAGAAGAGCGAGCCAGTGAGACAAAGAAGAGTGAGCAAGAGATACATACTGAAGAGTGATAAAGAGAGACATTCAGAAGAGTGAACGAGAGAGAAAAGACTTGGTTGGTGAATCCACACATCAAACTTGTCACAAATCCTGGCGTGCATTTTTCCCCCAAATGCATAGCAGACCCTTATCCCAGCAGGCAGGTACCGCACGCCTTCAAAGATTTATTTCCTTTGTTGATTTTCCTGCTTCGCTCACACTATATGCAATTGAAAATTACTCTTTAAGTTGCCAATTTTACTGTGTTTTCTAGAGAATTACTAACTAGTTGTGTTTTCAATTGTGTGTAGCATTGCGATTTCTATTTGAGTCTAGATGTTAAATTGCTAATAAATGGCCACAATTCTCAAATACCTTTGAACTCTCGCTGCAACAAATGGTGTATGTTAATACACTCACATTCATTATATCCAATATCAGGTACGATGTCAATGCACAAATCGCACCTGAAATTGCACACCCTGGATGTGACTTGTCATGTGATTGGCATGGCCAGCAGCTTGCTCTCTGCATGGCAAATTGCACCCAATGTTACTGGGGGCCAACACCACTGTCACATCTAATCCGATGCGGCAATTGTCCAACTTACAGTGAAGTTGCACGAGTTCACAATCCAATTGGATGTGAACAGAGCCTACAGTGGCCAATAGGGTGCGACTTGGTCTACGATTTGCAAGTCGCCTGTCATGCCAATTGCATGGCAATCGCAAACAATGTTACTGGGGGCTACCCGGTCACATTAAAGCAGATTTCTAAGTGGTGTTATTGACACCACAGTCACATCATGTGACTTGCATAGAAGTTGCATGATTTCAAAGTCGGGGTACATGGTGATTTCAAGTGCAATTTGCAAGACATTCGACATCGATCTCTCAGCAAATTGCATGAAAAGTAGTGTATTCATTACTCTATTATTACTTGCGGCTCCTACCAAGTTTGAACCACAACAATATGCACGCTCCAATAGCGTGCTCATTGAGTGGGACTTGGCATGTGATTTGCACAACATGCAAGCTGTAAATCGTCTGCAAAGTCGCACCCTATTGTCTGCTATTAGAGTGACCACATGGGTGCGTTTCAAACACTGATTTCTATAGTAGTACATGTACTACTTTAGTGGCAATTTGCATAGAGATCTGTGTCAGATGTCTTGAAAATTGCATTGAAATGGTCAACTTTACTGTAAGTTGCATGATTTGTAAATCAGCTTTGCCCAGAGTGTAATGTTTGGTGATGTTTGATTTCTGGAGTGTTTTACCAATTGATGGGAAATTCACCATACTAGTCAAATCGATTTGTCATTTTCAGTATTGCATACAAGATGTGGTCATGTGACTGTCTTAACTCATGCGAGAATCTGGAGGGAATTGTGACCATAGTAGCAATAAAGGTTCCAATTGGGGTTCCCTTTCACATCCCTGCTCAATGTTCTGTTGTATGCTGCACACGTACATTTCACTGTATATATCTTTCTGATTTGTGGGGCCTGTATACCAAGGGTTAATGCAGGTAGGAAGCGGATTCATCAGGTGAAAACACTTTCACTGACCAAACTAAGGTTAGTGGTGGGTGTGGCTTCATTGGGTGTGGGGCCTTGTTTGGCACGCTCCAAATACAACCTAGTTTATATAAAGACGTGCAGTAGGGAGTGATTTGGCCTGTTACTAGGCCGGGTGGTTTGTGACTAAGTCCTTGCTTGTAGTGGTTTGGGGGAGGAAGAGATTTTGTGCTGAATTGCCCCAGACACCACTCAGGCTGTGTTTGGAAGTGGGCTGGAAATGTTTGCATATTTTTGGCCTTGTAAAGTGTTTGTGTGTTATTGCACAATGATTGTGTTTTTTCTCTTTGCATTGAAAGCCTCACACATGTCAATCGTTTTGTTTAAAATCTGCTCTTGTTTTAATTTTGCTTGCTTATTTAGACTCAAATGCTTTTTTCTTACAAACCTGCTGACATGTATGTGTAGGGTGTTTGTAGAGGTGGGAGGGGTTTTTCACATATGTCTTGTTTTCTTTATATTTTGATGTGTAGACTTTTTTTGTGAATGGATCTTTACACTAAATGATTGTGTAAGTAAACCTTATGTGCACGAAAATGTTACTTGATTCATCTTCCCCTTTGTTTCCTGCTATAACCTGAGCACACACAGTTCATTAGAAGTATCTTTAGATTGTAAGCTCTTATGAGCAGGAGTGTTTTATTTTTGCCACATCAATCCTATTTTTGTGACTCACCAAGATATTGACTGTACCTACTTGTTCCTGCTGACCAAATAAATGAAGATATATTTGATCAATAAATGTTTCACCGATGTTTTTGTGTTTATTTTATGTTCAATATATGAACAACCTTAATAGTTACTTTGTATACTTATATAATCTGCTCAAATGTAGCTTGTAAGAGCGTGAATATGCAAGTGGGTGCAAACTGGCTTTTTCAAAACCAAACAAAAAAATAAAAAACCTGCTTGCACCACAATATTGTTATGTACTAATGAATATGTCACATTCACTGTGCAGCCAGCTACAGGTTTTCTACAATTTGATTTACAGTAATAAAATAGTCCCCACTGTATGTTGATTTTTGGCCTTTGGCAACAAATATATATTAGCCAAGGTTTAAAAAGAAAAAAATCACTAAAACACACATTCGCGAAAGCTATCATAGCCGTGCATAGAAATGAGCGATCGTGCATAGATATGCGCGATCGTGCACAAATAAACGCCAAACAGGTGTCCCCCATGGCGCACGAGCAGCTATCCTCCTGGAAGTCCGTCATCTGGTGCGCGCGCACCCGGAAGTGGTTGTTGGGAGTGTAAGTGGATGAGAAGTGGTTGGAGGTTTTGTGTTGGTTGAAAATTTTGATAACTTTATTGGCATTTGGACATGGCGAGAGCACAGTTCTCAACTGAGGAGATGATCCTTATATGTAAAGTAAGTGTGGCCATTGCAAATATGTTTATAACATGTGAGGGACAAGTAATTGTAATTTTGTGGGTGGGGCCTAGCAGAATCTCACTTGGTGCACATGCTACTTATCTGTACATTAGCTCCTGGGTATTGATGGGTCAATTATATTAACCACTTGCCTGCTGGGTACTCATACCCCCTTCCTGTCCTGGCCAATTTTCATCTTTCTGCACTGTTACCCTTTGAATGACAATTGTGCGGTCATGCCACATTGTACCCATCTTAAATTTGTATCAGTTTTTTCAGACAAATAGAGCTTTCTTTGGGTGGTATTGACTTGCTGCTGTGAGTTTCACTTTTTGCTCGATAAACCACAAAATAGCTCATAATGAATAAAAGTCTGTTTATATTATAACATTTGGTAAACTGGTAATTTAGCAACACTGATGTGCGTTGATGAGGCGGCACTGCTGGCCACAGGTGGGCGGAACTGTTGGGTGGCACTGGTGGGCACTGATCATCGGGGCCGACCCCTGCTTTGATAACTGCTGGTTCTCGGCAGTACTTTCCACACATTCTGACAGCGTGATGAAAGTGCAGCCAAGACCCGGCAAATGCATTTCCCGGTGATCAGCGTGTCATTGGACATGGCTGATCACATGGTAAAAAGCCGCTGTGATTGGTCTTTACCACATCACGTGATCAGCTGTGTCCTTAGGACACAGCAATCATGGAGAGCGCGTTCTGCCAGGATGTCATATGACACCCTCCCAGAGCTGCCTGGATGCAGTGTAGCGTTATTCGGCTATCTGCGGTCGCCAAATAGGTAACCAGCTAGGCCTTCATGGCTAATCTTTGAATATCTGGACATGTATACTGCGTATAATGCATTACATTCTACAATGTGTTGGTGTACATGGTATAACAGTGTGCAATGCGTTGCTGGATTCTGCATGACAGTGGACAGCGTATCACAGTGTGCAATGCGTAGCTCCAGCCTGCATGACAGTGTACAGTGCATTACAGTCTACAATGTGTGGGTGTACACGGTATCACAGTGTGCAATGCGTTGCTCCATCCTGCATGACAGAGTACAGTGCATTACAGTCTACAATGTGTGGGTGTACACGGTATTACTTTGTACAGAGTATTACAGTGTGCAATGCGTTGTACACTGCAGTGTGCACTAAAGCATTTTACACTCATGCACTGTACACACTAACGCATTTGACATTTCTAGTGTGCAATGCGTTCGTGTGCAATGCCTTGGACAGTACAATGCATTTGCAGTATTGGTGTATGTTTATTAAGCACAGATAATTCATCTGATTTTAGTTATCAAGGAGAAGTCTTCTCTGTCCCCCTGTTTATGAGGTGGAGGACAATTGTTTTCCGAAGAGGAGAGGAGACTTTTTTTCAAGGAGATCTGTATAGATTTCCAGAGATATGTGTAGATGGTTGAGGGGCTGCATGTGATCTCCGGAGATAATTGTGATTAATGATCACCTGAGTTAAACCAGTGAATGAAAAGTGTAAAAAAACATGGATTGAAAATAATCTGCACTGACCACTGTGCTTTGTCAAGCCACATATTGGCACATTCTGGTGTCACACAGATGCGATGTGAAATTTGCAGTGTTTTCTGTGCAAGCGCTGCACCGCATCACAACCGCAACCCCTTCATGCCACCTGCTGCGGCTTTCTAGGTGAAGTTACCAACACACCAATATTGGTACACAAAGCGTATTTCGATTTGCCAAATTGGGTGGCATGCCTATTCACACCCATGTGCATACCCTGAAAAAGGGTCCTGCACATTTTTGGCCCGGATGCGGTGCAATTTGAGGTGTGCAAAATGTTTGTCTCTAATTGCAACGCACACAAATTGCATGTGATTTGCCCAGGAGTGCGGTGTTAGACCACAATGCATGTATGTGAAGCCAGAATAAAAGGATGTGGATTTTGTCTATTTTTACTTGCGCATGTTAACATTATGGAAGTGCGTTATTCTTCTGTTTAACATGCTATAGAAATGCAACATGCATTTGGATGTAGTGTTTTTGTATGTGCATTTTGGAAGTATTCTAAACACACATTGACCCTAGGGCCACACCATATCTCATGCAGGCCATAGATGGGTCGAAAATCGGCCGATTTTTCGGCCGAAAATAAAATCGGCCGATTTTCGGATCGTTAGTGGGCTATTTGTTCGGCCGTTTTTCGGTATTTTGGCAGATTTTTTTTTTTGGTAAAGTTGGAAAAAAACGGCCGAATTTGCCGATCGGCCGATTTTCGCGGCAATGATGGGCAAATCGGCCGATTTTTTTACTGATAAAAAATCTGCACATGAGCAGTGACCTGCAAGAGGAAGACAAAAAGAAGAAAAAGAAGAAGAGGATGATGATGATGATGAAGAAGAAGAAGAAGATGATGAAGAGGAAGTAGAGGATGATGATGAAGAAGAAGAGGAAGAAGAAGGATGAAAAATGAGAGGAATTCCAGTATGGCAAAAAGTGTCCCTGCAGAGAGCTCCGCTATTTCTTTGACAGTTCCTTGACATTTACAGCGGTTGCAACATTGTATCTATTTGTTTCCGAATAAAAACATCTGTATCCGAAATGGATACAAATACATTGTTGCAACCGCTATAAATGTCAAAGAACTGTCAAAGAAATAGCGGAGCTCTCTGCAGGGACACTTTTTGCCGGCTGTAGACGGGATGAAAATCGGCCGATTTTTTTTTTACCATTGCTGGTAACGTCGGCCGCTTGAACAACCGATTTTTCATTTTTTAAAAGAAAAATCGGCTGTTTTTCTCCCCGTCTATGGCCTGCATAAGCATTAGTGTGCCTGGGGGAGGGGGGGGCCTTTGGCCTTTCCAAACACAGTAGATGCTCCAAGAATGTTTCCTTGAACTCTTGAAATGGTTAAAAAGGAAAGACACTCTAGATAGCCTGCACTGAGAATTGACTGTCATGATGACGTGTCAATGATTATTTGCTCTCATTTTTCAGGAGTGGTACTGCTTGCGGTTGAAGCTGGTAGAAATCCACCTTCACGTCCTCCACTCACCTTCACTTGTGGCCAGTGGATATTTTGTGGCCGCAGGCAAGAACTGGCATCGAGGACCTGCATAATGACCCTGGCATGCCAGAGGTGGTTTGGAAGCAGCACAGCAATTTGACCATCCCTTTCCTCTATGTTGGTTTTAGGGTGCAGAATTGCTTCTCGTTCGTGAACGGACTGTCGCCGGATATCAGAGTCCCCATATTTTCAAGATATGTTTTAGCCATGTTGGCTTATTTTTATGTTATTTTCCAAGTGTGTCGCACCTAACCGCACAATAGTGTGGTGCCATGCGTATTTGTGGCTGTGAATGGGGCTGTTTTTAATAGACGTGTGTAGGTGCAACAACGTTTTCATCATGGTACCTGCGCACATCTACATAGGGCATTGCATTTCTTTGCTGTGCTGGAAAATGTGTGTTCTTGCATGCGTTTCTGCACCACCAATGGTGTGAACAAGTCCTAAGGGCTGGTTCACACTATAGAAACAGTCTAGATGTGTTCCTGATGGGGTTTTTTCATGCCCTTTTGGCATGCATGTTTAGTGTGTTCCAGTACATTTTGGATGCGTTTTGGACATGTTTACATTGCATTTTTGTATCCCTTCCACTTATTTTTTTCTATTTTCTTTGTATTCAATGTAGTTAGGGACATGTGCGTTTTAGTACATTCAAGGACGTTTCAATGTGTTCCAGTACAGTTCTGTGCAGAAACAATGCAGCGCTGATGTGAACTATGACATTGACAACCATATAACCTTCTTTCTGTGCGTTTGTGATGCTGAAAAAGCAACTGAAACACATGTAGTGTGAACTGGCCCTAAAGGTTATTAGAGGTCAGGGAACAGGACTGACCAGGAATTGTGAATTCAATCAGACTAGTGGTGAGATACAATCAGCAATTGTATAATAATGTGAGATCTGAGCTGTAGCTGATAGAAAATGAGACACATTCACTTGATCAGTAAATAGATAGTTAAAGAGTGGGGCGGTGATCCATAGATTTGCATATGGGACAGGTGATGATGGGGTGGGGGAGGGGGTCAAGTTGTATAAGGAGACAGATTTAAAAGAGAAAAAAGTTACAATGAAATATACACGGCATGAAACTTGCACATGACCTAATTGGCAGAAGAACAGTACGCAAGTAACATTCATCCACTTTCTAGTCACTAGGCAAAATCATAATTGATTGATCAATATTCCTGCCACAACCCAGAAAATTGATCTCCATTTTTTTGGGATGTTGCTAAGACTGGGATTAGAACCCATGACCCAAGTGCTGTAAGTTCTGAGCTCTAACCACTAAACCACTGTGGGAAACACAGTTTGAGCTATAATGTAGAATAGTTACATTGTTTAAAAATGATAAAGCGAGCGCTGGTCAAATGATATAGACTAGTAAAATGGTATTACACAAGATAAATATAACCACGAACAGTAGTGCATGAACTCGTGAAAGGTCATCCACCCCTGTGACAGTGTACTACACTATTGAGCACCTTTCTGGCTCCTGTGGCTGAGCTAATTCCTCCCCAGGACCATTTGGGCACCCACCCTGATGGATGGATGGATGGAGCTGGATGACTAACCCATAGCTGCCAGCATACCGCTGCACCCCCAGATGTGCGATGTGTATAACCCATGCACATTAATACTTTTTTTCTGGTGAGTGTAGACCAGTCCCAAGGGTGGTTTACCTTTCACGAGTTCATGCACTACTGTCCGTCACGGAGAGACCACACGTGCCATTCATAGGCACTCTCTGAGTTGGTACTCTCACACGAAGGACATTCCATTATTCAGGAATGATTCTATGAACTTATTTTAGCACGATTTACCAGTTTACATCATTATTGCAATTCTTTGCACTTTTTGGTTTTTACATGTGTTCATTATTGATCACATGCATTTATAGCGCTGCACTTGTCTTTAACATAGAATAGTTATGTGATTAAAGAGAATGAAGATATATAACTATATTGGGAAATTAGAAGTATATAAATTATTTGAGATATAAGTGTGAAAATGTTTAACATTTGAATATAGAATGTATGACATTCATTAGTAAATGCAATACTTTCCTGATCATTTTGGAGAAACAGCAAAAAAAAAAAAATAGCAAAAGAGAATTTTCAGAATGTAATAGTACAGCTGTATTAGAATTTTCTATCAGGAAAACGCCAATGTTAATAAAGCCCGTGCTTATGCGCCATCTAGCGAATATATCCGGTATTGCACCTAAAGATGTGCCAGACGGGATACCTCATTCACTAATGGCAAAGTAGTCAGTAGATGCTCGTTAATGAGCTTGCTAGACGCTGGTCAGACGACTGATTGATTGACCGGAGTCTGCCTGAATGGTCAGACTCTGCTGATAGACTCACATCTTAGTGAATCAGGGCCATGGTGTCCTTTCAGGCATGCGCAGTGCACGTGCCCACGGGGCCGCTCTGCGGCGCGATCTGTCACCGGCCGTGTACCTGGGACATGGCCGTTAACAGATCTGTGTACCTGCTCCTTTGCCAGTACCATGTGACATGCTGTGACCAATCACAGCAGGTCACATGACAGTTGTATACAATGGATGGCTTCCTTTCATCCCATCCATTGTATACAAATGTGTCTAGCTGTGAATGGTCACAGCGATCACATGTACAAGCTGGGCCAATCACAGCCCAGCTGTGTCATTTGATTAGCCGTTGCCAAATCACAGCTAAGCACAAAAAAACCCCTAAATGAATCAATGTCATTCAGGGAAATGCTTGCTTATAGCAATAGCTATAAGCAAATTGTGTAAAATAAAACAAATACTGATCACTTCCCCAATGTTACTATGGTAACATTATACTACTTTGGTCATAGTGAAATATGAAAAACAATCTTAAAAAAAAGAGAAAAAAATGTAATAAAAAATTAAAACTAATAAAAAAAATAAAAACAAATAAAAACAAATATCAATTTTTTTTTTGGACTGTCACCAGTGTCCCTGATCACCACCATGCCAGTTATATGATGATGCTGTACTGCACTGCTGATAGTATATAAAAAAAGAAATAACGAACATAATTTTTTTAATTTCTTTATTTTCCGAAAAATTATGACAAAAAAATTACAACTTCAAAAAACTTGTCATGCCTCTTATGAAATACGTCTGACTGTCTACTTTGCAAAAAGGGGTCATTTGGGGGATATCTGTACTGTTCTGACATTCTTGGACCTCAAGAAATTAGATTGGCCGTCAGTACTTCAGGACTGATCAATTTTCAGATATATCCCATAGTTTGTAAAATCCATAACTTTTCTACAAACTAAAAAATACATCCTAATTTGGGTTATATTTTGTTAATTTAGCAAACAATAAAAACCCCAGCGTTGATTAAATACTACCAAAAGAAAGCTCTAGTTGTGTGAAGAAATTGATAAAATTTTAGTTTGGGTACAATGTTGTATGGCCGCGCAATTGTCATTCAAAGCGTGAGAGCGCTGAAACCTGAAAAATGGCCTGGGCAGGAAGGGGGTAAAATTGCCCTGTATGGAAGCGGTTAAATCATCAATTATTTTTCTTTTTAGGAATGATTCCATTAGCTTGACTATAACAGGTGTTAAAAGAGATGTATGGGGTTCTTAAAAAATTATACTCACTTAGGCGGATGCAGCATCGGTGTGATCACTCAATTCTCAGTCTTCAGTGAGCAGAGAGTCAGTGACTGTCAGTCATCAATCTGCTCTTTCAGGCGCTCACTGAAATGCTGGGTTGTGCAGGGGGTGGAAGCAGCTGGCTCAGGCATCTGGGTATGAAAATTCAGGATCAATCCAGAGCCTGGACTGGCAGAGTGATGTCAGCTGACAGCGGGCTTTAGAACGCTGTTGGCTGCAAGCGAGCCACAGATGTGCAGAACGAACTGCATTCCTGTGATCCATAGGTGAAGCAGGGCCAAAAAAGTAGACTTACTGGCCCTTTTTTTGCCAGCTTCTACCTTGCTACACTTTGTGTGGATAGGAACAGTGTTAGCTGTTCGCCACTCATGGGGAACTTCTCCTCTTAGAAGAAAGAGATCAGCTAATGGTCCAACAACTATACCTCAAAGGTCAGAGACTGCGGACATGATACAGGAAAAGGTCAGTGACTGCAGGCATATTAGAGGAGATGGTCAGAGACTGTGGACATGATACAGGAGATGGTCAGAGACTGCGGACATGATACAGGAGATGGACAAAGACTGCGGACATGATGCAAGAGATGGTCAGACACTGCAGACATGATACAGGAGATGGTCAGAGACTGCAGACATGATACAGGAGATGGTCAGAAATTGCAGACATGATACAGGAGATGGTCAGAGATTATGGACATGATACAGGACACAATCGGAGACTGCGGACATGATACAGGAGACAGTCAGAGACTGCGGACATGATACAGGAGATGGTCAGAGACAGCGGACAGGATGCAGGAGAAGGTCAGAGACTGCAGAAGTAATGAAGTAGCTAAAAAAATACCTCTGTGAGTACCCATCGGATGCCAGGTTTGTGAAATTTATAGAAAACCTCTGGTTCTCACTGCAGGCCAGCCCTTCCAGCTGAGCTGAAACCACCCTCCTACCTGAGCACAGCCAAACCCTCCCTTTGCCCAAGCACAGCCAAACCCGCTCCCTGCTCAAGCACAGCCGAACCCGCCCGAGCTTAGCCGAGCCTGACCTCCACCCAAGCACAGCCGAGCCTGCCCACTGCTCAAGCACAGCCAAACCGGCTCGAGCAGAGCCGAACCCACTGATGCTGCATCTTTTCCCTGCTACTTCTAAGACTGAGAACTGAGCGATCACTTGAATCTCAGTCTTCAGTGAGCAGAGAGCTGGTGATTGCCAGTCATCAATCTGCCCTTCTAGTGCTCACTGGAATGCTGGATTATGGAGGGAGTGGAAGCAGCTGGCTCAGGCATCTTGGTATATCCTGATTGTAAAGTCAAGATCAATCCAGCGCCTGGGCTGGCTGAGTGACTTCAGCTGACAGCGGACTTTAGCCCGCTGTTGGCTATAAGTGAGCCACAGAAGTGCAGAACGAACTGCATTCCTATGATCCATAGGTGAAGTAGGGCCAAAAAAGCTTTGCCCAAACTTCTCCTTTAAACCTCCTAGCCCTTTTTTGCCAGCTTCTACCTTGCTACACTTTGTGTGGATAGGAACAGTGTTAGCAGTCCAACAGTCTCTCCTCTTCTCCTCTCAGAAGAAATTGATTAAAGAGATCAGCTAATGATCCAACAACTATACCTCAATGTTATCTTAGAGCTATGGGGTTAATACAGTCAGTGCTTTATTAAGTTTTAACCAAGAAAGTTTTTCAGCTATTTCTGTTTCTAGAAATCCTGAAAATTAACCGTCATTACTAGAACCAATATGATCTGAGGGGGTGGGGCAAACACATGGCGCTCAGAAGCTGCAGGTGCTATGGGCTCTAGACACCTGCCCTATAATGCTGTACAGCTAGCACTTACAATCTTACCCTATACACTTCTGAAGTGGGTCCTGCTTGAGGAGGCCTGGTGTGCCTGGTCTTGAGTACCCTGAGGAGCCGAGATCCTGGTGCTGAGAGAATCCGGTGAGCTGCTGTGCGACCAGAAGGGAGGAAAGGTCCAGCGGAGGAACAAGAGACACTGGAAGTGACCACATGACCGGTCATGTGACGGAGGAAGGGAGTCCTGGAGTAACCAGTGTACGGTGCATGAGGACCAGTGTAGTGGTAGTCTCTGTGGAGGGTGACCCCCAAACACCAGAGGCATCTCGTGAGACCCTGGAAGATCATAAATCCAGTATCCCAGTATCAGAAGCTAAGTTGGAACATGCAAAGCTCAGGTGAAGTGGGTGAGTCACCGCTTCAGGCGGTAAATTCCCAGTGTTGTTACTGTTGCTTCTGATGATACTGGAAGAAAAGGGGACAATAGCAGAAGTGATTAAAAGGGTCTCAGAGGTGGGTGGGATTGTGTATAAGTACAGAGGTACCAGAAGATCAATAGAAGAGGGGACACCCAGGAAGTGGTAGATGGACTATAACTACCAGAAGGAGAACTGAAAGGGGCGCAGGAGGAATGAAGGGAGGAAAAAAAAGGATTAAAAGCCTGATTAGTATGTCTGGGAATATTTTGGGAAAACTGGAAAAAGACCCAGTCTGAAGTCATAGAAATTATTGTAAGATGAGGAGCAGATCAGTTAAAAGGAGGATGCACAAAAACTCCCCAACTGAGTCTAAACACAAGCACAATAAAGAAGTATATGCCTTCACAGGAGAAAAGTCCAGAGGATAGAATCCCTGAGAGACAAGGAGAAGTGAGTTGCATTGGAGATCAAACTAGACTATTTTTGGCGCAATGGATAAGATCCTAATTAAAGGAGTCACAGACTCGTAAATTGAAATAGGAAAAAGAAGCACGGAAGAACAGGAAGTGAGATCACAAATGTCTGCAAAATTAGAAATTGCAGAAATGTTTGCAAAATTAGAAAGCTCCATAAAGAGTGAAATGGTGGTATTACATAATGATATGGGACAAATTCTATCATGAGTAGAAGAAACAAAAAGAAACTTAGAGAAATAAGCTCAGGTAATTAATAAATTAGAAAGGCAAATGGAGGAAATGAGAAGAGAACAGAGAGAGATCTCATATAAATTGGAGGGCCAGGAAAATCGAGATAGAAGAATCAATCTGAGGATCCGGGGTTTACCAGAGGTATCTCAAGGAGAAGGATTACTGGAGAAGAGGAAGAACCTGTTTAATCCAATAATAGGGAGAGCAGAGACTGAACAACTAAAAATTGACAGATTGCACAGGATAAGGAGGTCCCAATGAGTAACATAAGACACCCCAAGAGATGAGATAGTGCATTTCCATCATTACGAAGATAAAGAAAACATCTGGAAGAAGTTGCGTGGGATACCAGAAATAAAATTTGGAGAAATAAAGTTGCACATTTTTGCAGATATTGCTCCATAGACACTTGCAAAAAGACACCTGAAACCATTACTGGAGCAGATGAAAGAGAAACAAGTCCGTTATAACTGGGGATTTCGTGCATGTTTGACCAGGTGGAAGGATGGCAAATCAGCAATACTGAGATTCCCAGAAGATATGAGAGACTTTTGTGAAAGACTTGAACTACAGATATTGGACATTGTAGGGTGGTCTGGGGGGGCCGAAGGAGTATGTAGTACTAGGAAAAGAGAAATGGCAATGAGTATCTAAAAAGAGATAGTAATAGAAAAATGATGGGGAAGAGGAAGCTTTGGGGAGGAGGGGGTGAAGGGAGAGGTAAGTACGCGGTGCTGAATTTTCAGACCTGCATCCCCCCTTTTTTTTTTCTCTCACTCCCCCTCTGCTAGCTATCCCCTCATCCACCTCTTCAACATCCTTGTGACAAAGAATATATCAGACAGGACGAAGGGTTGTTTTGTTTTTTAAGAGAGATAGAGATTTATGGTGGGATGTCAGGAAGCCAAACATGCTACCGAATTTCAGACCCAAGCTGAGATACTGGGGTCTGTTTGGGCGTGCTTCTGGAGCCTCACCCTGGAACAGGAACCGACCATGATAATAAATCACAATTGATTCCATGGCAAAAATTAGGCCAGTGGGGTTTTAAAGAAAGGGTGTTGTGGGGGAAGAATATCATTAGAAGGTTCAAACCTTGTACATATAAACCCATATAAAAGCCAATACAGTAGAGAATAGATATAGAGAAAAGAATGAATATGATCAACTTTATGACATATCATATAAAAGGTCTGTACACTCCAACAAAAAGGCATAAGATTTTAAGAGAAATATATCAACGCTCTATCGAAGTGGTGTTTCTTCAAGAGACACATATAACCCAAGATACAAATGTGAAACTACACTCTAAATATTTTCCAGCCTGCTATTATGCGGGTTCACCAATAAGATGGGCAAAAGGAGTAGCAATTGGGTTTGGGAGAAATATAAGATTTATGGTGGAGGAACGTTTGGTGGACCATGAGGGTCGGTTTTTATTTTTGAGAGGAAGCCTGCAGGGTTTGGAGTGTACTTTAGCAAACATTTATTGTCCCAATAAAAATCCAATGGTATACATAAAAGGGATATTAAGAAAACTTACAGACTTTAAGAAGTTATGTCTGATTGTTGCAGGAGACTTACATTTTTGCATGGACCTAGAGATGGATAAGACATCATGGGGTTTATTTACTAAAGCTGGAGAGTCCAAAATCAGACTCCCTTCTGCATAGAAACCAATCAGCTTCTAATCTCAGCTTGTTCAATGAAGCTTTGGCAATGAAACCTGGAAGCTGATTGGTTTCTATGCAGAAGGGAGTCTGATTTTGGACTCTTCAGCTTTAGTAAATAAACCCCCATGTGTCTGAAGAGAGGGAGGCAGAAGTCTATAAAGTATTTTACAAAGCTCTTGCATCAATGTTAATTGATGGATGCATGGAGAGTTAAACATCCAAGACTATACCTTCTTCTCCTCGGCACATAAGATGTATTCACGACTGGATTATATAATGATTCAACATTGACTTCTGGAGTCTCTGGTGAAAGCAAACAGAAGTATCTATATCAGATCATGCTCCTGTCATAATGAGACTATGGCTTGGAAGTGAGCAGAATAAAATGAATATGTGGCGATTAAATGAGATGCTTTTACAAGACCTTAAAACCGAAAAAAGGTTAAAAGTGGAAATTGAACAATATTTTAGGTGAAATGAGAATAAGGAAGTGCCCATGTCTACAGTATGGGAAACACATAAGGGCTACATTAGGGGAATCCTGATTTTGATTGGGATGAAAAAAAAAAAGAATGGGGCAAGAAAATTAGGACAATAACATGAAGATTTTTAACAGGGTTTCGAAGGATAGATGTCAGTGGGGGAATAAACCAGGGAAATATTTAATGAGAAAGCTAAGGGATAAGAAATTGAAGAATTTGATAGAAAAAATTAGAGAGGAAAAAGAAGAAATGGTTTATTCAACCGCTATCACTGAGACATTCCAGAAATATTACAGTAGTCTATAAGGAGCAAAATTTAAAAACCATAAAAAAAAATAGATGAAGAAAGGAAGGGGAAAAGGCAGACATATTTAAATGAGGCTGGCTTACCCAGATTGGATGAAGTTAGATTAACAGCTTTAGAAAGTTTAATTTCGCAAGAGGAAGTAAGCTTAGCATAAAAGAGCACAGCAGCAGGTAAGAGCTCCATGCCAGATGGATTTACAGTGAGATATTACAGGAAATTCAGAGAACAACTAGTACCCAAAATGTGTACATATATGAATGCATTAGGAAATTAAACAAAGATGAGGGAGGAGTTACTACAGGCATATATTAAACAAATCATATATGTGACTAAATAAACAAATAATAAATAAACCAACAAAGTGCCACAATGTGCTCATAATTCAAGTGTATAATTAATAAGTGACCAGCGGTCCTGTTATAAACTACAGGACCTGTGCCTCAATAATCCTTCAACATATGTGTAAATATAAACTAACCTCCCATAAATAATATAAATCACACACTGCAAATGTGATCAGTGTACACAATAAAGTGACCAACTTAAATACAAATAAATGATTTTAAATAGCTTTTCATTAATAAAAAGTTAATAAATCCTCCAAATTCGTGCTCCACGCAAAAATAGCTCATGCAAAGTGATTAGAGATGAGCGAATCGAACCAGGCGAAGTGGAATTCGTTTCGAATTTCAGGAAAAATTCGATTCGCGGCGAATCCGAATACACAAAAGTGTACCTGCAGAGAGCTCCGCTATTTCTGACAGTTCTCTGACAGTTCCTTCACATGTACAGCGGTTGAAACATTGTATCTATTTGTTTCCATTTAGGATACAGATGTTTTTATTCGGAAACAGATACAATGTTTCAACCGCTGTAAATGTGAAGGAACTGTCAGAGAACTGTCAGAAATAGCGGAGCTCTCTGCAGATACACTTTTTGCTGTACTGGAATACTTCTTCTTTTCATTCTTCTTTTCATTCTTCTCATTCTTCTTTTCATTCTTCTTCTCATTCTTCTTTTCATTCTTCTTCTTCTTTTCATTCTTCTTTTCATTCTTCTCATTCTTCTTCTTTTCATTCTTCTTTTCATTCTTCTTTTCATTCTTCTTCTTCTTTTCATTCTTCTTCTTCTTTTCATTCTTCTTTTCATTCTTCTTCTTCTTTTCATTCTTCTCATTCTTCTTTTCATTCTTCTCATTCTTCTTTTCATTCTTCTTCTCATTCTTCTTTTCATTCATCTTCTTTTCATTCTTCTTTTCATTCTTCTCATTCTTCTTTTCTTCTTCATGAAAAGAAGAATGAGAAGAAGAATGAAAAGAAGAATGAAAAGAAGAAGAAGAAGAATCTTTTCATTCTTCTCATTCTTCTTTTCATTCTTCTTTTCATTCTTCTTCTTCTTCTTTTCATTCTTCTTCTTCTTTTCATTCTTCTTCTTCTTCTTTTCATTCTTCTTCTTTTCATTCTTCTTTTCATTCTTCTTCTTCTTCTTCTTCTTTTCATTCTTCTCATTCTTCTTTTCATTCTTCTTCTTCTTCTTTTCATTCTTCTTTTCATTCTTCTTCTTTTCATTCTTCTTCTTCTTCTTTTCATTCTTCTTTTCATTCTTCTTCTTTTCATTCTTCTTTTCATTCTTCTCATTCTTCTTTTCATTCTTCTCATTCTTCTTTTCATTCTTCTTTTCATTCTTCTCATTCTTCTTTTCATTCTTCTCATTCTTCTTCTTTTCATTCTTCTTTTCATTCTTCTCATTCTTCTTTTCTTCTTCATGAAAAGAAGAATGAAAAGAAGAAGAAGAATGAAAAGAAGAATGAGAAGAAGAATGAGAAGAAGAATGAGAAGAATGAAAAGAAGAATGAGAAGAAGAATGAAAAGAAGAATGAGAAGAATGAAAAGAAGAATGAGAAGAATGAAAAGAAGAATGAAAAGAAGAAGAAGAAGAATGAAAAGAAGAATGAAAAGAAGAAGAAGAAGGAGAATGAAAAGAAGAAGAAGAAGAAGAATGAAAAGAAGAATGAAAAGAAGAAGAATGAAAAGAAGAATGAGAAGAAGAATGAAAAGAGGAATGAAAAGAAGAATGAAAAGAAGAATGAAAAGAAGAAGAATGAAAAGAAGAATGAGAAGAATGAAAAGAAGAAGAAGAAGAATGAAAAGAAGAAGAAGAATGAAAAGAAGAATGAAAAGAAGAAGAATCTTTTCATTCTTCTCATTCTTCTTTTCATTCTTCTTCTTCTTCTTTTCATTCTTCTTCTTCTTTTCATTCTTCTTTTCATTCCTCTTCTTCTTCTTTTCATTCTTCTTCTTCTTCTGAGGATGAGGATGAGGATGAAGAAGAAGAAGTAGGATGAAAATAAGAATTCCAAGCCGGCAAAAAGTGTATCTGCAGAGCTCCGCTAAGTGTATCTGCAGAGCTCTGCTATTTCTGACAGTTCTCTGACATTCACATTTACAGCGGTTGAAACATTGTATCTATTTGTTTCCATAAATGGAAACAAATAGATACAATGTTTCAACCGCTGTAAATGTGAATGTCAGAGAACTGTCAGAAATAGCAGAGCTCTGCAGATACACTTAGCGGAGCTCTGCAGATACACTTTTTGCCGGCTTGGAATTCTTCTTATTTTCATCCTACTTCTTCTTCTTCATCCTCATCCTCATCCTCAGAAGAAGAGGATGAGGATGAAGAAGAAGAAGAAGTAGGATGAAAATAAGGAGAACTCCAAGCCGGGAAAAAGTGTATCTGTCAGAAATAGAGGAGCTCTGCAGATACACTTTTTGCCGGCTTGGAATTCTTCTTATTTTCATCCTACTTCTTCTTCTTCTTCTTCTTCTTCATCCTCATCCTCTTCTTCTTCTTCTGAGGATGAGGATGAGGATGAAGAAGAAGAAGAAGAAGAAGAAGAAGTAGGATGAAAATAAGAAGAATTCCAAGCCGGCAAAAAGTGTATCTGCAGAGCTCCGCTAAGTGTATCTGCAGAGCTCCGCTAAGTGTATCTGCAGAGCTCCGCTAAGAAATAGCGGAGCTCTGCAGATACACTTTTTGCCGGCTTGGAATTCTCCTTCTTCTCATCCTTTTTCTTCTTCTCATCCTTCTCCTTCTTCTCATCCTTCTCCTTCTTCTCATCCTTCTTCTTCTTCTCATCCTTCTTCTTCTTCTCATCCTTCTTCTTCTTCTCATCCTTCTCCTTCTTCTCATCCTTCTTCTTCTTCTCATCCTTCTTCTTCTCATCCTTCTCCTTCTTCTCATCCTTCTTCTCATCCTTCTCCTTCTTCTCATCCTTCTTCTCATCCTTCTCCTTCTTCTCATCCTTCTTCTCATCCTTCTCCTTCTTCTCATCCTTCTCCTTCTTCTCATCCTTCTCCTTCTCCTTCTTCTCATCCTTCTCCTTCTTCTCATCCTTCTCCTTCTTCTCATCCTTCTCCTTCTTCTCATCCTTCTCCTTCTCCTTCTTCTCATCCTTCTCCTTCTCCTTCTTCTCATCCTTCTCCTTCTCCTTCTTCTCATCCTTCTCCTTCTCCTTCTTCTCATCCTTCTCCTTCTCCTTCTCATCCTTCTCCTTCTCCTTCTCCTTCTCCTTCTCCTTCCTCATCGCCAAGGGCATTTAAATTAAAGGTACAGTGTTCTGCACTAATATAAAGGCTCTCTGAAGCCTAGAAACCCTTTTTATAAGTTAAATTCGCAGCGAATAAATTCGCATCGAATCGAATTTCTTCCTCAAATTCGGCGAATCAGCCGAATCGAATTTTTGAATAATTCGCTCATCTCTAAAAGTTATGCAAACGTGATGATTTCCTGTGATGGTGTCAACACACTCCTCTTGTGGCTAAAATGCCCCCTCACCTTCAATCTGCGACCCAAAGGGCCACTAAGCCTCCAAGATCACTCCTAGATCTTTCTCCAGTATTGGTAAGTATCCTCAGTACTCCTTCCATGGACCACTTCTCAGGTGGATCAATACTCAAGACCTCTCAGGACAGTATTGTGACGATCGCGGCGTCAGATCCCTGCCCTTCTCACCAAACTCGTGACCAAAGGACTAGCCAATCTAAAAGCGCGATGTCAAGTGCGTAACAATGCCATGCCCAGCTGCACCCTGCAGCTCAGTGGACCACAAATTGATGTACCGGCAGCCTGAGTGCGATTGTTACTGGGTCAGGTTAATTACGCGATTAACCTTTCACACTGCCACCACCACCTTTTTGTACAGAGAAAGAGGAAACTCGGCAATATCAGAAATAACACTAGGATGATTGGATAATCATCTGTATACCACTGTCATCGCAGTTAAACACACATAGTAGCGCTCTGGTAAGTTGCATTAAAGAGCTTTAGAAACAGTTCAACACTTTCAGAAAGAAAGATTTATTACTAAAAGGTCAAAAGGGTGCAATAAAAATATTTACAGAAAAAAGATGTAACCAATATTTATATATAAATATACAGAGAGCAATAACACAGCAAAAAGATAACAAAAAGAAGTTTAGGTAGATAAGTACTTGCCAAAAAGCCTTGGGTTAAGCAGCTTCATAAGTGTCATAAGTCAAAAGGATTTCTTGTCTCTACTGCTAGTTTTGATGTAAATGCAGGAGACTCTGCTTTCTCTCACACACACTCATAAGCATTTTCTAGCAAATCCCAGCAGGGTGTCTCTTTGGAGTAGTAACCAATGGTCTCCTTTTGGGGAGGGGTGTTGGGTGGAGACCTAAATTCCACTGGAGTGGTCCAAAATTACTCCAGATCGTTGTGCAGGTCTGATCTGCAACTACAGGAAATGTTTAGTTGAGGTTATTGCTGCCAAAGGAGGGTCAACCAGTTATTAAGTCCAAAGGTTCACATACTTTTTCCTCCCTGCACTGTGAATGTTTACATGTTATGTGCAATTAAACCATGGCAACATCTAATGTTTGTGTAGTATTATGTTCAGCAGACTGTGTTCTTCTATTGTTGTGACTTAGATGACGTTCAGAGCACATTTTATGCCCAGTTCATGACAAACTCCACGTAATCCCAAGGGGTTCACATACTTTTTCTTGCAACTGTAGCTCCACCCAAGACAAGGATTTTAGAACTCTGGAGATACTTCTTTAACCACTAGCCGCCCAGCCACTGTATAAAAACGGTGGCAGGGCGGCATGGCTGGGCAAAAGCACATTTTAAAACGTGCTGTTTCAAAACAGGTAGGGGGCGCGCGCGAGGCGTGCCGCCGCCCTACCTTCGCCACCTATCTCAGCCGCGAGTTTCAGTCGCCGGGTCACAGCCGGTTATTATCAGCTGTGTCCCGGCGATTAGCGGCAATCTTTGACAGAGAGCAGGGCTGCAGTAGCTCTGCCTTCTGTCAGTTCCCTGACAGTTCCTGACAAGCTGACCAGGAGAAAAGAGTTTCTCTGTCCCGATCAGCATGTCTCCCTGCCGTACACACCCCCGCCCCCTAGTAAAACACTCCCCTCACACAGTTAACCCTTTCAAAATCTGTTAACCCTTAGTTAATCCCTTCCTCCCCAGTGCCATTAGTACAGTGTCAGTGTTTTTTTTTTGCACTGATCACTGTATTGGTGTCACTGGGGATGTCAGTGACCCTAAGTCAGTTCCCCCCCAGTGTCAGAATGTCCGCCGCAGTCCCGCAGTCCTGCCATAAGTCGCTGATCTCCGCCATAAGTCACTGATCCCTGCCATAAGTCGCTGATCGACGCCATCATTAGTATAAAAAAAATTAAAAATCCGAGTATCTTTCCCGCCATTTGTAAATGCTATAACTTTCACGTAAACCAATTAATTTACACGTATTGGGTTTTGTTTTAGCAAAGACATGTCGCAGAATGCATTTTGGCCGAAATTTATGACGAAATTTGATTTTTAAATGGACATGTTTTATTAGATGTTTCCTAGATTGTAAGCTCGAAAGAGCAGGGCCCTCAATCCCCTCATGTTTTGCATTGTATTGGTATTGTTCTGTCACATGTTCTGTCCCCCTTTGTAATGTACAGCGCTGAGCGAACTATTGGCGCTTTATAAATACTGTATAATAATAATAATAATAATAATATAGCAAAAAGTACAAAATATTGTTTTTTTTTCTCAAAATTGTCAGGCTTTTTTTTTATAGCGCAAAAAATAAAAACGCACAGGCGATCAAATACCACCGAAAGAAAGCTCTATTTGTGTGAAAAAAAGGACATAAATTTCATTTATGTACTGTATTGCATGACCGCGCAATTGTTTGTTAAACTAGCGCAGCGCTGTATAGCAAACAAATGGCGTAAATTGCAGTATCTATACCATAGTTTGTAGACGCTATAACGTTCACAAAAAGCAATCAATATACACTTATTGGGATTTTTTTTACCACAAACATGTAGCAGAATACATTTTGGCCTAAATTTATAACTAATTTAGTTTTTCTTCAAAATGTTTGGTCTTTTTTTGTTTATTGCGTGAAAAATAAAAAGCACACAGGTGATCAAATACCACCGAAAGAAAGCTCTATTTGTGTGAAAAAAAGGACGTAAATTTTGTTTGGGTGCAGTGTTGCATGACCGCGCAATTATCAGTTGAATTAATGCAGCGCCGAGTAGCAAAAATAGGCCTGGTCATTAAGGAGGGTAAATCCTCAGGAGTGCAAGTGGTTAAATCATAGAAGATAATTCATTTTGACATGATCGCATAAATTTCTCTTGGCCAGCAAAGAATATAAAAAGAATGATATCTTGTGTTAAATATCTTGAACAGTAAAACAGGAAATACTTTGAGGAACTGTAAATGAATATATTTTTTACCATTGGTTAGTTGAAACTTCATTGTATTCAAAAGACATGCTATTACTGCAAACATTTTACTTAAATCTGATCAATTACTAAAGCAAAATTATAATCCTTTAATTTGCTTATAATATCCAAAGCTTTCCGGCATTATACTCATATATAACTGTAATTAAATATGAGAACATCTCCCCAAGTTCATAAAAATATACTACAAAGCCCCTCATCAAAACCTCATCCTCTACCTTTTGTAAAAGGTTTTAAACAGGAAATGTCTGGTCATTCCCAGGCAACTACCATAATGCAGCTCTGCTTTAAAGTCTAGCTCCATTCAAACCCTTTTTTATGTCTTTGAGTGTCAGAATCTCGTTACTGATTTTCTCTAAGTTTGTGCCCCATTGACACCCAGTCATATATTGACATACAGAATGTCATGAGGACAGAAAGGAAGAGGTAATCACTCCAGTAGGAACGCAGACAGCAATGTCAAAACCTGACAGAAGCCATTATGCTTTGCTACTTCATCCATAATTATAGCCAACTGAATCCTCAGTTGGAGGCTCCATGCACACTAGCTTATTTTTATGCTCCTAGCACGGGTGTCGGCAACCCGCGGCTCCAGAGCCGCATGCGGCTCTTTTTCACCTTGGCTGCGGCTCCGGAGCACACTGCCCACCAGGTGACAGGCAATAGGGCAGCAATGGGCAAACTACGGCCCGGCGGACCTTTTAATCCGGCCCGCGGAGCTAGGCTCTGCTCACAGTCTGCCCTGAAGACCGGTGTAGCATGAAAATCTGTCTCCTATGAGGATGTCCCCCTCGACGTATCTGCGCATGTGCCGGAGATCGCCGATCGCCTGCTAATGCCTGAAACTGGCACATGCGCAGATACGTCGAGGAGGACAGATCCTCATAGGAGACAGATTTTCATGCTACACCGGAACGGCGCGGGAACACGGCGAGAGGAACGCGCGGAGCAAAGGTAAGTGAATTGACACAGGGGGGACTTGGGGACTTAATATGGGGGATGAATTACTATAGGGGGGATGAATTACTATATGGGGGATGAATTACTCTATGGGGGATGAATTACTATGGGGGATTAATTACTATATGGGGGATGAATTACTATGGGGGATGAATTACTATATGGGGGATGAATTACTATGGGGGATGAATTACTATGGGGGATGAATTACTATATGGGGGATGAATTACTCTATGGGGGATGAATTACTATGGGGGATGAATTACTATATGAGGGATGAATTACTATGGGGAATGAATTACTATGGGGGATGAATTACTATGGGGGATGAATTACTATATGGGGGATGAATTACTATGGGGGATGAATTACTATATGGGGGATGAATTACTATGGGGGATGAATTACTATATGGGGGATGTATTTTCAGTTTTAAAAATGTGGCTCTCAAAATAAATTTCAATCGTGGTTTTGGCGAGATTTGGCTCAGTTGAAAAAAAAGGTTGCCCACCACTGAGTCCTAAGGCTATGATTGTGATTATGACGATACACTGTGGCCCTGATTAACCCTTTGCTTACTGAGCCCTTAAACCCCCTTCATGACCAGAGCGCTTTTTGCAATATATGCAGTGTCGGATTTGTTTTAAATGTTGCAATGGTTTTGCGGCTCCCAGTCTTTTTTTCCCTCTCGGAAACGGGTCCAAGTGGCTCTTTATGTCTTAAAGGTTGCAGACCCCTGTCCTAGCAGCTACATATGAGCTTTTTTCTGCCCCTAGAAGAAAAAAGTGTTATCCTATGTGTCCATGCATGTTATAGTAGGCTATAAGTTTGCATGGAGTTTTCATGTTCTCCCTGTGCCTACGTGGGTTTCCTCCAGGTACTCTGGTTTCCTCCCGCACTCCAAAGACATGCAGGTAGAATAATTGGCTCCTGTCTAAATTGGCCCTAGTATGTGTATGTATGAATGTAAGTTGGGGACCTTAGATTGTACACCCCTTGAGAGTTAGGGACTGATATGAATGTACAATATATACAGTATGTAAATTGACAGCGCTATACAAGTACCTGAAATAAATACTAAATAAATAAATATAAGCATTTTTCAAGCTTCAGCTTCTAGGAGCAGTAAATCAGCTGAATGCATTCCAGATGCATCAAAACAAAGTGTGTTCAAATGTTTTTTCTGTTTGTTGTGTTTCGTAAGCAGGCCAACCTATGGTTGCAGGAAGGAATATTGTTCAATGTACCCATCAACACAGTCAGTGTTGGTGGAGGAATCCCTCCTGCAGTGCTATTGTGTTCTGCCAGCTGGGAACCTTCCCTGCCTACAGAACACATTGATCACTTCTAGCAGCTATAGCTGCCAGCAACGATCAAAAGAAGAAAAAACAGATGGGCTGGATCCATGGATCGACTTGAGTACAACCAGCCTAACCTTAGATGGATCAAATTTCGGCCGGTTCAGCAGACCAATTCCCAGTTCGATTTTATGGCCAACATTAGGCATTTATAGCCTGGGAAGAAAGCCTTGACCCCTGCCAGCATACTGCTGAGTGGGATCCTTGCTCTCTGTGTGGAACAGGGGTCTCTCTGCAGAAGGCTGACAAGCAGCCTATTGACTTAGACTTCTAGAGCTGTACTCAGCAAAGCATACACTCCCCAATGATTGGACAGCTGTGGCTGTGACTCAGCAGGAGGCATTTTTGACCTCTGCAAAAAGATCACTGCTTTCCTATAGACAGCTAGGGTCCTACTATTCAGCATGCTGACAGACTGTGGCTGTTTTATTAGGGTAAGAAAAAATAAGACTTTGCTCACCTTTTGGTTTGATACACCTGGAATGTATTAAGTTAATTTACACTGAAAGTTCTTTTTAAATTCATGTGTTTGTTAATTCCTTAAATGTATTCTGTAACCAAACTTTAAGAATTAAATCAACGTACACTTAAAGTGTTTTATATCCAAATGCTAGAATATCATTTAACACACTGAGATTTACTAAAGCTGATTGACTCAGAATTTTGTGCACCTCTGCATGGTAGTCAATCAGCTTCTAACCTCAGCTTATTCAATTAAGCTTTAGCATTAAAACCTGTAAGCTGATTGGTTTCCATGCAGAAGTGCACAAGATTCTGAGTGAACCCGCTTTAGTAAATACATTCTTAGTGATCTGCATGTGTTTCTTAGTGATCTGCATAACCATTTCCAAAAAGTTGAATGAATAGTTAATAAATAAAATGATGAAAAAAAAGCCCAAAGGAATCATAAGAACATTTGAGGCAAGTGAATGTGAGAGGTGTTTTAGTAAGAATGTAACTGTAATCATTTAAAATAGGTAAACCTTGCATTTTAAGGGCAACTATGCTGACACAATAGGATGCAATAAGACCAAAGTTGACAAACCTGCACCAAAATATTGTTTAATTTCAAACCATTGAACATTGTCATATATTATTGTCAGCAAAATAGACTTTTATTTTTTTAGGTACATACGATTGTTTCAGCCAATGAAAAGCTGTCTTTATTCTATAATGCTGACAGGTGTTCATTATAGTGTTTGCCATATTTTTCTTACAATGTATCTCTACTTCTTGATAGAAGGCATAATTTTGTCTTTAAGCTTATAGGATTTACAGGAAAATGAAAAGCTGTCTTTATTCTATCCTGCTGACAGGTGTTCATTGTAGTGCTTGCTATATTTTCTTACAACATATCTCTACTTCTTGATAGAAGACATAATTTTGTCTTTAAGCTAATATGACCTACATTTCAAACTAATTTTGAACAGGTATGATGTATTAAGTGCAGTCCACCCAAAATGAATAATTCCGTTTTTTTGTAGTTGTAACAGGATGAAACACCAGCTGATTTCTTATATTTCTCAAGGATTCTAGTATCAAGACATTTTCCCTCTAAGGTCCCTTTCATAATAAAGACATTACTCTCTTGAAGTTAGATTCCAAATTATTTGTTATGAAGTATATTCTGTAGAATCTATAAAGACAATACAAAACTATGATCTAGTATTGCAATAACTAAAGCAGCGCATCAGAACTGAGGCTTTTGGTTCAATGTAGATATTATGCCACTGGACTCCAGATTCAGACTGCTAGTAACCACGTTCAAATGAAATAAAGATCAATTGTGGTGTTGGCATTTAATACTTGTTAATTATTTCCTTCCATCATGGTAATTGTGTGCAGTTTTCCTAATGTTAGATCAGTTAGTTTAAATGCCCACTATGCATTGTTCTAGCTATTTCATCCTAAAGCATAATTGCACCTTTAGAACTTGAACTCCATTTGCCTTCCCTCTTTCATTTTCGCAAATCATATGATTTGTGAAAGAGGGGCCACATATAGGGACTTGCAGTCAGACATCACTAACCTGATCAATCACTGTTTATGGTAGAAATTATATTTCTACACGGCAAATAATTTACTAGCAGGTGTAGTAGAGTAATAGAAATCCAACAGACCCAACAGTCATGACATGCATGCTGCTGATTCTGTGTAATTGAATCACTAATTGAAAGGGGCATGTTCAAAATAATAGCAGTGCGGGGTTCTATTAGTGAGGTCATTCATTCTTTGAAAAACAGGTGGCAATTATTGCCCTTATTTAAGGAACGAAGGCAGCAAAAGTTGAACATGCTGGTTACAGTGCATTTCTCTCTGAAATTCTGACGAAAATGGGTCGTTCCAGACATTGTTCAGAAGAACAGCGTACCTTGATTAAAAAGTTGATTGGAGAGGGGAAAACATATAAAGAAGTGCAGAAAATGATAGGCTGCTCAGCTAAAATAATCGCAAATGCTTTAAAATGGCAACCAAAACCTGAAAGACGTGGAAAAAAACGAAAAACTACCATTCGAATGGATAGAAGAATAGCCAAAATGGCAAGGACTCAGCCAACAATCAGCTCCAGGAAGATCAAAGAAGGTCTAAAGTTCCCTGTGAGTACTGTTACAATTAGAAGACGCCTAAGTGAAGCCAAGCTATCTGCAAGAAGCCCCCACAAAGTCCCACTGTTGAAAAAAGACGTGTGCTGAAGAGGTTACAATTTGCCAAAGAGCACATTGACTGGCCTAAAGAGAAATGGCGCAACATTTTGTGGACTGATGAAAGTAAGATTGTTCTTTTTGGGTCTAGTGGCCGGAGACAGTTTGTCAGACGACCCCCAAATGCTGAATTCAAGCCACAGTACACTGTGAAGACAGTGAAGCATGGTTGCGCAAGCATCATGATATGGGGATGTTTCTCATACTACGGTGTTGGGCCTATTTATCGCATACCAGGGATCATGGATCAGTTTGAATACATCAGAATACTTGAAGAGGTCATGCTGCCTTATGCTGAAGAGGAAATGCCCTTGAAATGGGTGTTCCAGCAAGACAACGACCCCAAACACACCAGTAAACGTGCAACATCTTGGTTCCAGACCAACAAGATTGACGTTATGGAGTGGCCATCCCAATCCCCGGATCTTAATCCAATAGAAAACTTGTGGGGTGACATAAAAAATGCAGTTTCTGTGGCAAAAACCAAGAAATAGAGAAGAACTGTGGAATGTAGTCCAATCATCCTGGGCTGGAATACCTGTTCACAGGTGCCAGAAGTTGGTTGACTCCATGCAACACAGATGTACAGCAGTTCTCAGAAACAGTGCTTATACAACTAAATATTAATTAAGTGATTCAAAGGAAAGCAAAATCTTCAAACATTTTTCAGTTTATATAGTGAATGTTTGAGTTTGTAAAGAAGAACACTGCTATTTTTTTGAACAGTCTAATATTCACTTTTCTTCCATTTTTTTAGAGGAACAACACAAATTTGATCTATTTTTCTTCATGTTTTGATTTGGAATAGAATGTGTAGTGTTCCCAATGCATTTGTGTGTATGGAAATAAAAGCTATTAGAAGGATTTTGAGCTTTATTCACTATTTTCAACATACTGCTATTATTTTGAACACAACTGTACCTTTCTCACAATACATGCCTACATGCCTGCTGTTTATTAAAGTCCAGGGCTGGAATTTTTGCAGTACTGTGCATGCCTGAGCCTCCTACCATATAAGAGTGTCGGTACATGACAGTTTTGCAGAAAGGGGCAAAGGGGCATGTATGGAGTTTCATGCTACAAAGATGCACTTATCCTTCAAATAGCAAAAGTATAGCAGTTTTTTTAGGATATGGGCATCTGCACACCAAAGCCTGCACCATCTACTGAAAACTGGTAAAAACTGGAAAGACAAGAGAGGGATAGAGTGAACAAAAACACTTAAGCTGTGATGGTAAGGATGAATCTACTGTGCATTTATCCAGGTGTGCATAATTGACCCATCCTTGCATAGAACAGTAAGTCCACTGATGCATTGGGGTTTATTTACTAAAGCTGGAGAGTCCAAAATCAGACTCCCTTCTGCATAGAAACCAATCAGCTTCCAAGTTTCATTGCCAAAGCTTCATTGAACAAGCTGAGGTTAGAAGCTGATTGGTTTCTATGCAGAAGGGAGTCTGATTTTGGACTCTCCAGCTTTAGTAAATAAACCCCACTGTGTCTGTTGGAACGCTCCCCTCTGTTAACAAAACAAAAAAATTGCACTAAAAATTTTGTGGGTGTCCTGTTCTGCCATCTTTACATCCAGATCTTATCCTGCTTCAGTAATTTGGCAATTTTTATACCAACTCATTGAATATTTAATACTTATTAACAATATATTTCATCAAATGCAAAATAATTTGAATAGCTTAATTATGTACAATCTGCTGTTTTAGGTAAAGTAGTTTGAAGATGATAAAAAAATTTACAGAAAGAAAATCATTGGGGCTGACAGCAGAACATGAAGGCACTGTGCTTCATTTTGTATAGTTCATAACTGTAAAATTTTTAAGGCCAAGCTGTAAACCAATGAGGCTAATAAGCTATTCGTGTAAAGCAGGATTCTCTCTTTTAAATGTTATTATATAACAGCAGCAGAAATTAAATATCATTTGATATTTTTGCCTTCAAGGATATCCAGTCATTTACATTTTTCAAATCCCAATCATATTAGATGGCTGTTTTAATTGCGGATTTCTGCACACTGACTTTAAAGGTCAGTTACAGTCTCTGTACAGGTGATAGACAATGAAAATTGCAAAAAAGGAAAAAAGATAATTATGCTGGTTTCATGTAGTCATTTAAAAACCTCTTTACCAAAATGCAGCATGCAGTTAAGGTTTTCTTTGTGTTTTTTCCACGAGAAGCCATCCTAGTGCTGATGGCATCAGTAGCATTCATGCACAGTGTTGAGATGTCAAGGCCTTTGGAAAGCTTCCATACTTCCTTACATTCATTCAAAAATCCATATTCCACATATTTACCTCTCGATTGATTGTGTATCAAGCTGGGTATATGCTCAGCTCAGCATTGGCAGCATTCTCCCCAGAGCTTATTTTGGTCACTGAGTATATTGCTGTATTATTCCCAGCTAGTAACAACAAAAAGCCAAAAAATAGCAGAATTGCTACCTTCTAATTAAAATTGAGCCCTTCTTTATCCAGTGGCTTTTTATACTTTGTAGAGTATAAGCAAGGATGTACGTTAACCACTGTTTTGTTTTGGGGACAAATCTCCAATTTCACGATGCTCTCCTTCAATTTCAAAAGCCACGGCAATTCTGTGTTTTCCCATTCATCTCCTTAAGTTTCAGCACTTCATACCAAAGGCCATGGTGGTTGACTTAGTGAGCAACTCAAGTTTTTCTTGTTCCTGGTCTTTAACCATGAACCGCCATGCAAGCCCAAACCATGATACAGAAGAAGCAACAGTAAATGATTAACACCAGAAAGGTTATGCACAGCCCAATGTACTGTACAATAAGAGTCCAAAATGCAAAAAGGTACAAGACTTCATGGCATTGTCCGTGGTAGGAGATATAGTGGGTGAAAACCCATATACTTCCTAGAAGAGAAATAAATGAACATGAGAAATATAAAACATGTTTACTAACGTGACAAAAAAATAAAATGTAGCTCTAGTCTGGCAGCTAAATGGATGCATGCTTAGTTACGTGACAAAAACAGGCTATCTGCTTCCTGTCTGATATATCAATTGGTAGTGCGTTGAAACACCATCGCTAATTTAGGTATGCTATGGTTCCTAATATATAACTATGCTGACTTGGAATTCTAGCCACAAATGAGTCATCCTTTAGGCAGCCACTGCAAGTTACATAGTCAGCTCTAAATAAATACATAGAAATAAATACATAGAAAACCTCCATATATAGAAACCTATACCAACAGTTGATCCAGAGGAAGGCAAAAAACCCTTTGAAGCCTGGTCCAATTAGCTCCAGTGGGGGGAAAACATTCTTCCTGATCCCCAAGAATGCTATTGGATAGTCCCTGGGGGATATTCAGGGGTTTGGTACATCTAAATGTACGCACATAAATGAGAAATTTCAAGTCTTAAAGTAAAACTATAGGCAAAACTATTTTTACTATATTAAATAGAGTAAGGGAGGGCTATACCACTGTCATTTTTTTCCATGTTTCCCATTGGTTAGATTTATATTAACTTCCTGTTTCTTAACCACAATAGGAAGTGAGAAGAAATTCCTCCAATGGGTGGGAATCCCTGCTTGTCACCAGGGTCACTAGAGTGAGTGTCCCCATTAGAAGATTTCCCCTCTTTTGGGGACAACCTAAACTTTGAGAATTTATTTTACTTTCAATGATAATGGTAAACAGGACAAATAGAGGGGATGGATCTCCCCAACAGGAACACAGGCAGCAATAAAAACCTGACAGATGTTCTAATCCTTTTCCTTTTTATTCAAAACTTAAAATGAAAACTAAAAGAAAAGTTTTGCCTTTAGTTATACTTTAAAGTATACCTTAAAAGTTCCACTAATGTGCCTCAACCCTCCAACTGTTATTTTCTGCAAGAGAGCTTATTCTGTTGAAAAACAACAGACTTGCTGGCAGGATTGCCCAGTTAAAATTAAAGAAAGAAACCCAAGAAAAGAAAATTAATACAGCCACCACATCTGAGAATTGGAAATCTGCAAAATAATAAATGTTTCCTTTTGAGTCTATGAAAAGCTTTCCTATCAGTCCATCTAAACAGGAAGTGGGCCAAGCATCCTATTTTTCACAAAGGATTTCCAGGTAATGGACATATGGACATACCCTCCACACTACATAGTTGCATAGTTAGTCTGGGTGAAAAAAGACATCCATTCAGTTCAACCAATAAAAAGTTCAAACCAATATTAAAAAGAAGAGGCAAGAGGTTTTAATTTAGGTTGAAAATCCCCATGGATCTTTACTTACATTTATTTTTAATGTCCCTATATTCAGCTCTCATAACGTAGGCAGTTAAATGTTTATGGGCAAGCTCTTAGTATGCAGAGGCCTGCCCGCAATGCATGATCGATATATCAAATATTGTCATGATTTACCCTTTCATATTTTATCATATATATTTTATCATTTTTATTTACTACACAATCAGAATTTTTCACCCATTAGCTTAGTTTGACTTAATTCCTACCTGTGATCAGCCAGCAGAACCAGAAGGTAGACAACGTGCAAATCAATAGGAAAAACAACATTAACTTGTCACTCGAAAGTAAGATTGTGAGCGTGCAGCCCATTAGAAGGAAGATTACTCCTTGCACTAGTACATAGATAGGGATATGTCTTTCCAGCGTGCACTTATCCATGTATAATGCCCCTGTATGGAAGCAAGAGAGAAAAAGAAGAGGCAGTACCCATTAGTACCACTCTGCTTTTGGAATTTAATGCATTATTTGCACAAGTATGTCATCTATTTTGAATTACATTATTCACGTTACACTTACCCATGCTTATGAACGTAATGCCAACAATACATAGAACAGCGATTGCTAAACACACGCCAACTAGAAGAAATGTTGCAAGTTAATACTGGAAATATATAGTGGTTTCAAAACATTTGCAGTTCAAATATATAAATGGTTCTATAGCCATGGCTCAATAAAAATCCTAAAACACAATAGAGCAAGATGAATAAACTTTGCTCATGGAGGCACATGACACATACAGTATCATTGCTGCTTTGGTGAAAATGTATATGACAGGATGTAACTCAGAACTAACTGGTGCAATGTGTACATTTCCACATCTCACTATAAATGTAACTAGGGACTGTTCATCATGTGGCAATAGATTTCAGAAGCAAAGGGGCAAGCTGTGTCTTTTTAATGCCTTGATTGTAGGAGCTGAAAGTGGTCATAATCTGTCCTACATTAAGTCTGGACAATAAAAATATATTAGAAGGAATGTAAAATAATTATCTTTCTTCTTAAGTCTTGTAAACTGTTCTTTCCTGGTAAATTGTGCACCAGTCGCAAGGAAGTCTATGGTAAAGGTGGACTGGTAAGGCAGAGCAATTAAGTGACTGTCAATACTTGCTTATCAGGGCCCCAAGCCCCTTCAGAAGAGTCCATGTGACTGATGCCTTGTCATTGGTCAACTGGTCTGCACTTGAAAACAGATGAGTAAGGCCCATTTCACCTTGGCAGGCTTTTTCCACACTTACCAGGGCAATAAAAGCATATGTAAAGGGGAGGTGTTCTGTAGTCTACTGAGAAAGCAGGAACAATGCTAAATGATAACAGTCCAGAGGTAGAGAATAGAGGAAGTTATTAGCTCACAAGATTTCTGGCTGTATAATTAGCCTTTTTTAAACTTGTTGAGCAGATATAATAAAACACTCTCAATGGTATATTTAACAGACCAAAAGGGAACAAGTAAGATGAATGTACAGTGACTTGAAAAAGTATTCATACCCCTTGAATTTTTCCACATTGTGTCATGTTACAACCAAAAATGTAAATGTATTGCATTGGGATTTTATGTGATAGATCAACACAAAGTAGCACATGTCATGATCGCGGCGTCAGACCCCAGACCTTCTCACCAAACTCGTGACCGAAGGACTAGTCAATCTAAAACCGCGACGTGACGTGCGTAACAATGCCACACTTAGCTGCACCATGCACAACGATATTCCAGCTAATGGACCACAAAGCGATGTACCGGCAGCCTGAGCAATTGTTACTGGGTCAGGTTAATTACGCAATTAACCCTTCACACTGCCACCACCTGCTTTTTGTACAGAGAAAGAGGAAACTCGGCGCTATCAGCTAAAACACTGTAATGGTTGAGATAATAGTCTGCATAATATGGTCCTCGCAGGCCGATTATACAGAGGGTTAAACAAACACAGTAGCGTTTCTTTAGAGGTGTCAGGGCAGGGGCCGAGGAACGGACAGGCAGGCCTAACAATGTAACGCACTGGCTGACGACAACCACCACCCGCAGACCGAAGTCCCTCAGGGCGCGGAGTCTAAGTCCCAGGCTGCCCTTCACCAGGGCCCCTGATGGTGGGGATGGACTTGACGCAGCCAGGAACCAGGTCATGGCCCCCGAGACACCTCAGCTGCGGTAATGGCCGCCGCCAATGGCGTGTAGCTGGTGGAAAAGACAAAAGAGTAGTCAGGCAGGCCGGGTCAACAACAACGGGACAAAACGATACAGGACAGCAGACGAGAATCACAGGTCACGAGCCGGGTTCAGCAACAGAGGGTCAGATCAAAGGAGAACGCAAAGAATAGTCGAGTCACAAGCCGAGTCAGATTCCAGGAGAGTCACGAGAGTCAGAACAGAGTAATAGCAACACAAAGACACAAGACACAAGTGCAAAGAGCATGTGCGGACCACAGGCTTATATGTCATCAGCCACACCCCTCTGGGGGATGGACCTCAGAGACCTGAAGGCATAAAAGGATTCCCACCATGCTCAGCAGAAATCCAAGATGGACGCCAGCACATGGAGTAACATAACCTCAGGGGAAAGGTAGGACCTTGACAAGAGGCAGGAATTCGTAAATTGCAATAAAGCGCTATAGAAACAGTTCAACACTTTCAGAAGGAAAGATTTATTACTAAAAGGTCAAACGGGTGCAATAAAAATATTTATAGAAAAAGATGTCACTAAGATATATATATATAAACATACAGAGACCAACAGCACAGCAAAGAGATATCAGAGAGAGGTGAAAGGGTTAAGGTACTTGCAAAAGTCCTGGGTTAGCAGATCCAAGTTTCAGAGCAAAAGGCAGGGGTCTTCCCAGGTGGTATTGATGTTAAAATGGGAGACGTCTTCAACTTACACTCTTAGGCCTGACAGCCTATTTTGTAGTCCCCAACAGGGGGTGTTTCTGAAATCAAGGACCAATCCCCGCTTAGGGCGTGGAGATATGGGTGGATGCCTCAACTAGAGCACAAATCTCCCATAACTCATATTTTGGTCCATAACTGTCCATCTGCACAAGGGACATTCCACCCGCGGGTAGACTATTATGCAGACAGGTCTGAGGATTAATTAGATATGAATTATGAAAGTGTGCACTGCACGGTTCACGAGATCTATTTTTCTGCTTTCCTATGTGTCCGAGACAAGTGACCTACCAAAATGTTCGGCTTCTCTTAGCCCATCTGGCGATATGCTCGGTTTTTATGTAAGTCTCTCATATTCCAAGATATGAGACATAGGGAAAAAATGGATTTAACAGAGGTTATCTGATTCTGTCACCTACGCTGAGTTAGGTTTTATTAGGTTGGAATCTCTCTCAACTCCTGAGAAAGCTTGCCTTATCTCTCACGAGGTGTTACAATTTGCAGGTTCTGTGGACAGAGAGGCTCCGACTCCCTTGGGGGCTTTTATAGCTCCTATGACCCTCCTGTGACATTCCTAACTCACACACATACTGGCCACATGTCGCTGGGCCTCTCAGGAAGGGTGGGGGAAGAATGAGGGAGAACATGGAGATTCTTAACAAAATGGCGGACTGCGTCAGTCTCTGGTGCGCACCTTTGCGACAGCACATATTTGTGAAGTGGAAAGAAAATGATAAATGGTTTCAAAATTTTTTTACAAATAAATATATGAAAAGTGTGGCGTGCATTTGTATTCAGCCCCCTTTACTCTGATATCCCTAACTAAAATCTCGTAGAACCAATTGCCTGCAGAAGTCACCCCATTAAAAAATAGAGTGCACCTGTGTGTAATTTAATCTCAGTTTAAATACAACTGTTCTGTGAATCCCTCAGAGATTTGTTAGAGAACATTAGTGAAGAAATGGCAACATGAAGGCCAAGGAACACACCAGACAAGTCAGGGATAAAGTTGAGGAGAAGTTAACCACCTCCCGTCCGGCCGTGGAAGTGCAGGGTCGGCTGGCCATTTATAAATGGCCTCCCCGCCCCCAGCTTCTGCAAGCTCCCTGGGAGCGTGCAGCACCGTGCTCCGGTGCCCGCTGTGTCCTCCAGACACAGTGGAACACCAGTCGTCGACAGGACCTCTGTGCAAGGTCCCGATCATGTGATCACTGATTGGCCAATCAGTGATCACATGTAGAATAGTAAACAAGATGTCACTTCTGACATCATTGCTTACTACGTGTGAAATATGAATATTCCCAACAGCCTTGTACCATGTGACAAGCTGTGACCAATCACAGCTCACATAGTAGTTCTCAATGGCTGCAAGAATGCAGCCAGAGAGAAGGAGAAATGATTGCTTTTACAGCCTTTATGGGTGTAAAAGCAATCAGTGTAAAAAAAACAAAACAAAATCTTCATCACACCCCACCATGGTGACACTGTACTACTTGTGGGGGGTGATGAAGATTTTTTTTTTTTTTTACACTGATTGCTTTTACACCCATAAAGGTGATAGTATGTAAAAAATAAATAAATAAATAAATAATAATATAAAAAAATAAAAATGTAAAAAAAAATGTTTAAAATTATAATTTTTGGTTGTAAACTAATTTAGGTTATTTTTTTTTACTAAACAGATAACAGAATACATTTTGGACAAGATTTATGATGAAATTTATTTATGATGAAAACACTTTTTTTCAAAATTTTTGGACTTTTTCATTTACATAGCAAAAAAAATAAAAATCCGGACTTGAAGTGGCTAAAGCAGAGTTAGGTTATAAAAAATATCCCAAGCTTTGAACATCTCACGGAACACTGTTTTAATCCATCATCTAAAAATGGAAAGAGTATGGCATAACTGCAAACCTACCAAGACTTGGCTGTCCACCTAAACTGACAGGCTGGGCAAGGAGAGCATTAATCAGAGAAGCAGCCAAGAGGCCCATAGTAACTCTGGAAGAGCTGCAGAGATCCACAGCTCAGGTGGGAGAATCTGTCCACAAGACAACTATTAATCGTGCACTCCACAAATATGGCCGTTATGGAAGAGTGGCAAGAAGAAAGCCATTGTTGAAAGAAAGTCAAAAGAAGTCCTATTTGCAGTTTGTGAGAAGCCATGTGGGGGACACAGCAAACATGTGGAAGAAAGTGCTCTGGCTGGATGAGACTAAAATTTAACTTTTTGACCTAAAAGCAAAACACTATGTGTGGCGGAAAACTAACACTGCACATCACCCTAAACACACCATCCCCACCGTAAAACATGGCGGTGGTATCATCATGTTGTGGGGATGCTTTTCTTCAGCAGGGGACAAGGAAGCTGGTCAGAGTTGATGAGAAGATGGATGGAGCCAAATACATGGGAATCATAAAAGAAAACCTGTTAGAGTCTGCAAAAGACATGAGACTGGGGCGGAGGTTCCAGAAGGACAATGACCCTAAACATACAGCCAGAGCTACAATAGAATGGTTTAGATCAAAGCATATTCTTGTGTTAGACTGGCCCAGTCAAAGTGCAGACCTAAATCCAATTGGCAATTGGCAATCTGTGGCAAGACTTGAAATTTGCTGTTCACAGACTCACTCCATCCAATCTGACAGAGCTTAAGCTATTTTGCAAAGAGTAATGGGTAAACATTTCACTCTCTAGATGTGCAAAGCTGGTAGAGACATACCCAAAAAGACTTGCAGATGTAATTGCAGCAAAAAGTGGTCCTACAAAGTATTGACTCAGAGGGGCTAAATACAAATGCATGCCACACTTTTCAGATATTTATTTGTAATATATTTTGAAAACCATTTATCATTTTTCTTCCACTTCACAATTATGTACCACTTTGTGTTGATCTATTACATAAAATCCCACTAAAATACATTTCCATTTTTGGTTGTAATATGACAAAATGTTGAACATTTCAAGGGGTATGAATCCTTTTTAAAGACACTGTATTGTAGGAGTTTACATTTACTTAATTATCATTTTGCATCACCAATTACATTCTCACTTGCATGCCATGTTTCAATCAGATCGTTGGTTGAGAAAAACTTCTTAGTGTTAGTATTTCCAATTTTAACATTAGGCTTTTCTATGTTTGAGTGGCAACAAACAGTGTGTTCCAGCATTACCAGCAAGCACATTCCAGGATCACCAGATTACATACAAAAGGGAGAAATGATACTGTATTTATAACAGTAATAATAAATGAGTCTCTTTCCTAATTTCAAATTTGAACAGGTTTAGTCTCCAGCAGAGACTATGTTCTGCAACTTATTGTTACCAGATTTCCAAAATTAAATCTGAAGACATACTACTGATCATGTCCACTTTTAACCATTCCCACAATATCACACACTCATTTGTAGTCACACCCACAAAATTACCAAAAAAGCAATATGGCTGTGCATTACATAGGAAAGCTAGTCCAAGAGATAGGTGCTGTGTGACTGGCTCCAACAGCACCATATTGGGGTGGTGTCTACGATTCTGACTGGCAACATCCCTAACATGGCTATCTGGCAGCACAAGATAGCATATAACCAGGGGCTCTGCTATAGTTGCAAAAGATCTGGGGCACATGTGGGCACTCTGAAGAAAGCAATAATGTGGTGTGCTGAGGTGAATGGTAGATATGGCCTAATTGTGCTAGCACTGGAAGGGGGCTTAAAAATAGAGTCATCTATATACTTGGAAAAAACCATAGGGACCTACTGAGATTGCTATTAAAGACGTGGAACTCCCCCCAACAGCTCATATGTAGTTTGGCATTGGTGGGTGCAAACTTTGCACCCATGGAAGTGCCACACCTTTACATATAATAAATTCTATCAAACAAAGTAAGTATAGGTCCACAAAAAGTAAACCCCCTCCAAAATCTTTTTTTTTTTTAATCCAAAGAGTATTCAATATAATAATACAAAAGATATTGTAAAGTTTTACACCTAAAGACAGTGAAGTTGTCTTGTAGTTCTTAGATAGTGCTGGTATTGTGAAGGTGAATATGCAATGTAATAAAATCCAACACTAGGCGAAATGCCCCCTCACGTCCATGAAGTGACCCTGCAGGGCCAAAAAGCCTTTCTCATATATTATCGCATCAACCAGGAACCAGGATCCACTTCCACAGATATCAGGTCAGCAGATGGGTCAATCCCCCTCACTGGTGGATATCAGCACAGCAGGAACCCTCTCCAGAGTAGTAAGTATAGGAACAGCCAAAACTCATACAGCCAGAAGGAATGTAAAAGAAAATGCTCCCATAGTGTAATAGTGTTATGGATTTAATAAAAGAAACAATCAAATGCCCACTCACATGTAATGAATATCATATAAGCTTTAAACCACATGCTGTGGGTGTACTTGCATGGGTTTGTATTGAAGTCCCAAGATGGCGTCCGCACAGGAAATTACGTCACCACGTCCTACGCATTACATCACGCGAACACGTTATTTCCTCAGGGGACGTGACGTCCCTGAGGAAGTCACGTGTTAGTGTGATGTATGCCATCTTGGGACTACAGTACAAACCCATGCAAGTACATCCACAGCATGTGGTTTAAAACTTATATGATATTCATTACATGTGAGTGGGCATTTGATTGTTTCTTTTATTAAATCCATAACATTATTACACTATGGGAGCATTTTTTTTTACATTCCTTACAGCTGTATGGAGTTTTGGCTGTTCCTATACTTACTACTCTGGAGAGGAATTTACGTTTGGGTGGTATTCACTATTATCCACAATTTGGATGTTTTCATGTGCATTCTATTCAATAATTTTTGGTTTATGTATATTTATTTACAAGTTTGTACACTGTGTGGGGTATTAACATCACAGGAGTTTATTTATCACCTAGAGATAGCGCAGCACCAATTAGTCTTCAATTTGTCATTTTCCATCGGATATATGGTAAGGTGCTAGCAGCTTTTTAGTATAAACTAATAGGGGACCTAGAGCACAGGAGGACCATACAGATATAATTGTAAAGTTTTAACTGTAATCTGTGGGGAATCGATGTACCATCACAAGTAAGATATGTCTTACTCATTTCCAGTCTCTGAATCATGTGTATGTAAATAAGTAGGCACATTTCAAACCAGAGGATGGAGGAGACAGCTCGCCAATCAAATCTCTTAAAGGTTCACACAAGGATCCAATGCTGGCCTTTGAAGGTGTCAGGTGCATTTGTTAGTCCAAATGGTATTCATTCGAATTGAACCAATCCTATTGGGGTTATACAGTTTTTCACTAATCGTTTCTGCTACTGAGATTTACAAAGCTGCATAGTTAAGTTGAAAAAAAGATACAAGCCTATCTAGTTAGATTTGCCAATAACCGCTTGAAAATCTAGGGTTAAGAAGAATTGAGCTTTCACTAATACTACCAGTGACTCTTCAATTCTAGGCAAGGGATTGGTATCACATAGTTCCATCTCCATTTCAACTAACACTATAAATGAAACCCGAGGGCTTTTACTTTCTATTTGACCCCTTACCCTAACATACTAAAATTTTTTCACTTTCTGATACAGGTGCGGTAGAATAGTCCTTTATCATTCCTGAATTAGGGGTGTGTCCCCAGTCAAGATTTCATATGTGATGCAGTCAGAGTATCCATAGTCAGACTCATGTTTAGTGAAAATATGAATATGTTTATCTATTAATTGCTCCAGTTTTGCCTCTTCATTGAGAGAAAGCTCCTAAAGCTCTACAAAGCAATATTTGTTTGCCACAAATCCTTAGATTCTGCAGACAGTGTAAGAGCTAGACTTGCAGACATCTGACAAAATATTTTTTCTTCTATTGCAAACTGAAACATAAGAGGAGAGCATATTGCCACAATTGGGTATAGACAGGTTATAACAGTTCCAGGAAGAACATGCAGTTCAGTGTTCCATCATTTCATTAATCTGACTGGGATATTATGTGGCCCTGGCCACACCTCTAACCCTTGGAGATTCCTATGTGTGCCTATCTCTAGGGTTAAAGGATAAGTTCACCTTTGGAACATGTTACATGTTCCCCGTACTATCTGTCAGATTTGAAAACAGCGTGGCCGTGTTATGAGGTTATTATCCATGATTTAGGCCACACTTCTGTCTCCCAGTCACAACTGTCCAAAAGGCCTCAAGCTGCCTATACAAGTACCCTAAGTAGAGCCTGGCCATGATGTAACACCAGATGACAGCTTTGCAAACCACATATAACTCTGCCAACTAGCTCGCACTTGCATGATAAACATCTTACACATGTGCAGAGGGAAAAAAACCAGAGTGGATGGACAATCAACACCTCTGCAACAAGGGTGCAGAGCATAGCCAGGTAGAGGTCTCCCAACATGCCCAGTCCAGTCTCCTATTGAGCCATCTGCAGTTAACTACCCCAACTCCCAATTGTTCAATGAAGAATGTACATAGCAGCACAGAAAACACTTCCGCTGTCCCCAAGCATAATCCAACAAAGACATCACAGTGCCTAGGGAAACTGGACCCTAAAAATGTGATGGACAGTCACTGAGCCACCAGAGAAAGGAAGACCCCCATCACCTTCCATATAAAAAATAAAAGTGTATAACATAATATAACAAACTGAACAATTGCATAGCTATTGAAATTGCATTTCACATAAATCTACACTTATGGCTTAACATAGGATTTATCTATTACATTTACTGTACATAACAAAGATCATTTTAAATTTTGATGAGAGTGTACTTGTTGGAAGTATTTTACTAACCTATTTGGAAAAGTACTGATTACTGTATTTTCATTATCAAACACTGTTGTTCATTCCATAAAATCCTTAACATGGTCCCATCTTAAGTTACACCATACCAAATTATGGATAACACATTATGATAGGATATATCTCTAATGACTTTATGGTGGTGACTTTTGCAATTTAAAGCAAAATTCCATAAACCAAAACCTACACATTGGGACCCAATAAAGTATGTTTTAATATATGATATGTTAATATAAATGAGATCCTACCACAGTAGGTTATGCATTTTTTCATTAATTTTTGCTACGTTTTCTATTTTTTAAACATTTTTCTTGGTATAACCACCTCTCCAATGGGTATGAGGACAAGGACAGCAATAAAAGCACATTTGTAAGTATCAGGGTTCTTACTGCTTTGTTCCTGTTGGAGTGATGTCACCAGGTGGTCTTACCATCAAGAACACAAGCAGCAAAAAAGCATGAGCAAAGTTTTATCCTTCCATACTCTGCATTAAATAAATATTATGTTAATAGAGGAAACCCAGACTGAAGTTGTAATATAAATTATAACACATTATTATTTATTTCAGGTACTTATATAGTGCTGTCAATTTACGCAGTGCTTTACATATATATTGTACATTCACATCAGTCCTTAACCCTCAAGGGGTGTACAATCTAAGGTCCCTAACTTACATTCACACATACACATACTAGGGACAATTTAGACAGGATCCAATTAACTTACCTGCATGTCTTTGGAGTGTGGCAGGAAACCAGAGTACCTGGAGGAAATCCACGCAGGCACAGGGAGAACATGCAAACTCCAGGGAGGTGGTGCCCTGGCTGGGATTCGAACCAATGACCCTAGTGCTGCCAGGCGGAAGTGCTAACCACTAAGATCTTAGCTTTCATTACTTTTCTTTCATTTTTGGTAAGAGAGCAATAGGTGACTGCAAAGTGTGTACGACTGGTCTACAAATGTAGCTACAAGGGCCTAAAAGATACATCACATACAAAACAAACATTTGAAGTGTACACTTTACAGTTGGGTTTTATATATTCTGTTGATTTTGAAGTGCTACCAGGCAAACAAATGTTCTATGTTTGACATGGTTTTGGGGGCCGTTTCCTGTAGATTAGGATACCCTTTGAGAATCATAACACAATTTTTTTCTATGTATGATATGGTGTAGTGGGCCATTCTAGGATCCATTTTGAGAATCCTCCCATAAAATGGACAATACATTGCTAACATCAGACATTTTTTTTCTAATAGCATGCAAAAGTGGTAAGCAGACGATAATTAATGACTGAAAAATATTATCATTTACTTACCAGTGAATAGGTCTGGCTTGCAACATACTTTGTTCTAGAATGAAAATTCAAGATGTTAGAGTCAGATACAGACATTAAAGAGTTTTGGCTTATCAGTAATTGTTACTTGTTGCATTCCACCTATATGTCTGAGATTCCAACCTATTAGCTCATTGTCTATTGTGCACATATGTGAGTGTTCACAGTGCATGTGCCTAGGCACCTGCACAGCAGCCATCATTCACTTCTACGGTGAAGGGAGGCTGTAATTACTACATAGGGTGGGTGTTGTATGAAGCACATCTAGTGGTCACAGAACACACCTCTGGCCCACGCTGGCTGGGTGTGTGTTACAAGCTGCATTCTTTACCGAACACAATAGCGTTATTATGCATGAGCTAATACAATCCTCTGAACACTGAGTGTCAATATGGATCTATAAAGAAACAAATATTCACCTATGTGGACAGTTGTGTAAATAAAAACCTAATATATACAGCAAAAGAAAGCTGAAAAGAAAACCCTACTAAAAATGTGTTGTAAAGTTATTTTTGAGCTCCTGGTCCTGTCACATTTCTACCCCAGAGGCCTATAATTTCTTACCCCTGCCATTGGAGCTGATGTGTAGAGGCTTCTTATGGAATCTGCCAGTAGGAATAATACATAACCTAGGGAACAAGATACATGAATGTAAAGTTGTGTTCAGGAAAATACAGACAGCTGTACAAATGTATAACGGTTATGAATAGAAGCAGAAAATCAGTACAGAATAGCAAAATTTCATGCTGATGTGGAAACCTGAAGAAAAAAGGGACAAAATCAAGAGTGTAATGAATGAGTCGTGTCCTGTGGGAGGACAAATGAACAGAGATAGCACCCTCTGACTCATTCTTCCACCTGTAGAATGTCTATGCTTTACAAGCCATTTAAAAATTGATCTCCCCTGCAATACTGCTTTTCTTCCTCTACGTCTGCTTCTGTCTCCTTGTCTATATGGTCTGTAGAGCCTCACATCATCCCCTCTTTTTTTCCTCAGCACATGTTACGTTCAGCCACCCTCATTCCCCTTCTGTCTCATTCCTTTCCTTCTTGTGTGATTTCAGAAGGTGTCAGTCCTGCCCTATGCTTGCCCTAACAAGCAGTGCTCTCCCTCCCACCCGGCAGAATCCCGTTCCCACCAACCTCCCTCTCCCACCCCTGGAATCGAAGTATCTTTGAGAGCGTTGAAATGTCTTCTTCCCATAGCAACAGCAGAGAATATGAGCTGAATAGTGGAGCTGCACCTCCCTCCCTCTCGATACTTCACCCTCCCTTTATAGGAGCCTTTCTTTTACTCTAATCGAATCTATCTATCTATCTATCTATCTATCTATCTATCTATCTATCTATCCATCCATCTCCTTTCTGTAACCACCCTCTTGCCTTTGTCTGCAGAAGTACCTGTTTTTGTGCAGTGCAGTTAGCAAATATACACAGTGTACGCAATGAGTTTTTCTAATCTTTCTCTCCAGCATTTTCTCTTTCTTTCCCTGACCCTGTCTCTTTCAGCCTGTTACTTCAAAAAGCTCTATGAATTGAAACATCACTGACTGATGGGCTGATTGTAGTCCTACCAGCTCTACACTCAGTCAACGCACTGCATGTAAAATAAGGGTTGGACTCCAAGAACTCACCTTAACCATTTAGTCATAAAAATGTCAGGTTGTGTACTAAAATGTAGCTTCTCACATGTGTTCCCTTTTTTGTATCCTCCCCTTCTTTTGTGATTGCAAAGATCACAGTTACACAATTCTAAGTCAACATTTCCTGCAGAAACATTAACCCTTATGATAGGGATTACAGCAAAATACCAATGTTATGAGTAATATGGCATAAAAAAAAATTATCACTCTCAGTAAGACTTTAGGAACTGCAGAAAATGACAGTCTAAGAGAGTTATTTGAAACTGGCTTGGCACAATGTAAACCCATCACACCTACATCAGAACAATTTTAGAAATTGTAAAATCATTAAAGCCTAGGGGAATTAGGTCAGAAACCCAGATGGTGCCCTGCCTTAAATATTTGGCATTCCTGAATTATTTTCGATGGTTTTCAAGGAGTGAGCTGTCAGGAGAGCAGGTAGTGTGGGATCCCCTGGGTCATGAAGTAACCACAGCTGATTTTCACTAACATGATTTTCACTAACTGCCCAACATGTGGATATCAACCTATGAAAACCATTGTGAAAGTGATGCAGGAGTACAGAGGAATCAGAAACGGGCAGCAATGATAGAGGACATAACGAAGAGTCCAAAGCTCAGGTCAGGTATCAGACAGATGAATCTGAGAAAGAAAGCAGAGGTTGGTACTTGGAAGATTGTTGGTGGCAGTAGAAGAAAAAAAAAATCCCCTATTGTTTGTATCAGTTGTAGGAAAACAGCAGCTTTGGTGTCACTGGGACAGTTGGGGGCTGATTTCTTAAAACTGGAGAGTGCAAAATCTAGTGAAGCTCTGCATAGAAACCAATCAGCTTCCAGGTTTTATTGTGAAAGCTTAAATGAACAAGCTGAAGTTAAAAGCTGATTGGCTACCATACACAGCTGCACCAGATTTTGCACTCTCCAGTTTTAGTAAATCACCCCCCCCCCGGTGTCACTGGGAGGAATTGTGCCCCAAGGGCCAGTTAAATGCATGCAGCTGGGTGCTGCTCAAAAAAAAGAAAGTGTATTTTCTAGTCTAGCCTTTGTCATCTGGCCCGCAGGCCACAGTTTGAGGACCTCTGGTTTAGGGTGTAATTTGGTGTACTGATCTCCCTTTCACATGGAGCCAGAACACCAAAGCTTTATTTCAGTGATGATCAACTTTCTTGAAATGGTGGGCCACAAGACACAAAGCAGGATATAGTCAAAGACTAATGGCATGAAGATGGTCAGCGACAGTCAGAGACTGTGGATATAACACAAGAGATGGTCAGAGACTGCTGACATAGTTACTTAGTTAGTCTGGCTGAAAAAAGACAAAAGTCCATCCAGTGCAACCATTAAAAGAAAAAAAAGTTATAATGCTATACCAACAGTTGATCCAGAGGAAGGCAAATAAAAACCTAGCAAAGCATGATCCAATTGCTCCTGCAGGGAAAAAATTCCTTCCTGATCCCCTGAGAGGCAATCGGATATTCCCTGGATCAACTTTATCTATAAATCTTAGTATCCAGTTATATTCTGTGTATCTAAGAAACAATCCAGGTCTTTAAAAATGTGGCTCTCAAAATAAATTTCAATCGTGGTTTTGGCGAGATTTGGCTCAGTTGAAAAAAAAGGTTGCCCACCACTGGTCTAGCTGAACAAAGACAAAAGTCCTGAATCAACTTTACCTATAAATGTTAGTATCCAGTTATATTCTGTGTATCTAAGAAAGAATCCAGACCCTTTTTAAAGCAATCCACTGAGCTGGCCAGAACCAACTCTTGAGGGAGTCTATTCCACATTTTCACACCTCTCACTGTGAAGAAACCTTTCTATATTTGGAGGTTACATTTCTTTTCCTCCAGACGTAAAGAGTGCCCACTTGTCTTCTGTGATGACCTCAGGGTGAACAGCTCTACACCGAGTTTACTATATGAACCACTGATGTATTTATACATGTTGACCATATTGCCCCTTAATCTCCTTTTCTGAAGAGAGAATAAATTCAGTTCCTCTAATCTTTCCTCATAGCTGAGCTCCTCCATGCCTCTTAATCCCAGACCCTATATCATTTACAAATATATTAAAAAGTAAAGGTCCCAACACTGAACCTTGGGGTACATCACTGACAACCCTAGACTATTCAGAGTATGAATCATTAACCACTGCTCTTTTAATATGATCTTTTAGCCAGTTTTCTATGCATTTACATATGGACATGATACAAGAGATAGTAAGAGATCACAGATGTAGCCAGAGACTGTGGACATGCCACAAGAGGGTATCAAAAACTGTGAACATATTATAGTATTTGTTGGAGACTGGAGACATGATGCAGGGGACAGCCATTGCCTTGAGACAAATTACATGAGACTGCTATTAATCACTGATATAACGGGGTGATAGGGAATCACATATTAGTGTCTGCAGGAGCCCCAAGGCATGCACATTAAAGCACCAAAGGGCCACATGCAGCCCCTGGACCACAGGTGGACACCAGGGCTTTATTTGATGCCTTATGTTACTTCTAGATAGTCATTCCTGTGTTCCAAAACCCTCATGAGAAAACCAATGAAAGTTTAAAAAAATATGTTATCCCACCATTTCATATTTCTGATATGTGCCTGTTGTACCATATACTTATGTTAAAAAGTACCCTGTCTTCTTTGTATTGCTTCACGTGTATGAAATTCCTGGCTATTCTGACAGTCCCTCTCCTTTCCAATTTCACTATAACCACACTAAGCATGAGTGCACATCCTTCACAGTGTGGTCAATTTTCTGGCTGTGCTGGGAGAACAGCTTGCCTGTCCTCCAATGATCAGACTTCTACACAACCTTCCCTACACAAGCATTTACTTGGAAGATCAGTGTACTACTGGTTTTCTACCCTTACCCCACCAAGATCCTTATGCAGATATATATATATATATATCTTTACACACACGCCCACACACACATACAATATACACACACACACATTTTGCCTTTCATTTCTATTTTAAACTGAATGGGTTATTTTACAAGGTGAGGGTTTACATATACTTTAATGCCGGAGTTTTTGCAGCAGTCGTCAACCAGGAGAGATTTCTGTGCTACAAAGAGGCCATCTGTGTTTATTGTTGATTCTTTATTTGTCATATATACTGTATTTTTTTCCTTCTCATTATAAAATTTTTTTAGGGGTTCCTATAACATGCAAACAGTTGAACATTAATCACACATCATTTTCTAACCTCAGGCAAACAAATTTAATGTAAGAAAAGTTGCTTCCACATTTGACAATAATATAATGTACCAGGGCTTTTATTGTCAGAGAAGAGGTGCAGGAACTCACCTTCCCTGGCCAACTCCCTGCCCCCAACACCGTCATTCCTCAGGGAAGAGAAGCAAAGCAGTGCCAACTAATCTATGCATTGCACAAGGTGCAAGGTTTAGGACTGTGTAACACACACAGTTCCAGCAGTGGATAACACACTGGGCTCAGGAGTGTGTACTGTGCAGTGCTGAGGTGTGTGTATCACACAGGGCACAGAAAAAGAATAAGCACAAGGGACAGTACTTACATACCCCAGCAAAGTAACCACCTATTGCTCACCTCCACATACTGCTGTGCTTACCTCTGCGCCCGCCATCCACAGCTCAGCTGTGTAAAAAGCCCTGTAATGTACAGTATAAATGGGTGTTAGTCCACATAATATGCATCTAATTGTTGCTATGTCAGTGTAGCAACATAGTTTTTTTCATTCCACACTATGGAATTTCCTTTTTCTATTTTAATACAAAGAAATATATTTTTTATCAATGGGTGGACACAAATAGCTGATTTTTCTTTAAGATCATTTTTTTTGCAACATACCATATAACTAATTGTGAACAACAGTTTATACTTGTAAACGGGTTGTAAATTAGCTAGTTAGGTGCTGCTCTGGATGGAAGAGTTGAGGGGGTAATGTTTTTCCCAGGTCTTTTATTTGGTTGGTTTTCTGACCCATTAGTACTGTATGTATAAACGGGGGCAATGGTCCAGAGTTGAGAGCCTGAGGGTTGAAGAGAGAGAGGCCCTAAGCCTTGGTCTTGGAGTATCATAGCTCTAACACTGTTTGAAAGCCTGGAATGATTTTTAGAGGCCACTGGAACCTGAAGACACCAGCCACTGGGGAATGGAACTAATGGACTGGATTACTCATGGAATCTACCTTTGTAGGTATGCCAGGGCAGCACTTAAGCTTGAGTTAGAATTGGGGATTTGGGACTTAGGATAGAGACTGTTCTTATCTGTGGGACTCTGTAATATTTTGCAATTTCCCAAGTAAATTGTTGAAATTTTGCCTTTTGCTTGGGCTGAAGTCTTTTAACTGCTTCCTGTCTGCTCTATAGCAGTAATACTGCTACAGGGTGGCACGAGTGTGCAATATCACGTATATACGTGATTTTGCATTTTAGGGTAGGGGAATTCTGACTATTCAACCAGAAAACGTATATTATATAGGGCGTGCTTGTTAGAGCCCAACCTCTGTAGCTGTAGGATAAAAGTGCCAGATGGATATCAGGGATGGATGGATGGGAGCAGTAACACTGAGGCAGCTCTTCTTAGAGTGGAAGCAAGGCTCTAATGCAGTAACATAAAAAAGAGAGGAAAGCACCTCTAAGTGCAGTATTGACAATTTATTAATAAACAATAGATACATTGCACTTACAAGATAAATATTTAAAAAGACTCATTGTGTGGTGTAGTAAGATCCAGGTGGAACATTCAGCAGCAAACTCTGTCTATAGGATCAGGAAGTAGAGCCCAAGATGTGCCTGTGCATCAAAATGGGGCTTGGAGAGCAGAGTCAGATGTAGGAGGTGACGGGGCAGTAATGCATTAATGCGGTAATGCAGAGCAGGTTATTCATGACTATGTGGGTTATAGGCCATCTATAGCTGAATGGACACTGGCCGACCAATCAGAAAGGAGGTCCTCCCCTATATAACCCCTCCTATACAGGAAGTACCTCGGTTTTTTTACCAGTGTCTCTAAGGTGGATGGTCACTGAAAGAGTTGCTGTGCTCTTGAACCATACCTGAAAGTCCAGAATGGTTCCATTAGAGAATCAGGGACTTTAATCAGATCCATTTTATATATCGGAAGGCTGTGAGCTAAATTGGATGGTACCTGAGCCTCACTGGATAAGGAGAAAAATCCTCGAGGTTTTGCCTGTAATGCAGCCTTACGGTGCCCTGTGCAGTTTTAAATCTGACCAAGGCGCTTCCAGCAGGGTGTTACACGGGTCCAAGGCGGTAGCCCCTCAGCATGGGGACTGTGTCCTTGAAGGTCTGTATGACAATGCCCACCATGATGGGTGAAGGTTGGTGCATGACAGAAGTCAGGGACCTGTAGCGGGACTGGTAAGATATCTCCTTTTTTTCTCTCTGTAAAGAGAAACAAACAAAGCTCTAAATTGGAGGGAAAAAGAAGACGTGTTTTGACTGAGTTTCCACCAGTGGGAGTGCTCACTGTTTCCAAGATGTGCTTGCTCTTTTTGTTTTCAGCCACTAGAGGGAGTGCAGCTGGAAAAGGAAGTCAGCCATATTTTGTTTATCTGGAGGCCAGGACAGGTGGGCTGCTGCTGAGAAATCTCTTGTGGCCGGGACACAGAATGAGCTGTTCATTAGGGGCAAGTGAGTACTCCCCTGAGGGGGAAGCGTGGACCAGTCAGTCAGGAGCCACCCTAGGTGGCTCATAATGCATAATTTGCATTGAGTGTTTTTTCAGTAGACTACTTGCATAGCTGTATCATTGTGATCTGTGTTACTAGAGGAGGTGCACAGGTTTGTGCTATCTGAAGTAGTGTCTTCCAGAAAGCGGAATGGGGGAGGTGCACTAATGTACCACCGCCAGGTCCTGAGGAACCTAGCTGAAGATCCACTGTAACATCCTCTCCTGACGGGCCAGAAGCGATTGGGCAGTCTAAGCAGCTGCATCTATCTGGCACTTTGGCAACTACTGGGGCGTCTGCCTCAGTATATGTAACCAAGGATGATCTTTCTTCAGCCTTAGCAAGTTTAGAAGATAAGATTGCTGGGATGATTGCATCAGTTTCTCAGGGGACTAAGAAGCAGGGTAGATCCTCGTCACTAGAACCACCGATCCTGGAGCAGGAATGGGTGGAGCTTGAGGATGAGGAAGAGCTGGAGGAAGATCAGGCAGTAGAATTTCTGTCTGAGGAGTCACAGTCTGAGGAGAAGCAGAAGGTCTCTTCCTCCCAGTCTCAGAGATTTGTAGTCCAAGACCTCACTGATATGGTACAGTCTGGATTAAGGCTACCTCTGATAGAAACCTCTGATGTTACTTATTCTTCCCTGGGCTCTTTGAAGCCTTCACAGAGAACTCAAGCCTTTCTGGTGCATTTTATTCTGGAGCAAATTATGTATGCTGACTTGTTTTTTTTTTCCCCAAAGATGTTTTCTGTTTTGTACCCCATGGAATAAAAGTTTGTTAAGAAATGGGGGTTGCCTGTAGTGGATGCAGCTGTTTCATCCCTGAATAAATCTTTAACTTGACTTGTGGATAATGTACAGGTTTTCAAGGACCCAGCGGATAAGAAGTTGGAGTTTCTCCTTAAGACCTCCTTCTCCCTGGCAGGTTCTGCTGTACAGCCAGCTGTGGCAGCTATTGGCATTTGCCAGAGTCTTTCTGACCATGTCAAGCAACAGATTGGAAGACCATCAGTGCAGGGGGAATGCTCAGCTGAGAATATGGAGGATTTTCCACTTGCTTTCTGTTTCACAGTTGATGCTCTTAAGGATTCAATTCAGCAAATTTCTCGCTTGGCCTTATCAGTACATATGCGCAGGGTTTTGTGGCTGTAAAGTTGGTCAGCAGAACTGCCATGCAAAAAATGTTGGCAGGTTTTCCCTTTCATGTGGAACGACTTTTTGGGGAAGATTTGGACAAAATATATCCAAAAGATTTTAGGGGGTAAAAGTACTCTTCTACCATCTAAGAGGAAATCCAAATGTTCTTCTTTTAAGGAGTCAGGGGCTTCAGTTACTGGGCCCTCATCTACCAAGCAGCCATTTCATTACACACAGGTCTCAGTCTCCAGAGGTAGATCTCAGAATCAAAACCCAAGGAGACCCTGGGTGCTTTTGAATTTTGTGACAGCATTGGGAGCTCTAATCTAAGACAAATGTGTCATTTCCTTGATTTCTCTGGGGTACAGACAGGAATTTCGGGTATTTCCCTCTCACTGGTTTCTAAGATCAAATGTACCAAGTGCAGAGCCTGGTGTATTTGGAGATGGTCCTAGAAACATGGTTTAGGCAAAGGTATTTCTGCTTCCAGGGAAACACTGCACCTTGAGGAACGAGGTTTGCAGTTTGAAGGCCAAGAGGTATCCTTCGATTCCCTCTGTATGAGGTTGCTGGGGAAGATGGTGTCCTTGTTCAACGCTTTTCCCTATGCCCAATTCCACTCCAGACCTCTGCAAAGGAACATTCTGTCTGTTTGGAACAAAAAGATTCTGGCCCTGGATTACTGCATATCTTCCGTCTCCAGAGGTGTGGCGGATCCTGAAATGGTGGTTGATAACTCACAACTTGGAGAAGGGAAGATCCTTTCGGCCAGTGGTGTGGAGGTTGGTAACCACTGTTGTCAGCCTTTCAGGTTGGGGGGCCATTCTAGAGGACGCCACAGTTCAGGGAACATGGCTTCCATGGGAAAGGGTTCTTCTGATCAATGCCCTGGAACTTCGAGCATTGAGGCTGGCTCTGAGGTATTGGACATCCAGGCTTCAGGGTTGACCTGTAGGGATTCAGTCAATGCCACAGCAGTGGCATACATCAACCACCAGGGCAGTACCAGGTGTCGAGGTGCTCAGAAGGACATGAACTACATTCTGACCTGGGCAGAGAGATATGTTCGAAACCGGTTAACAGTGTTCATTCCAGGTATGGAAAATTGGCAGGCAGATTATCTCAGTCGCCGGCAGTTGATTCCAGGGGAATGGGCTTTGCATCTCGATGTTTTCAAGGAAGTCAGCGACGGGGTTACCCAGATGTAGTTTTATTGGCATCCAGGTTCAACAATAAGGTCAGTCTTTTTGTGTCCTGGGTAAGGGACCCTTGCACAGCAGGGGTAGATGCCTTAGTAATTCCTTGGAACCAGTTCTCACTGATTTATGCCTTTCCTCTGATCCAGCTGCTGCTGCGTCTCTTACGCAGGATTCGGGAGGAGCCTATTCTAGTGATACTGATCACTAGAATAGGCTATTTGTCAGGGATCCCAGTGGTGCTGGTCCCGGCGCAGGCGCAGTGCGCCGCCCTGTGCAGGGACGTGGGCACTAGGTCCTGGCTGGCCACGGCGTTCGGGTTCGCGCATGCGCAGTAGAAGCCACGGGCGCGCGCTTGGCACCAATGACAGCGATATTTAAACGGCCCTGAGCTGTCATTCAGTGCCTTCTGGCCTCTCCTGTATCCCTGAACCTGCGAACCTGTGTCCTGTAAGTTACTGACCCGGATTGTACCTGACCTTGCTGTATTCTCCTACTCTGACCCTTGGCTTGCCTGACCTCTCTCCTGGATGCCCCTTATTAGATCTGACCTTCTGTTGCTGACCTGGCGTGTGACCCGACTAATCTCTGCCTGCTGCTTTGTACCGCACTGTCCCCACCGTTACCGACCCGGCTTGTCTGATCTCACATCTGCTCAGCCATCCATCCCAACGGGGTCACCCGACCTCCTCATATCAGGCTCTTCCCCGTGGGAGCCCCTGGCGACTACCCCTACCACTGACAGGTATACTCAGTAGCCATGACTTGGTCTCAGGGTACTCCAAGTCCATCCCCACCATCAGGGGCCCTGGTGAACAAGTACTTTGGGGCTTAGATTCAGTGCTCTGCGGATGCCTGATCAGTGGAGTGCGGTCCCTTACAGTACCAGAAGGCCATGACTGAGCCTAGAGGAGGGTCCTCCCCGATGGAAGACATTTGCAGGCACCTGTCGGCCCTGACACAGGCCGTGGCGGCCTTACAGGACAAGTGCATGCACCTGGAAAACCGTTTCCAGACCCTCTCTGTATCTGACCCTACCCACATGCCCCTGTTTCTGCACCTCCAGCTGGAGAGGCTTCTGAGCCGGCCATGGGGGCTTCTGCTCCGCCCCCTATGGCAGAGTCCCGAGTACCCTTACCGGAACGCTTTCGCGGAGACCGCACACGCTTCAGGTCTTTTTGAGATTCCTGCCTCCTGTTCTTTGAACTTCAACCCCGCACCTTTGTAACTGAGTCAGTTAAAGTGGGATTCATAATCTCACTATTACAGGATGAACCCCAGGACTGGGCCCATTGGCTAAGAGTAAATCATGACCCCCACCTGGGAACGGTGAATGATTTTTTTGAGGCTTTACAATGACCCGCAGCGGGCAGCATCTGCTGAAGCAACGTTATACACGCTCCGACAGGGCCGCCGGGCGGCAGAGGAGTACGCCTCAGAATTTAGGAGTTGGATGGGGGACACACGCTGGAACGAGTTCGCTTTGCGACACCAGTTCCGTATGGGCCTTTCAGAGGCTCTGAAGGATGAGCTGGCCCCAGTGGGGGTTCCCGAGTCATTAGAAGACCTGATAGCCCTGACAATCCAAATAGACCGGAGACTGCGGGAACGCAGATTTGAGAGCTCCGGCCAGGGTCACGGAAATACATGGGTTCCAATCCAAGGCCCCGGTCAACAAACCAGACCGAATACCCAGAACCCATCTCCAGGAGATTCTCAGGAACCGATGCAACTGGGCCTGGCTCGGCCTAAATTATCGCCAGAAGAACGCCAGCGGAGACGTTCCCAGAACCTCTGCCTCTACTGCGGTGAAGAAGGTCATATGGTACGATCCTACCCTCTGAAAATGAGTAAGTCAACCTCTTTTTCTTCCTTGTCTATTGGCAATGTCAGCCCTTCCCAGTACTTAGTTGTGCCCCTCTCCTTCCAGTTTCCAGAAAGGACCGTGGAGGTGACAGCCATAGTTGACTCGGGGGCGTGCAGTTGTTTTCTGGACTTAGATTTCGCTCATCAGCAGAAGATTCCCCTCCAGCCCAGAAAAAGGGGCTTTAACATATTCTTGGCAGATGGCTCCCAGATCAAATCAGGAGTAGTTAATCAGGAGACCCCCCTCATCGCCACTACGATAGCCAATCAACATCAGGAATTCCTCCGCCTGGACGCCATTGCATCATCCCTTTTCCCAGTCATTTTGGGGCTCCCTTGGTTGCGGGCCCATAACCCCCAAATTGACTGGGAGACCGGGTCTATCCTGTTCCCTTCCCCATACTGTCAGGAACACTGTCTCATTTCGGGCCCGGCAGCCCCCCAGGTCCTCCTGTGCTCCGAGGGGGACTCCGACCTGAAACAGGTTATTCCCGCAGCCTATCATGATTTCTTGGACGTGTTCAGTAAGCAAGGGGCGGATACCTTGACCCCCCACCGCCCTTATGACTGTCCCATTGACCTGTTGCCTGGTTCTGAGATTCCTTTTGGGCGGATTTTCCCCCTGTCAGAACTTGAATTGGGGGCCCTTAAGGAATACATTGAGGACAGTCTTCAGAAGGAATTCATCCGTCCCTCCACTTCACCAGCAGGGGCGGGAATCTTCTTCGTGGAGAAAAAAGACAAATCTCTGAGACCTTGCATCGATTATCGTGAACTGAACAGAGTCACGATTAAAAATCGTTACCCGTTGCCCCTGGTCCCCGAACTATTTCAGAGCTTGAAGTCTGCGGTCATATTTACCAAACTAGATCTAAGGGGGGCCTACAACCTAGTCCGCATAAGGGAGGGGGATGAGTGGAAGATGGCCTTCCGTACCCGGTTTGGGCATTTTGAATATCTGGTCATGCCATTTGGACTGTGCAATGCCCCAGCCACATTCCAGAATTTCGTAAATGACATCTTCAGGGATTACCTTGACATTTTTGTTATCATTTACCTGGACAACATACTGATCTTTTCTCCCTCTCTGAAGGATCACAGGATACATGTGGCAGAAGTGTTGGGGCGGTTGTGCCAGCATGGGTTATACGCCAAAGCTGACAAGTGCAGCTTTGAGCAGTCTAGCATTACGTTTCTGGGTCTGATTATCTCCATCACGTGGGTCGCGATGGACCCTCAGAAGGTCTCTGCAATTTTAGATTGGCCTGTGCCCACGGATAAAAAGGGCATCCAGCGTTTTATCAGTTTCGCAAACTTTTACCGAAAATTCATTAGGAACTTCTCGGGTCTGGTCTCCCCCATAACTCAGCTAACCAAAGTTGGAACCCGTTTTAGATGGACGCCGGAGGCTCAGGAAGCCTTTGAGGCCCTGAAAAAATTATTTACCACGGCACCCATTCTAGGCCACCCAGACACTTCCCTGTCGTACATTCTGGAAGTAGATGCGTCAGAGAATGCGGTGGGCTCCATCCTGTCCCAGCGAAAAGGCACCAAAGAACTCCTCCACCCCGTAGCGTTCTTCTCGAGGAAGCTTACTCCAGCCTAAAGGAATTACGATATTGGCGATCGGGAGTTGTTGGCCATCAAAACGACGCTAGAAGAATGGAGGTACTTGCTGGAAGGAGCCGCACACCCAATCTTGATCTTTACCGATCATAAAAACCTTGAGTACCTGAGGACTGCCAAACGATTACGCCCGCGGCAGGCGAGATGGGCACTGTTTTTCTCCAGGTTCACATTTCAGATCACTTACAGACCTGGATCCAAGAATACGAAACCCAACGCACTGTCACGCATGTTCGAGGACCCCAAGGAAGAACCAGTACCCGACACTATTCTGTCCTCAGGGAACTTCTTGGCCCTCCAGACAGACCTTCGGTCAAAACTAATGGATGCATCCACGGCTATGTCAACCCCATCTGGGGTGTCCCTTCAGAACAAGGGGGGACTCCTATGGAAGGAAGGGTTAATCATGGAGCCTGAAGAGGTCCGAACCCTTGTCCTGGGACATTGTCATGACCACCCGATGGCAGGACACTTCGGCCCAGCAAAGACCCTGGAGCTTCTCCAACGTTCTTTTTGGTGGCCGAACATGGCCAAGGACTGCAAACTCTATGTAAAATCCTGCACCATCTGTCAAAGGAACAAACCGTCAAGGAACAAGGCTTGGGGACTGCTGCGGCCTTTGCCGATCCCCGAATGCCCATGGCAAAGGATCGAATGGACTTTATAGTCGAGCTCCCGCCGTCCCAAGGCCACACCGCGATCCTTGTGGTCATCGATCCACTGTCTAAGATGACCCACTTCTTACCATTGAAAAATACTCCGTCAGCATCCGAGACTGCACGAATTTTCATTCAGGAAATTGTAAGACTACATGGAGCCCCAGAAGACATTGTTTCTGATCGAGGGGTCCAATTCACGTCAAAGTTTTGGAGGGCTCTATGCAAGGCATTGGATATCAAACTATCCCTCTCCTCTGCATTCCACCCGCAGACCAATGGACAGACAGAGAGGACGAACCATACCCTGGAGCAATAGCTGCGTTGCTATACATCCTTCCTACAGGATAATTGGCTACCACTTTTACCCTTGGCAGAATTTGCCTTTAACAACGCAAACCATTAAGCAATGGGGTAATCCCCGTTTTTTTCAAGCTACGGTTTTCACCCTGTGTTTCTCCCTGATCTGGTCCCTGAATGCCCAGTTCTGGCAACACAAGACGCACTTGTTTTTTTTTCCTCCAACAACAAATTATTACAGGAAACCATCGCTCGGGCCCAAGAGGATAACAAGAAGGCGTTTGATAAGAAACGAAGGGGGGACCTGGTGCTGCAGCCTGGGGATAATGTTTGGTTGGCAACAACAAATTTGAAAATGTTATGTCCGTCAAAGAAATTAGGACCAAAGTTTGTAGGGCCTTTTTCTGTGAAGCGAATGATCAATAAGGTGGCATATGAGCTCATCCTCCCTGAAACATTCAAGATTCATCCAGTATTTCACATGTCCTTGCTAAAGCCAGTGGTTCCAGATTCCTTTCCAGATCGAGAGTCTAGACCTCCGGAGGCCATAGCTTTTGAAGAACAAGAAGAGTTTGAGGTGGAAGCAATCCTGAAGTGCCGAAGGAGGGGGGGTCAGACCCAGTTCCTAATTAAATGGAAGGGTTATGGCCCGGAGGACAATTCCTGGGAACCTGCCCAAAACGTCCATGCACCTAGACTTGTCCGGGGGTTTCTTCGTGATCACCCGTGGTGGAGAGATCAGGTGGGCATCCAGAGGTTGCCCGTAGGGGGGGGACAATGTCAGGGATCTCCACGGCGCTGGTCCCAGCGCAGGCGCAGTGCGCCGCCCTGTGCAGGGACGCGGGCACTAGGTCATGGCCGGCCACGGCGTTCAGGTTCGCGCATGCGCAGTAGAAGCCGCGGGCGCGCGCTTGGCACCAATGACAGCGCAGGGCGCGATATTTAAACAGCCCTGAGCTGTCATTCAGTGCCTTCTGGCCTCTCCTGTATCCCTGAATCTGCGAACCTGTGCCCTGTAAGTTACTGACCCGGATTGTACCTGACCTTGCTGTATTCTCCTACTCTGACCCTTGCCCCTTATTAGATCTGACCTTTTGTTGCTGACCTGGCGTGTGACCCGACTAATCTCTGCCCGCTGCTTTGTACCGCACTGTCCCCACCGTTACCGACCCGGCTTGTCTGACCTCGCATCTGCTCAGCCATCCATCCATCCCAAAGGGGTCACCCAACCTCCTCATATCAGGCTCTTCCCCGTGGGAGCCCCAGGCGACTACCCCTACCACTGACAGGTATACTCAGTAGCCACGACCTGGTCTCAGGGTACTCCAAGTCCACCCCACCATCAGGGGCCCTGGTGAACAAGTACTCTGGACCTTAGATTCCGTGCTCTGGGGACGCCTGATCAGTGGAGTGCTAGTGGTACTGCCGGGCGGTCCCTTACACTATTCTAGTGATATTGATTGCTCCAGCCTGGCCCAGGAGGGCCTGGTACGCAGACATAGTTAAGATGGCAGTAGATGGGCCATGGCCCCTGCCATATTGGCCAGACTTGATGTCAAGGTCCTATATTGCACACAGCTTTAAGGTTGCTAAATTTGACAGCGTGGATATTGAAACCCAGGTCCTGAAGGATAGGGGTGTTGGATTCTGCCATCCCCATAATGTTGGGTGCTAGAAAGGAAGTTTCTAGGAACATTTATTACAGAACCTGGGAGGCTTACATTGCCTGGTGTGAGGTTCACAAATGGAACCCACAAAAGTATGTGATTGGCACGATTCTGTTGTTTCTTCAAACAGGGTTGCAGAAGAATTTGATTGTTGGTACCATTAAGGGCCAGGTTTCAGCATTAGCTATTTTTTTCCAGAGACTCATTGCGTCTCACTCTTTGGTTGGCACCTTTTTACAAGGAGTGATGCATATGGCTCCAACTGTTAGGCTGCCTTTGTGTCCTTGGGACCTGAACTCGGTTTTGGAGGTTTTGCAAAAGCCACCATTTGAACCTATTGGAGAGATTCCACTGGTCCTGTTGACTCGTAAGGGTGTCGGAGCTGGAAGCTCTATCTTGCAGAGAACCATTTCTGGTTTTGCATCATAATGAGGTGGTGTTGTCACCTTATCCGTGCTTTTTACCAAAGGTGGTTTTTGCTCAATGAGGACATAGTTCTGCCTTCATTCTTTCCTAGGCCTCAGTCAGCAAGAGAAAGACCTCTGCATACCTTGAATGTGATTTGTTAGGTAAGGGTCTTCTTGAAGGTGACAGCACAGGTCAGGAGGTCAGATTCTCTATTTGTGCTGCCAGAGGAGCATAGGAAGGGGCAGGCGGCATCCAAGGCAAATATTTCTTCCTGGATCTGCCAACTGATCATTCAAGCCTATGGTTTGAAAGGTAAAGTCCCATCCTTTCAGGTGAAGGCACACTAAACCAGGAGTGTGGGGGTATCTTGGGCAATCCACCATCAGGTTTCAGTGACTCAGGTTTGCAAGGCTGCTACATGGTCTTCGGTTCACACATTCACAAGGTTCTACCAGGTGGATGTCAAAGCCGTAGAGGATTCTGCCTTTGGCGGCAGTGTTTTATGGAGGGCTGAATAGGTCCTAAGGGATTATTGAGGGTGGCTATCATGGTGTCACCCTCCCCTCAAATTTTTTATTGCTTTGGGACATCCCACATAGTCATGAATAGCCTACTCTGTGTCCTGTGATGTATGATAAAGAAAATTGGATTTTTTTTTTACATACTTACCTGTAAAATCCATTTCTTAGAGAACGTCAAGGGACACAGAGGTCCCTCCCCTCTTTCTGGAATGTCATTGCTTGCTACAAAAACTGACATACTTCCTGTATAGGAGGGGTTATATAGGGGAGGACCTCCTCTCTGATTGGTCGTCCATTGTCCATTCACCTATAGGTGGCATATTACCCACATAGTCATGAATAGCCTGCTCTGTGTCCTGTGATGTACTCCAAGAAATGGATTTTACAGGTAAGTATGTAGAACATATCCAGTTATCTGTGGAAACTCTGTACACCAAAAGTGTACAGAACAATTCCAGGTTTCCATTTTGCATTACATTTTACAGACAATTACAGCATCTGCAAGTTGAAAAGGTAATTTGTTGTAACATTAAATTACAATCTGTACTGTATATGTTATTTTTTTATTTATTATTATTTGCTGTATTTTTCTTTCCACTAAAGTGGAGTTAACCTTTAATCCTCATTCACAGGAGTCATCACAGGGTCAGCATATACCTACATTACTAAATACTTAATGTACTAAATAAGTCTACACTGTTAAAGTTGTCGGAAACTCCTTTATTTATACTTTTACCTACAGGTAACTTATAATAAAGCTTACCTGTAGGTAAAATGAATATCTCCTAAAAGTGCACTGTTTAGGAGTTATTCGCTCTTTTGAGGGCCGACACATGTGCTCTGAAGGAACAGTGTGCCATTCCTTCAAAGCACTGTGCCATGGCCCAGGATTCCCGCATGCATATGCGGGAATGATGTTATCGCGACTTCAGTCAGACGGCCGATGCTCAAAAACCCGGAAGGAAGACCAGGTGAAGATGCAAGCCTCTGCAGCGGTGACAGTGTGCCACTGGAGGGCTTCGTTTTAAGGTAAGTCCTTCATAATGTGCTAGTATGCGATGCATACTAGCACATTATGACGTCACCTTGCAGGGGATTTTTTTTTCTTTTGTGGTTTACTACCACTTTAAGTACAGTGGGAAAGGAGCTCTGCTGCTGCTTACAATAGAATTCGCTGTGTGTTATTAAGTAGAGGTGTCTAAAGCTGACAGGATATTACTAACTATATTCTGATTATAAAATGGTCTAATGTATTATTATTGCTCAAATATTTACAAGACATTAAGCACTTTTAATGTGAAGAATACAAAGAGAGAGCCTTACATGACTATGTATGGCGTATAAACATTCTCACCAGATAATCTTATCCTGCCAGCCACATAATTGGTGCTTTTAAACCCAGCACTCTTTATTCTATGCTCAAAGGACAAAATTGAGGGTGGTTAGATGTGCATATTACGACAAGTAGGTGTCTCACTGCAAACAATGGGCAATGACAAAACAGCTTGTCCTCGAACCCAGAATCCTCTCTGCAGCATGTCTGATATAAAGTAAAATCAAAATATTTTACACTTTCCTATAGAAAAGGGGGATATTGCCATCAGTTGCATAGAGATCTTGGAATATGTGCTCATTAGCCCTAACTCAGGCACATGGTGCTCTTTAGCAGCCTTACTGAATCTTTTTTAACATGGAGGAACCTTTGAAATAACATGACTGACTGCGGATGAACATAGACCTGAATCCCAAATGATATTACCTTAACCTTGTCCCCATCTAAGAAAAACACACGAAGAATAATTTAGTTGTAAAAAGGGCAAGGCCAGATCTTTATTTAAACTAAACACGGACCCAATTCAAATTAGCCATTTAAACCAGTGCCAGTCACAGTTGCACTGTGAGCACATTTTAACATTAGGTTAAACAATTCTAAAGGGGCCTGTCCTTACCATAAGTGCTAAACAGTCATTAGACCAATTCCAACATTCCAATCAAGGGCATAGCCCATTATGGCAACTTTATCGCTAGAAAGGTCCAAAATCCACTGAAGAAGCTGTGACAACCAACAATAGGGCGGGCGGGTGGACAACTCCAAAACGCAGTTCTTCAAATGTCAAGATTTTATCTCAGAACAGCATTATAAATTAGTTCAGGCCGCACCCCTTCACCTCAAGTCATCTGACCAATAGACTTCGACCAATTTACGAAGAATGTGTAACCACGCCCAATTTCAAGCCATGCCCCCATCAGTCAAGGAGCCCTCATTTCAGTTTTGGGTAATAACAACTTTCTTAGGGCTCTTTCGCACGGACGTTCCGATCGGGTCCATCTGCTTGTTTTTCAGACAGACCCGATTGAAACCTCCATTCTCCTCTATGGAGCGGTGGGTGTAATTGAACATGTGTCTGTTTATACCCTAAGACTCATGGTATATTAGTTTATGGTCAATTGAATAAATACCTTTTACCGATAGTCAAACAGCTATTCGGTGTTTGTGGCTACTTATCTGAAAGGCAGAAATTGTTCACTTCTCAAGTAACCCCCAGCAATCCTAGGGGGAACCATAGTGTTTCATAGAACCCTGCTTGAGAAAGGCTGCTCTATAGTCACAGAGGATGCTTCAATTAGCCCAGAATCAAGCTAAGTATTGCCATTGTCATTTGGCACTGTGGCTCACAGCATTTGAAGTGGTTATAGGAAAAGGATATGCAGTCCTGGCTTTTTTAATGAACAATAATAATCTTCAAAAGTAAGGTCCGTTGTCTACAGCACATGCATCAAACACAAGTTCCAAATCCAGCCCGCCAGGCCATTTTATGTGGCCCGCGCCCTTTTCCTACAGCTGCAGAACCCCCCTCATCTCTTCCCCCACCTTGTCTCAGCAGCAGAGAGGAGGACAGAACTCCTCTGCCAGATCCTGTGCTCCTTTGTGAAGCCAAAGAGAGGTTGCTCTCTGCCCTCCCCCGCATCTCAGCAGTCAGCAGTAGAGAGGAGGAAAGAATTCCTCCTATAGATCCTCCACCTCTCTGTGCAGCCATATCAACCCCTCCACCTCCTTTGATCTCAGCATTCAGCTGACTCCAGCCCTCCTCTGATCCTCCTCCAGACCCTGCAATTTCTGCGTCTCCACTCAACCCCCAGCTTCTTCCCAGTAGCAGCACAAGGGTTGCACTGTGATGTAAAGATTGGGGACTCCTGACTTCTGATGTAAGGAGGTGGGGTGCTCTGGACACCTACTTATAATTATTATGAGAATAATACAATTTTATGCAAGTTGAAAAGGAAGTTGCACATCGCCGCTATCATCCGCAAGAAACTTTATTGGAGACTGCTCAGACAGAACACCATGGCAGAACCATGTTCTGTCTGTTCAGTCTCCAATAAAGTGTGGATGATAGCGGCGGTGTGCGACCCTCCTTTTTCAACTGCCATAGAATTGTATTATTCTCATAATAATTATAAGCAGATATCCAGAGGTGGATTATACCAGAGGTGTGTGACCCTCCTTTTGAGACTTGCATCGTCTGCTACAGGAGTGTTAGAGGGCTCTGTGCCAGTCTGCACCTGTCCTTCACAGCCGAAGTCTTCAGTTATTACCAGGGCTTTTTTTTCTCAAATTAACCACTTCCTGACCACGCTATAGCAGAAATACTGCAACAGGGCATCACAGATGTGCAAAATCATGTGTATATATACAGTATATGTGATTTTGCATTTCTGGGTAGGGGGCGCACGCCTTACCTGCGCTGCTGTCAATCACCGCGTCCCGGACAGTGATTACTCTCCGGTGCCCAGTGATTACTGACGATCTTCAATGAGGAGGAGAACTGTTTTGTTTACTAACAGTTCTCCTCCCTGTCAGCTCGGGTACACTGCTTTGGATGGCTGTGCACAGCACAGCCATCCAAAGCAGTGTGCTTACAGTGAAGCACATTGACACGGCCCCCTAGTAAAACACTCCCTGCACACAGTTAACCCTTTGATCGCCCTTCATGTTAACCCCTTCCTGCTCAGTGCCATTAGTACAGTGTCAGTGCTTTTATTTTTAGCACTGATCACTGTATTGGTGTCACTGGGGAAGTCAGTGACACCAAGTCAGTTCTCCCCAGTGTCAGAATGCCGGCTGCAGTCCTGCAATCCTGCTATAAGTTGCTGATCGTCGCCATTACTAATAATAAGAAAAAAAAATTCCAGTGTCTATACCGTCATTTGTAAACTCTGGAATTCTTAATATCTGTTTGGTTTTAAAGGGATGAGGTGGCAACCCTAGGTTCAGGATTGCATAATACACACAGTGCTAAGTTCAGGACTGCTTAATACACTGAGTGCTGGGTTGGTTCAGGCCTACTTAATACACAGAGAGCTGGGTTCAGGACTGCATAATACACAGAGTGCTGGGTTTAGGACTGTATAATACACAGAGTGCTGGGTTCGGAATTATGTAATACACAGCGTGCTGGCTTCAGGCCTACTTAATACACAGAGAGCTGGGTTCAGGACTGCATAATACACAGAGTGCTGGGTTTAGGACTGCATAATACACAGAGTGCTGGGTTCGGGATTATGTAATACACAGTATGCTGGCTTCAGGACTACTTAATACACAGAGCGCAGAGTTCAGGACTGCTTAATACACTGAGTGCTGGGTTGGTTCAGGCCTACTTAATACACAGAGAGCTGGGTTCAGGACTGCATAATACACAGAGTGCTGGGTTTAGGACTGTATAATACACAGAGTGCTGGGTCCGGAATTATGTAATACACAGCGTGCTGGCTTCAGGACTACTTAATACACAGAGTGCAGAGTTCATGACTGCTTAATACACTGAGTGCTGGGTTCAGGCCTACTTAATACACAGAGTGCAGGGTTCAGGACTGCTTAATACACAGAGTGCAGGGTTCAGGACTGCTTAATACACTGAGTGCTGGGTTCAGGCCTACTTAATACACAGAGTGCAGGGTTCAGGACTGCTTAATACACAGAGTGCAGGGTTCAGGACTGCGTAATACACAGAGTGCTGGATTCAGAGGTACGCAGTACACAGGGTGCTGGGTTCAGGAGTGGGTAATACATAGGAGGGTGATATGCACAGAATGCAGGGTTCAGGAGGGTGTTAGGCACAGAGTGCAGTCAGGAGTGCAGGGTTCAGACATCTACTATGTCCAGAGTGCAGGGTTCAGACATCTGCTATGTCCAGAGTGCAGGGTTCATGGGTTTGCTACACAGAGTGCACTTCTGCCCCCACATCCAAAGCTCACCTCCGCACCCTTCCCTCACAGACTAGCTCTGAAACTACCTCCTAACCCTTCCTTCACAACAGCTAATCTCTGCCGGCAGCCACTTTTAGCTTGACGCCTGTTCCCCCACTGCCCTCACCTTTGCACAAACATCCTTCTATGTGCTTACCTCTCTCAGGCTAGGTTCACATCTGTGCATGTAGTGCCGCTGCAGAACCGCGTGAAAATTTGTGCAGCCGCACCAACCAGAGAAATGCGAACCTGCGGGCGGGTCCCATTAGTTCTAATGGCATGCTGCCCACACTGGAAAATGCAACCGTACTGGGAACCGAGGTGCAGGCTGCGTTTTCAGAAGAAGTGCAGGGAATTCTTCTCTGCGTGTCACGGGGCTCCATTCAAATGAATGGGCTCTTGTGCCTGCATAACACACGTCCCACACAGCCGCATGTATGTGAACCAGGGGTTAGGCTGCCGGTCCCAAGTCCCACACAGTCCATTTTGCGGCTCCACCGCCTCTCCACCACTAGACAGCAGCAATGGCAGTAAGATCATCCAGTAGGGGGCATTGGCATCTGAGCACCAGGCTGTTTCTCAGCCAGCATGGGATGCCCTCTTTGAAACCCATAAAAACACTGTGCCCCTGTAAGATGGTGAAACAGCTCTCATTATTTGAACACTGTTTGGAGTAAATCAAATGTTTTGACTGACATTCTGCGGTTTAGCCACAAGATGTCACTGTTTTTCTAACACAGCCTCAGACTGCATAGATACTTCTATATTCATGAAGAGGTGGGGTTTACACACAGGAGTTGAGTGAACAGGAAGAGGAGACAGCAGCCATGCTTTGGAGAATGGGGCTGTGTATGAGCTGAGAATCCGATGCCATCCAGGTGTGAGAACATCTCTCCGTAATCAGAAATGCAGCTAAGTGAAGCTGATGGTGTTCAAGACGCTGATCCTGTTCAGAGAAAAGAAGATTGCTGCCAGGAATGCTGATGAGATTGCTGCTTGTTGGAGAGACGTTTGTTCTGTTCAGAGTCACCAGCGGATACAAAGCAGACCCGGGTCGGTAAGATCGTGCACGCACCTCATTTCAGTGTTGGCGCCTTGAGACTGAGACAGGCCTATAGTTAGTTAGTTAGGGTCTCTGTTTGTGTCAGGCCACAAGTGTTGTTACTGATTATTGGAAGGACTCCACAGCTTAAAGTGACATTTCACATTGGAGAGCTGATAAAATCCCACAAACTCAAGCCAGACTGGCGTTTTGCTCAGAAGGAATACTCAGGCATGTGCTACAGGACCAGTTATGGGCGGGGGAATACTGTAGATTTGTGTAAGATTGTAAGCTGTTGTGCTGCACCGCAGGCTAGCCCATACCATACACCCATACACTGATTCTTCCTCTTTTAGGGTAATAACAGGTAAGATGTGGCAGCTTAGTTGTGCCCGCCAGTAGGTAAATTACTACACTTTCTACCTTCATCCATCAGAAGGCGCCGTGCTGTGCAGCACAAGGGTCTCAGCCTTTGGGCTGGGTGTATGTAAATTTATTGTATGTTTCCAGCATTTGTGGTTGTGTTTATTTGCCACATCTAAGTAAAATTCTGTTGTTGCAAAAGCTGGTGTTGGGGTTGCTTTCCTCGTTCGTGACTTCACTGTATCCTGGGGAGCCCACTCCGGTACACGGCTTACACCCTGGCAGCTGTCCCTCTGTGTTTGCCCTGAGTGACCCCCCTGAGTGATGTGCAGGGGGGGGGTTCTGAGGGAGCTGCCAGGAGAAGCATGCTGCCACATGTAGAACAGAAGCCGAGCTTCTTTGTTTACAAGTGACAGTAAATAGCGGCGACAGTGGTGACCATGAACAGGGCCATTGACGGAGGCAGCGCAACAGCGAAAACATTTATTTATTACTAAAACCAGTATTAATTAAATGCAGAGGGAATCATTTAATATTATAAAGAGTAGATACATTTATATTATTATACAGGATTTCTATAGCGCCAACAGTTTGCTCAGCGCTTTACAATATGAAGGGAAACAATACAGCAACAATACAGTTCAATACAAGAGGGTTAGGAGGGCCCTGCTCCTTGGAGCTTACAATCTACGAGATAGTCCTACGGATACAGAGACCGGGTGCAACTTGTCATGCAACTTGACAGATCAAAGTTGCATGACAAGTCGCATCCTATTTGCTGCTATGGAACCGTTCAAATTGGTACAACTTGAGTTGGAGCGAATTTGAAAAAGGTTCCTGGACAATTTTTGTGCGATGTCATTGCATTAACATCTGTGTATGTATGTACTGATCGGCGGCTTTGAAATGGAGCTTTAGTGGCGCAACTTCAAAGCCGCCCCTTGGTGTGAACTGGGGCTGAGGGCAACCATAATGCTGATGTGGCCAGCAATGAATTGGCATTTGACACCCCTGGTCTAGAAGGAGAAACTACCACCACATACACAAACTAACAGACAGAATTTTTTTTTGTAGGGATTCATTCCCACCCATTGGAGCCATACCCTGTGGAGCCAAACCCCTGCATTTTTTGTTTGCTGTAACAGATTCACATCTAAATGGCACTGAAAATGTGTTACTCTTTTCTTGCATAAAATAATATACTCCTATATTCTCCTCAACTGCTGTAAGACATAAACAAGCGCAGATGGCAAACAAAATAAAGCAGCATCTGTCAGAGGAAAGGCGTTAGGAGCAACTTACACACTGCAGATTATTTCCTTAGACAAAGCCTACCCCCCCACATACGGTGACACAGCTACATAGGGAAGGAATTTACATGTGCCAAGTCACTGTAGGAGTATGACTCAGTAGCAAGGGCTGGAAGGACCTAAAAGCTACCCTGTATGCCATCAGGCAATGATACAGGCTATTAGCCACAGGATGATGCAAGAAATAGACATCAACAAGTCTGTGCCTTGCATGCTTTTCTGTGGCATAAGCAGAAGGTGGATGTCAGATTTTCCCACAGCAGAACTACTCCGGGGGACGTCAATGTCCATAGCTGCAGCTCCTAGGTGATGCCGTAGAGTAAGCAGTACCTGTAAGGATGATCTGTCAAGAAAAGGTTAAAAAAATCAAGGCTATTTGTCAGGTTAGCTGCAGGCAAATAGGATCAGAAAGTATTAAAAAGAGAGTCTACCACCCTGAGCTTATGCTATGACACATATATTATTTTATTGCTTTGTTTACACAGCTAACGTCCTTCTAAGCTAAAGCACACACCATTGAATATGTATGTATGTTTAGGTGGCATTTTGTCTTCACTCTCACACTTCTCTTCCTCCCTTCCTTCTCCTCCCACTCTGACAGTTGGAAGAAATCCCTAATTTCACAATTAGTCATTTTGCTCAGTGAATTAACTCTCCATTTACCTTGAAAATGAACACAAGGTATATTTTTGCTAAATCCGTAATACGCTATGTAGCAGTCAATACAGTACCTTGTCTATAAAATTCAAATTGCACAAACCAGCATTTACAGAGGGACAAAAAAAAAACCCCTTGATTTTGCTTCAGACATCACTGGATGATTGAAATGATCAAACTTTCATTTTATTCATTTTGCATAGAGAACATTATTTACTGCTGTAATAAATTGTCAGTTATTTGAAACAAACCGAATATGAAGCCTGAAAAAGTGGTTGTAAACCCTTACATATATCCAGTGAAGTGTCTGGTCTCTGTGATACACAAAGATGAAACAAATCTTCTTACATAAGTTGTACCTGATTATCTGCAATCTTCTCTTCTCTACATCCATCCAGAATTCTAAAGCTTGTCTGAGAGTTCAGAAAAAAGGGGACAGAGAGTTGAAATACACACTGCAGAACTCAGTGGGGAGAGCTCTGAGAGCTGATTGGAAGGAAGAGAAAAATCCCCCTCCACACAACTCACAGGAACAGAGCTGAGGCTGTCAATCTGCTGGAGCTCTCTCTCATCACAATTTTTCTCTTGGTGTCAGGAAAACTTGTCAAAAGTGACTCATGCTGATAGCAGAGGAACAAAGCAGCAGGTAGAAATGACACTTAGTGTTCTTTATTGAGACAAGTACACACTATAGAGCAGCCCTCAAAATTTCCACTTGCCTGCTCACATTGGGTGAGTGGAAATTACATGGGGTGAGCAGCGTCAGGACTAGGAGTGTGTGTGAGGGGCAGCAGTGGGGGCAGTTATAAGCAGGGATCTCCCTGTATGGCTTTCAATAAAGCAGCTGAAAGCCATGGGAGGGAGAGGAGGAGATGTGGCTTCCAGCTGCTTCATTGAAAGCCATATAGGGGGGATCGCTGATTGTAACTGCCCCCACTGCTGCACTGACCATCCCCAATCCTTCATTTTCTTTCCAGGCCCCCCCCCCTTGTGCTCCTTAGTGCCCTATACTCCACACTGCTCTGCCTCCCCCTGTGTGGGAAATATTATACAGAGCAACCAGTAGCCCTGTGATGACAGAGCCATATGAGTCTGACCTTCCTTCCTTCCCTTCCATCCTTCCTTCCTTCCCTCCCTTTCTTCCCTTCCTTCATCTCTCCTTCCTTCCCTCCCTCTCCTTCCCTCTCTTCCCCTCCTCCCTTCCCTCCTTTCCCTTTCTCTCCTTCCTTTCCTTCCTTCCTTTCCTTTATTCCTTCCTTCCTCTCCTTCCATTTCTTCCCTTTCCTCCCCTCCCTATAGTCTGTACCCCTCTCCCTGCACACCGCTGACCATCGCACTGTGTGTCATTTTGTTTGCCTATTGATGCAAAGCACTTATTTTACTTTTATGTTTACATTGCTTTATGTCCATATTGTTAAAGTTGTTGATGTTAATATTTATTTTTGTACCTTTATTCTGCATAAAAACACTTAACAGTGTAATTTCATGAGATAATTTACAAGGGGCGGAATTAGAGGCGGGGCAGGGTAAGGGTTGGGTGGGGCAACTGGTGCAGAGTATCTTTTTAGTTCTGGCTAGTAGCTCAGGACATGAAATTTTGAGCCCTGCTATGGAGGGATATGCTTTGTTCATATTTCATATCTGAAGTTTCCAACCACTTTAAAGCAAACCAGTGCTTTTCCCATGCAGAAAGCAACAGGTTCTCTTGAAGCACCACTCCAGGATGTATTTAAACCCCCACCCCTTACCACCAACTTCCCCTATCTGATCAATTGAAAAAACAAAATCCTACTCAAATGCCTTTTTTACCTTAACTTTACCCCTTGGCGCCAACAACTCACAAATATGTGGCCTCGCAGAACTGGGCTTTTTTCCGTGGGGCCGCATAGTTACGTACCTGTCCTGTGCTGGGAGTGTACCGTACAGCTCACTCCCAGCACGAAGACTGGGGTTTTACTGAGAGTCCTGGGTCTAGTTCTAACAATCGGGATCCAGGACTCCTGGTTCCGAGTCACATGATTGCTGTGATAGCCTCTGATTATCACAGTGATCAGTCACTGTGAAGCCTGATCTCCTTGGTTTTCTTTCTCTCTGAATGGAGGAGAGAGATACATTGTATCTCTCTCTCTCCTTGCATAGAGAAAAAAAAACAACTGTTTGTAAGATAAATAAATAGATATGAAAAAAGGATCAGGATTTAAAAAATAAAAATAAAATTTTAATTGGTGTCAGTGTCAGTTAGTGTTAGGGCTTGTTCACACTTGACTTTTTTTCCAACTCTTGTCAAACGCCCCTCTAGCGTTTGAAAAGCGTTGGTCTGGCGCTTGTGGAGCGTTTTTAACGCTCTGCAAACGCTCCAAAAACGCCGTATGCGCGGTTTAGCGGGAGTTACTAGGCATTTGCCAAGTGTTAAAAACGCCCCACAAATGCCTATAATGAAGTTTGAATGGTGTTAACGCTCCGCAAACGCCTCGCAACCATGCCGCAAATGCCGGCCGGGCGTTTGCAGAGCGGCACCATAGACTTGAATAGGAGGCTTCAACTCCTCCTGACTTGACCAGAGGCGTCCGTTTTGATGTGATGCAACGCTAACGCTCCCGTGTGAACAGCAATATGTGCTGCAATGTGCAGAATTTTCCGAGGCGTTTGGAAAACGGTAAAAACGCTTCCCAAACACCTGTCTGCCTCCTGCTGACAACGCTAGTGTGAACGTAGCCTTAGTATCAGTGTGTTTTAGGTAAAAAAAACTGCCTCAGCTCTGTTTCTGTGTGTTGTGTTAAGGGAGGGATCCCTCTAATTAGCTCTCCTCATTGAGCTCTGCAGAGTGTAACTTCAAATCCCTGCTCCCTGTTTCTTATCCCCTGCGCAAATCTTTTGCAACTTTGACATGTGTTAATAAAACTGTACATATCATCACAACTACTTTGTGCATCCAGGTGGATTAAACCTTGTTTTTTCAGGACAAATTGGGCTTTCATTTGGTGGTAAAGTTGTTGGTTAGTTTGGTTAGTTGTTGTATGTACCCGTAGTGCAACCCAGAAACAATACTGCACAATTTTTTTTTTATCCTGGCACTAACTGATACTGATACTAATTTAAAAATTAAAACAAAAAACCCAGATGAAAAAAAAAAGAAGATACCTGACCCAAAGACCTTTGACCCTGACCTTTGACCCAAACACTAACCCTGACACAGACCTAGATCAAACATTGATCTAGGTATTTTTGTTTATTTTTTAATTATATTTATTTTTTACACTTTTTTTTTTTCTTTTTGAAAGGACAGAGAGAGATACAATGTATCTCTCTCCACCATTCAGGGAGAGAAAATAAGGGGGGCAGGCTTCACAGTGACTGATCACTGTGATAGCCAATCAGAGGCTATCATAGCAATCAGGTGACCCGAAATCGGGAGTTCCGGGTCTCGATCGTTAGAATGGGACCCAGCGCTCTCAGTGACACTCCGGACTTTGTGCTGGGAGCACGCCATGTGGCACACTCCCAGCAGAAAGGCAGGTATGCAAATTAGTGGCTCCACAGATAAAAGTCCAGTTCTGTGAGGACGCTAATTTGCGTGTGGTCGGCGTCAAGGCGTTAAAGCTCAGACAAGTTGTATAAATTCTGCACTTTGAACTGCTATAGAGAAAAGAGGGCAACAAGTACAACTTATGTAAGATGATGTGTTTCATCTCTGTGTATCACCTGAGACCAGTCACTTCACTGAGTATATTTAAAGGTCTACAGCGACTTTAAAGCAGAACTAAACTCTTAAAAAAAACAAAAAAACCTGCAGACAGGAAGGGTGTTTATTGCAATAAACCGGCCTGTCTGTCTCCCTTAGAATTCACACTAAGCTGCGCATGCACAGCTTCTGTTACTTCCTGCTTGGGTCCTTCTTTGCGTGTCAAAATTAGTACTTGTATGATGAGGACACTTCCTATTGGATGTCAAGGATCCAGAAGTGGATGATATGAGAGGGGGTCAGGAATCTTGTACTGTATTCGCACTTCTGGATTCACAGCCCCTCGCACCTTGAACCAAGAGCGGAGAGGGATCTGAAGGGGGAACTTTGGTGAATATAGGTAAGGTAAGGCAAGGTAAGGATACAAAATTGCCTGGTAGGATGGGCTAGAGGGGGTGGGAGGGAAGGATGGGGAAAAATTGTTTGATCATACAATAACACTTTAACCACTTGCCCTCCTGAGGATTTACCCCCCTTCCTGACCAGGTCATTTTTTGTGTTATGGCGCTGCATTACTTTAACTGATTGCGTGGTCATGTGACGTTGCACCCATATTCTGTTACATGTCTTTGCTAAACAAAAATCCCAATACGTGTAAATTAATTGGTTTACGTGAAAGTTATAGCATTTACAAATGGCGGTATAGATACTGGAATTTTTATTTTTACTAGTTATAGTGGGACTGCGACGAGCATTCTGACACTTAGGGGAACTGACTTGGTGTCACTGACATCCCCAGTAACACCAATATAGTGATCAGTGCTAAAATAAATCACTGACACTGTACTAATGGTACTGAGAAGGGTTAACATGAGGGGTGATCAAAGGGTTAACTGTGTGCTGGGAGTGTGCACAACCATCTGGAGCCACTTATGGAACCTGTAGCAGTGGTACTTTAGCTTGAAGTGATGCCTACAGCTTCTGCAATGAGGAGCGTGAATATATAGAGGGATATGCTTTGTTTATTTTTCATGTTTGAGGTCACCAACCACTTTAAAAAAAACGTGCTTTTTCCACGTAGGCCAAAACAACAGATTCTCTTAAAGCACCACTCCAGGATGTATTTAACCCCACCGTCCTCCCCTTACCAACAATCCTCACCCATCTGATCAATTGATTATAAAAAACCCTATTCAAATGCCCTTATAGTGGTTGTAAACCGCAGATTTGAAATATGAACAAAGCATACCCTCTATAGTATGTACTTGTCTCAATCCAGAGCACTTATTGTCATTTCCTCTGCTATCTTCATGAGTCTCTTCTAACAAGTTTTCCTGACACCAACAGAAAAAAGGTGACAGGGGAGGGACCTCCAGCACACAGCATGTGATTGACAGCCTCGGCTCTGTTTCTGTGTGCTGTGTGAAGTGGGGTGGGGGTGGGGGTGTCTCTTCCCTCCAACCAGCTCTTTGTACTGAGCTCTGCAGAGTGTAAATTCAGCTCCCTGCTTTCCTAAAACTCAGACACATTTTATAAATTCTGCACTTTGAACTGCTGTAGAGAAAAGAGGGCAACAGAGAAACACGTACAACTTATGTAGGAGTCAGTGCCTTAAATAACCACTACCCTCACTAAAGATGGCCACGCATATCAGTCAGGGCAGCAGCGTCCAATCAGGCAACTACTTTCTTGATAACAGCAGAAAGTTGCAAATGTAGAACATTGCATGTTCCTAACCACACATGTATGCTGTGCTGTGTAGTACATATTTGTATTGTATACTCATAGCTACTGCACTCTGTACTCTTGACTGGGCATTAAATACCCCTGACCACTGCACTCTGTATGCTGAGCTGTACATGACATACCTGTGACCAGTGCACTCTGTATATTATAGCTCCCTGACCACTATACTGTATATCAGGGAGGGCCAATTTACTGTCTTTCAACTTTAGGAGGACCAGACTAAAGCCTGTGGAAGTGTAAAATGCCTCAGGAGAAAAAAATGCATCTGTCAATAAGAGGAGGAATAGTGCCCCATCATTGGTATTAGTGGGAGAAAAAGTGCCCCATCATGGGTGTCAGTGGGAGGAATAGTGCCTCATCATTGGTATCAGTGGAAGGAATAGTGCCCCATTGTTGTTGTAAGTGAGAGGGATAGTTCCCCATCATTGGTGTCAGTTGGAAGGAATAGTGCCTCATAGCTGGTGTTGGGGGGAGGAATAGTGTTTCAATATTTCTATCAGTGGAAGAAAGTATGCCCCATCATTGGTGCCAGTGGATGAAATAGGGCCCCATCACTGGTGTCAGTAGATGAAATAGGGCCCCATCACTGGTGTCAGTGGAAAGAATAGTGCCCCACTGTTGGTGTCAGAGGAAAGAATGGTGCTTCATCGTTAATGTCAGTATGAGGAATAATGCCTTGCATCAATGAGAGGAATAGTGCCCAAGGGCCAGAAAAAGGCAAGAAAAGGGTTGCATCTGGGTTTCTGGCCAGTTTTGGAGACCATGGCTCTGTATGCTATATTGTAATTCCATACTGCTGAACGAAATGTTCATTGCCTCAGTCTGTTGCAGAGGGCAGTGACAAACACAAGCACAGTGTGCCCTGACATTTCACTGTCACGGAAAATAGGGCTTAAAGGTATGGAACATGCAGCAGTCAATTTCACATGAATACCTCCCAGCCAAAATGATTCAGGAGACTGTGCAACAGACCTATTGGATTTACATCTTGGACACTCTCACTTCCAGAGTTCTCAATGAGGAGATTGAGATAAATACAGTCATATAGGGGTTTATTTACTAAAGTTGGAGAGTGCAAAATCAGGCTCACTTCTGCACAGAAACCAATCAGCTTCTAACCTCAGCTTGTTCAAATAAGCTTTGGCAAAATAAACCTGGAAGCTGATTGGTTTCTATGCAGAAGTGAACCTGATTTTGCACTTTTCAGCTTTAGTAAATAAACCCCATAATGACCAGAATCCCTGTTCCACATGTCTACCTGAGGATTTCAACATACATGCTTGTGCATGCATGTCCACACACATCACTGATAATTTTTTCTTCATGGTAATTTTTCTCCATTTTCCATATTATAGTTCAATATATTATGTAATTTTTAGCGTGAGGACATGCACACGTCAGCTCATGTCACCCCAATCCTCGATTCCCGCCATTAGGGAAAATATGCACACCGGAGCTCAAAGCAGTCTGTGTCACAGTGCTGCTGTGCTTGCTTCCACTTCTCTTTGCCTCCCTCTCTCCTCTCCTACCTTTCTACAAGCAGCTTTAGCATCCATGTCTGTCTCTGTAGTGCCCAGATCCACACTTTACCCCAGATGTACGCGGAAATAGTGTCTGTAAAGGGGCAGAGTTGTTATGTGAAAGGCAGATTTGAACAGAACATGAAGCTATCACAACCTGGCTACTTGATGCCTGGCATTCAGCTGACCATTCTGGGGCCATAATTGGTGAGTGCCCATTCTGTATGATGGATAACCCCCCATCTGTCTCCCATCCCATACCCAATCCTATCAGCTTTGTACAAATTCACTAGGATAGTTATCTAGAACAACAAAGAGGACACAAGCTATCCTTCCAGCTATCCTTCCAGCACAACCCACCTTCACTTAGTGCAAGTCTAAGTCTAGTACAACAGCCTGACAAAAAAAAAAGGAAAAAGCATAGTGATTCTTTCCCATTCTTGTCGGGGGGGTGTGTGTGTGTGTAAAACGTTAAAGCATTCTTTAGTGCTCCCTTTAAGCTGCAGTGGTAGCAGATGGGAGTGTTTCCATGCTAGGGTTGCAATACTTCATGCCCGTGGCTAAAAACCATCCAGCATATCACAGCCAGCAGGTGGAAAGCCCTCTGAATGCGACCCATTTAAGCGAACGGGAAAGCCCTGTAACCACTTGCAATACGGAGCGTTTTTCTGCAAAAAGGGGTTAAAACAGATGTGGAGGAAGCATCACATCACCTCCTTAACACCTGACAATTGTCTCTGAGGTATGATCCGCCTATGAAAAGTGATCTGAGCATGGGTCTCTCTTAGAAACACAGCAGGTGTTTGAAATGGACTAAAAGCAACCTTTAGAGCCTTTGCTGTGGTCTTTGCATTATCTCATGCAGCTAGACAGATCAATGCTCTTACTGATTAATAAGAACATGTACACATTTTTATTCACTTTATTATTCATATTCTGGGCACAGGTGCACTTTAAATATCAGTGGCAGAATGGTATCTGATCTTTTACCAGATGTACCAGTAGGAACAGGCAGATCGAGCTCTAGGCTTCTTTTCAGATGTTTTCTGTATCTTCTTAGCTCCCATTTTGTATAGACCATGTTCATAGATCCAAGTAGCTAAAGCTGACATATATTTAAAGGACTTTCTCCCCCTTTCTGTCTGCTGTGATAGCTCTGTATAAAGTTTCAATAAGAGTGAGACAGCCTAAAGACAAACTACTGCTGCTCTGCATGGTCTTCTAATGCTTTGTTAATCAGGTTTCATGGCCATGATTGATAATAAATAAAGATTATTAGAAATTTTTAGTAAAAAAAAAATACATAAAAGATTTAATAAGGTACAGTCCAAGATTTCCAAGGAAATACACAGTTAGATGCCTTTTCTTAATTAATGGGTTACCCATGAACAAATATCATTGACTCAGTTGTATGTTACACTTTTTTTTATATACTTATGGATTTATTTATTTCACTTATATAGCGCTGATAATTTGAGCAGCGCTTTACATACATGTAATGTACATTCACTTCAGTCCTTAACCCTCAAGGGGTATACAATCTAGGATTTAATTTATTATCATGTATTCATTTTTAGTATATTTATCTTTCCGATTGATTCATTGAGCAGCTGCTTTAGCAATCCTTTATTATAAATATCTTTCTTTTCCTTAGACAAGGCTGAGATCTCAGTTATATCTATTTCTAGCAGTTCAACTGATCAAGCTTGAAGGCAGGCACATTCTTCTGTGCTCTTTTTGAAGCAAAAACAATCAAGGGAAGTGAATGGAATAAAAACTTTTTAATAAAAGAAAGGTTCAAGACTTGAGATTCTGGCAAATTTGTGTGCAGATAGGACTAAGGAGAATTTTTATGAAATCATAAAATGCTGCATAGCCTCTGAACTATGGTCAGCAGGCTTAGGAGATCCAATAAGGGGACTTTTGCCTAATCCAGCCCCCTAAATTATAAAGTGTGTGCGCGTTAGAGCGGTTATAGTGCCAGTGAACTAGAAGCTGTTGTAACAAAACCTAGGGAATGCTGACAGACTGCATAAGGAGAGATTAAAGTGTTACTAAACCCACAACAGTCAAATCAGTCTGTTAATGCAGTAAGGCATGCTTGTTATACTCACTGTGGAACCTAAGGGGTTAATTCTCTGCATTGTGTAAAAAGGCAGTTTGATCTTTTCTCCTCTGTTCCCCTCCTTTTTCAAGGGACCACCTCTTATCACCTGACTGAACTGTAGGCATGCATATGCTCAGTTTGGTGTGTATTGCTCATTAGATTTCACACATGGAACATACAGGGAAAGCAGACAGGTAGCGGACTGGACATAAAGTGCTTCAATATACAGAGCTGTGAATTGATGGATTGCCAAAAGCAAAACAAATGGAGCATAGCCAGTTACAGATGGTTACACTTGTCCAGTAATGGCACATCTACAACAGTTTCCCTGTATATTCTAGAAGACACATGTTTGTCTCGAAACGCGTCGATGCCTTCATATTCATCAATATTATTATTATACAGGATTTATATAGCGCCAACAGTTTGCGCAACACTTTACAAAATGAAGGTAGACATTACAGTTACAATAATTTGGTACAAGAGGAAACAGAGGGCCCTGCTCGTGAGAGCTTACAATCTAGGAGATACAACATTGTCTCTTAGGAGTGTGCTTTCTATGATCAATGTAAAAATATACAACCGCTCATTCTATGCTATGTGATTTTTATTACATTTTGGATAATAAAGTTTGTTTTAAATTTTAAAATGCATGCACAGTCTGTGCCTAAAAGTTCCATCCCAAGAGGGATTTTTCAGTGGTTTGTTACAGAGAATTTATTCTATGCTATGGTATTTTAAGTAAACTTTTTTTGCTACAATGCTTCTCTGTGAAAAAAGGGCTTTTTGTTTCAGGGGTGGTATTTTGGGGTTTTCATTTCTTTTGTGGGTTAATTTTAAGTTATTGAGAATTCACTTCTTACTGATCTTCTGTTCTTGGAGCTGCTTTTGTTCACAGCACGCTGGTCTATTATTCAGAATGTAGTGCTATCCCTGAAGAAGCCGCTGGTCTTTGGGCCTATTTCCCCCTCACAGCCAGATGTATGTTCACACGCTTCCAGATGGTGCAATAAACAGTCTAGGTGTTTTGGGTTTTTTGGTGCTTATTATAGGAATGTTGCACTTGCATATGGAATGGGAGTGCATGGAATACCCCAAACTGAAGAAACACTGAAGAACTATGTACAAACCACTGAGGACCTACTAAGCCTCTGGCTGCTCTAATTCAGGATGTAACCTGTATTGCACAGCTGTGGGAGTAGTAGTGCAGAAACAAAAAGGAATATCAGTTCCAATACAGTAATGTAGTATTAAAGATGCAGCACCTGTCTTGCACAGCACTCTAGTCCCATGGTTGAAGGAATAGTGTGCTCATGGCTATCTTGCACTGCACTTGAGCTACGCTCTGTCCCAGACACGTGACGTATTGCACCCACTGTCCTCTCCTTCCTTTACCACTTGTTGACCGTGCTATAGTTGAATGATGGCTACAGCGTGGCCATCTAGTTCTGGGACGGTGTTATATGACGTCATCCCAGAACCGTGCCCCCAGCAGCGTGCACCTAGACCTCTTTGTGATCACTCTGTCCTATGGACACAGCTGATCACATGACACGGTAAAGGGTCAATCACAGAGGCCTTTTACAATATGATCAGCTGTGTCCAATCACAGCTGATCCCCATGTAAACACACTTGCCAGTTATCAGCAGTACTTTCCACATGCTATTACAGCATGAGGAAAGTACTGGTGATAACCAGCAAGTGTGAAAGGAGACATCTACACTGATAATCAGGGCACAGATTATCAGTGCTTTCAATTTGTGCCCAGCAGTGCTGCCAGTCAGTGCCACCAGTCATTGCCTCACTGTGCTACCATTACATAGGCTATCCCCCCTTCAGTCTATGATGAATGCTGCTGCTAGACTCATACACCTTACCAACCGATCAGCGACTGCTGCCCCTCTCTGCCAATCCCTCCACTGGCTTCCACTAACCCAACGTATAAAATTCAAAATACTAACCACAGCTTACAAAGCCATCCACAACACTGCCCCTAGCTACATCGCCAACCTCATCCGCAGATACCACCCAAATGGCCCACTCCGATCCTCCCAAGATATCTTCCTCTCTAGCTCCCTCATCACCTCCTCCCATGCTCGCCTTCAGGACTTCTCCAGAGCCTCTCCCATCTTCTGGAACTCACTACTACAGTATGTCCGGTCAGCTCCCACCCAGCCCCCACCCACCTCCACCTAAGAACTGTACTTGAATCACTTCCACCAGATTATCCCCCGCAGCTATCACCTTTTGTATCAAAGACAAAAATAAAAATGTAATTGGTGCAAGAGAATTTGTAGTGGATATAACGTTCACTCAGTAAATCTTAAGCAAAATAATCTTAAGCAAAATAATCCAGTAAACAGAAATTGAGATATATAATTATATATGCTAGTAATAAAAGTACAACAAGTAAATGATGCAGCTTTAGTGGTGAGGAAAGGGAAGGGGGGAGGGAAAGGGAAAGGGAAAGGAGGGGAAAAAGACTTGTAATGCAAACAGTACTGGATTGAGATAGATGGTATATATATATATATATATATATATATATATATATACACATACATACACACATATATATATATATATATATATATACAAAGCTGCAATGTAGACACCGTCGTGAGGCTTGCACTTTCTAGAGTAAACCGGACTCTGTGGTAAATAAATAGAGAAAAAAGAGAAGTACGCCAGACTAAGTGCAGTAGGAATATAACAGTTTATTGCACACAAGATTATAAAAACTCACAAGAAGTGGGTAGATATCAGGCATCAATATATAAGGAGGAGGATGTCATCTGTGCTGCACCTCACAAATGGATGGCTGCAATGCCAAGGTGTTGCGCGGCTGGCGCTCTAGGCGGGTCCCACAGGAGGAAGCGAGGATGACAGGCGCAGTAACCGGGAGTCGCGGCGCAGATAAGAACCGGGATCCAGGGCGGGCACTGCTGATCTCTCACATCAGCGTGGGTACAGGAGCCAGCTGGAGGCACATCCAAGATGGCCGCCGGGCAGGAAATGACATCAGAACGTTGCTGGGAATCCTCCAAGGGGGCGGTGACGCGTTTTTAGGCAACCTGCCTTTTCATCAGACCTCTGATGTGAGAGATCAGCAGTGCCCGCCCTGGATCCCGGTTTTTATCTGCGCCGCGACTCCCGGTTACTGCGCCTACCATCCTCGCTTCCTCCTGTGGGACCCGCCTAGAGCGCCAGCCGCGCAACACCTTGGCATTGCAGCCATCCATTTGTGAGGTGCAGCACAGATGACATCCTCCTCCTTATATATTGATGCCTGATATCTACCCACTTCTTTTGAGTTTTTATAATCTTGTGTGCAATAAACTTTTATATTCCTACTGCACTTAGTCTGGCGCACTTCTCTTTTTTCTCTATTTAAATCACCTTTTGTATCACCTCCCCCTTCTTTTAGATTGTAAGTTCCACGAGCAGAGCCCTCATTTTTCTTCTGCACTGAACTGTATTGTAATTGTACTGTCTCCCTTATATTGTAAAGCGCTGCGCAAACTGTTGGCGCTATATAAATCCTGTATAATAATAATAATTGCTGCCAGTCAATGCCGCCTCATCATTGCCTCGTCATCAATGTCCATCAGTGCCGCCTTATCAACGTACATCAGTTTTTTTTTTTAGACATTTTCAGTCTTTTTTGTTTGTTTAGCAAAAAATAAAACACCCAGTGGTGATTAAATACCATCAAAAGAAAGCTCTATTTATTTGTGTGAAAAAAATTCATATGGGTAGAGTGTTGCATGACTGCCCAATTGAGACAGCACAGAAAGCTGAAAATTATTTAGTGGTTACTTCCCTAACTTCTGGGCCCACCTCCTCAGGAATTGGTGGAAGTCCCAGGAGCTTTCGGCTGCAGTTTGTCCCCCCCCCCACCCACTATGCTCTGGAAACATCCAAGGAGTCCCAAGATGCAGGTGGAGTTAAGAGAGCCACAGCCTGTTGAACACTGCGCAGCCTCCAAAACAATTACCCCACTCTCCTCTCTCTACAGAGGAGCTAAACTAAATCTGCCTACACTCTAGCTTCCTAGGAAGGTGCTATCCAAGAACAGTGTGCATCTAAACTACCAAATTATTTTACATTCACTGTGCCCCCTATCATAATAGATAAAATAAAACTCAAGAGTCTGAAAAAAGGTATTTAGAATGTTTTTATATATATATACACAAATGCTTTTGCATTCAATACACAGATGTTTTGCTTTCAATTTCTATTTTAACCACTTGAACTCTGAAAGATTTTACTCCCCTTCATGGCTGGGCCATTTTTCACTATTTAGCATTGTACTACTTTAACTGTTTTTTTTTTTTCACACAAATAGAGCTTTCTTTTGGTGATATTTGATCAGCCCTGGGTTTTTTATTTTTTGTAATATAAACAAAAAAAGACTGAATATTTTGAAAACAATAACAATATTTTTTACTTTCTGCTTTAAAATATATCCAATAAAAAAGACTTTTTTTCATAAATTTTGGCCAAAATGTATTCTGCCTTTGATAATAAAATATTCCAATAAGTGTATATTGATTGGTTTGAGTGAAAGTTGTGAAAGTTATAGTGCCTACAAACTATAGTGTATGTATACTGGAATCTTTTTTTTTTTTTTTACATGCTACTAATCAGTGACTTATAATGGGACTGCGACAATGCGGCGGGCAATCTCACTTTGACACTGGTGGGAACTAACTGCCACTGACATCACTAGTGACGTTAATTCAGTGACCAGCTATAAAACTATACACTGTCCATGTACTAATGACACTGGCTGGGAAGGGGTTAACATCTAGGGTGATCAAGGGGTTAAACATGGGCTTAACTGTATGTAATATGTGTAAAGTGTACTGGTTTTACTAATAGAGTTCTTAGTTTCTCCTCCCTGCTTTGCAGGGAGGAGAAACAGAGATTGTTTCCTCTGTACAGAGCTCTGGATTGATTGTCAACACAGAGCTCTGGGTTGTGATTATACACAGCTGATTAGCATGTCTCTGCTGTGAACCATTCTCTGGGAATTGGTGACAGGCTCCCACTGTGTACAATTACAGTGGGTTCCAGCAGGGGGTACGTCGCTTTGCCTGAGCGGGCCACCCGTCTGCAGTACATTGCGGGCAGGTGTTCAGCAAGTGGTTAAACTGAATTGGTTTTAAAAGTTGAGATTTATGAGAGTTTACATATAATTTAAGTAAACATTAGTTAGACTTAGTATCCTTGGTAAAACTGTTCTGCTACTGACCAAAGTTACACTGTTGTATCCTCCTGCAGTATTCTTGTAGTACACTCCAGCCTATGTTCTCTGTGCCTAGTAAATTTGGGTCTAGCCTTGCTCAATAAATTGTCCTGCTGCTGGTCAATTTGACACCATATCTGTGGTCTCTTAGTTCTTGTAGTAAAACACCTGCCTGTTAGTTCTTGTAATAAAACACCTGCCTGTAACAGGATGTAGGTGTCTATTTTCACAGACTATGTGGATCCATCCTTGGGAAGTGGATGGCGGAGTGAAAAAGAGGACAAGAGTAGTTCAGAATGACAGTCAAACCCCTTTCCACTATGGGAGAAGCAGTGAAAAGAAAAGCCCTAAGGTTGGGATTGAACGGCAAATGTGATCTTAGTTGCTTGATTTATGTATGGAACCGTGCTGTTAGTACTGAGACATACAGCATTTTGGACATGTGAATGTTACTAAGAAATTCAGTAGACAAAGTGAAGCAAGGCTCCTTCTTTATTTCTATGATGCTACTGAGGCAATATGGCCTATACTTTTGGGGAGAGATATTACAGTATCTCACAGTACACTCCTCACATTTTTGTAAATATTTTATTATATCTTTTCATGGGACAACACTGAAGAAATGACACTTTGCTACGATGTAAAGTAGTGAGTGTACAGCTTGTATAACAGTGTAAAATTTGCTGTCCCCTCAAAATAACTCCAAATGAAAATGTCCAAATTGGGCCCAAAGTGTCAATATTTTGTGTGGCCACCATTATTTTCCAGTACTGCCTTAACCCTCTTGGGCATGGAGTTCACCAGAGCTTCACAGGTTGCCACTAGAGTCCTCTTCCACTCCTCGATGATGACATCACGAAGCTGGTGGATGTTAGAGACCTTGCACTCCTGCACCTTCCGTTTGAGGATGCCCCACAGATGCTCAATAGGGTTTAGGTCTGGAGACATGCTTGGCCAGTCCATCACCTTTACCCTCAGCTTCTTTAGCAAGGCAGTAGTCAACTTGGAGCTGTGTTTGGGGTCATTATCATATTGGAATACTGCCCTGCGGCCCATCCCCAGAAGGGAGGGAATCATGCTCTGCTTCAGTATGTTACAGTACATGTTGGCATTCATGGTTCCCTCAATCAACTCTAGCTCCCTAGTGCCGGAAACACTCATGCAGCCCAAGACCATCTGATGGTGATATTGGCCCTAACAAAACACATGTCTGTGTCCGTTTTCTCTGGTTTATTACATCCCATTCTCCTTCAATAAATTTGCCCTGCTGCTGGCCTATTTTACACTGCTGTATCATCTACTGTCCCTTATTTCTTAAAACACCTGCCTGTACTCTTTGTCTCAAGTACATTTTGACCTATTATCACTGATTAAAACTGTCCTGCTACTGTCTAATTTTACACTGGTTTATATTCTCCAGTATTTAAATGCTTGTAGTAAAGACATAGCTTGAGCTGATTTTCTCAAGTAAATTTGGGGCTAGCCTGTTCAATACTTTGCTGCTGCTGCTGCACTAATTTACACTGCTATGTCATTGGCGGTCTCCTAAAATGATACTAAACAGAATTAATTCACTTAAATCATATACTGCAAATAATATCACTGTATTTTTTTTTTATCCTGTAAGTACCTTATTCCTACAGCTCTGTTGGGTGGTTACATGATACCTTCCTGTTCTTTGTCATTTGCAGGGAAAGATCCTGAGGGGGCTTCTATTACTCGGTTGATGTATGCTCTCTACAGTACGAGTCTTTGTCTGCACAGCCCTGATTAGTGCAGGACCAGTCACATGACTAAAAAAAAAACTGTTGCGGAAGAGCAATTCAAATTAAATTATAAAATATCAAGAAACTGTTTTACATATCCCAAGAAATCTTTATGGACCATCAAATGTCTATATTTGTGCATTAACCTTCCTGGCGGTATTCCTGAGTGTAGCTCGGGGTAAACTTTCAGTACCAGAAGTGGTAACCTCGAGCTACACTCGGGAATACCCTGCAGCGTTACTCCGGGATCCCTGTTTCACTTACCTTGTCCTGCGCTCCCGCGATGTCCCCCCTGCAGCATCCCTGGCCATCTCCTCTGGCCGATACCGGCATCCGTCTTCCGGGTTCCATTCCCTGCGAGCGCCAGCATGTACTGGACGTAAGGGGGACGGAACCGGCGGGAAATTCAAAAATTTTAAAAGTGATATTCACTCAATACACTAAAATCACCTAGTATAACATTACTGTATCAAAGCATTTCACATACATTTTGTCCCTAGTGCTTTGTCCTGTGCCCTGCCTTCACTTTTACTGTTCTTTCTGCCTGGAAACTGAGAAAAGTCCATGGCATCCAAAAAGCATCCCTTTAGGTCAAAAGCCATTTTAGACCAGCCAGAGAACAGTAGTAGTAAATTAGAAACCACTTGCAGAATTGAGTGATAATGATTTTTGGGGAAATGAGTCATCAGACACTGAAAACGATTTTGCGACTAAGCTCAGTGATGTGCGAACTTGGCGCTATATTTCAAATTTCAGTGTTTTTGGTTTGATTACATTATTGAATTAAATGTATTACTATATTATTTTTTATAATTATATTATAATTTATGATTTCGTGTTTCAAATTTTATCATACTCGGGATGTTTACTAGACTCTTGTTCGGACAGATTTCAGTAAGTTATTCCTAAAAATTACAGGCCTACAATAACAAAACAACATATTTCCATGCAAAAAAATGTACCGCTTTGAGCACAGAAATATTGACATAATCATACCGCTAGGGAGGTTAATATGGTGTAGGCTAAGTCACAAAACGATTGAAACGGAAACAACACCTCCTGAGCTCAAGGATCCAGATCAAAGGTGGGTGGATGGATAGACCACCAAGAAAGTTCGTACACCAATGGATCAAAGCAAAAAAACCAAAAAAAAAAAAAGTGCACCAACCTTGCGCATTACCTCAATAAAAAAATTAGATTTTTTTAAAATGAGATATATACTGACAAACAAAGCAGTATAACAAGCATATAAAATCTTGAAAGAAACATTGAAGTGCAAGACCAGTGCGAGTCACATCAAGAGGGGAGACTCTCAGAGTTCAAAGGGGGGGGGGGGGTCCTTTCTTCCTCAGAGCTAACAAAACCATGAGTGCCCTCTTCTATATATATCGTGGAACTAAGACTGAGCCCTCCCAAATGGGCTCATGGCTTGCAATCAAAGACTCTAAGGCTGCTGTTTCCTCCTTCAATAGTGTTTAGCAATAGGAGAATATGGAGGAGGGAGGGGAATGTCCTTCACCACTATGATTCCACCAACCTGTGCGACTCTATAGTTACATGGGCTGCACAGATAAGAAAAAGGTGGAAATGAACAGCTTAGAAGAGAACTGAACATGCTCAGCAGATGACAACAGCAGGCCTACATGATCTCAGTCTGCAATGGGGACACAGAGGGAAAGGACAGCTGAAGGCAGGCAAGTAATGAAAATATTTCATAGTCTGGGTTTATTTGGCTGCTATATAATCTATAGTCAACTAATTCTTAATGAAAACTTGATAGACATTGGCACGTGGCAAGACGATTTTACATCAGCAATAATTATCGAACTACTGCCCAAATTCAATTTCTGGAAAAGTATGGAAAAAATCTCCACAATGAAGTTAGACAGAAAAAATAAAAATCTGGCATAAACAGAATGCACATTCTATTGAAAAAAAATGGAATTCAGCTTTAATCTGGTTTAAAGTGTAACCAGTTCAGTTTTGTTAAGAGAAAAAATAAACCCAGTCTGGGTAAACTATATACACTGCAAGGATTTTATATACAATATGAAAACAATGGTGCAGCACTATTGCCAATGAACATGTGTAAATCTCAAAGTAATAGAAATGTAACCCACCTGGATACATACACAACCGGGTGGGACAAGCGACGTTCTGATAGGACATACCTGTACATCCTGTCAGAGCCTGGAATCGCACAACAGTGTGATTCTTTGATGGCTGTGTCACTCAGACACAGTGCATCACAGATCAGGACATGGGTTCTGTGATTGGCCCTCCCGATCATGTGATGGCTGTGTCCGATCACAGCCATCACACAATGTAAACAGAGGCATGTACCTCTGTCTCTGCTCTCCTTCTGAGCTCAGTGAGAGCTCCGTGAGGAAGGGGAGAGGGGATCACTGCACCCCATCAGTGATCTGTGTGTAGCTGATGATTTTACTGTGCAGCTACACACTGATCACACAGAGTACAGCCATCCAACACCAGTGCACCAAGCACCAGCTGTCCCTTGTCCAAGTGCACATCAATATCTGCACCAGTCCCCATCAATCTGTCAACAGTGTACCACTGCACGAAAACCTCTGTCACAGTATACTAGTGCTCCATCAACATCTGTCAGTGTACCAGTGCCCAATCAACATCTGTCCCATTGCAACATAAACATCTGTCAATGTTCCTAGTGGATTTTCAACATCTGTCAGTGTCCTTAGTGGACCATCAACATTTGTTACAGTGTACCAGTGCACAAAAACATCTGTCACAGTGGGCCAGTGTCACATCAACATCTGTCATAGTGTACCAGTGTCCCATCAACATTTGCAATTGTGTCCCATTGCAACATCAACATCTATCAGTGTTCTATTGCTACATCAACATCTGTCAGTGTTCCCAGTGGACCATCAACATCTGTCAGTGTACCAGCATCTCATAAAGTTCAGTCACAGTGTACCAGGGCACAGAAACATACATCATGGTACCAGTGTCCCATCAACATCTGTCACATTGTACCAGTGTCCCATCGCAACATCAGTTGGTGTCCTTATCTGACCTTCAGCATCTGTCGGTGTCCCTAGTGGACCATCAATATCTGTTGGTGTCTCTGTAGACTGTTAACATCTGTCAGTGTCCCTAGTAGGCCTACAAAAATGTGATAGTCAAGAAATTGGATGTGTAATTGATGCCCCCAAAATGCTAGAAGTTGCTCCATGGATTTTGGGCCTCTCTGTGGCTAGTGAAAACATCTCACGCATGTGATATTGCCATATTGAGGAGGAGTATCAGAATGTATGTGGGGTATGTCTCTTAGTATGCCCATGCTGTGTTAGAAATATCTTATAAAATTGACAACTTTGTGTAGAAAAAAAAAAACCATGTTTTTATTTTCTTTCTACATTTTTCAAAAACATGTGGCAAAAAAACCCGATATGTTCAAATGATTACTTATGCCTCATAGAAATTTGGGGTGTTTGCTTTCCAACATGTGGTCATTTTGTCCTGGTGTTTGAGGGCCTTCAAATGTGTCCGGCAATCACATAACCCTAAACCCCGCCTTCCGGCTTCTGAAACCCTTAAAGGGCCGGGAGGCGTCGGTGCGGAGGGGTTTAACAAACTTGCATTTACATAACTCTGTACCCACAGTTGCCCAGAGGAAGACAAAAAACCCTAACAAAGCATTGTCCAAATTCCTCTAATAGGGGAAAAAAGATCTTGACAATCTTGTAAGAAATTGGCTATTTCCTGGATCAACACTCTGTGATGTTATTACTTATATGTAGCGTAGAGGCGGGTCATCACACACCCTTTTAGCGACATTGTGCAATGCATGTAAAACATGAAGCAGGCAGTAGCTGGACTAACAGCAGGAGGAGTTCTCCAACATAGTTAATGAATGTCAATGTTTTGACGGGGTGTGGCCCGCCTTTCTCAAGACAAATACAGTAGTAACACACAAGTATAAATTCCCACAACCTCTCCAACCACCAACCCCCCAGTGATGACATCACTAAAATTAGTGCATGAAAAAGAATAGAAAACAATACAAAACATTAACTAGAACTAGTCGTAGATATCTCCTACTATAAATGATAGCAATGCAGATTAACTACCGAGGATAAAAACAAAAAGTACCAAAAAGGAGGAAAAAGCAAAACCAAAATGGAGGTGCTCAAAGCTTGGAAAGCAAGACACATGGCACTAGTGGAACAGAACAAAACTAAATTTCAGTATTGCAATACACAAGTAGGAACATCTGTGAAAGTAGAGAGAAATGGACAACCTGCCATAAATGTTTGCAATATAAACAATGCTACCTGAAGAGAGAGCTACAGCATAGAACAGGACATAGACCCCCAGTGTGAAAGAGATGGCGGTGCACCATATAGGAAAAAAGCAATTGATAAAGGATATCAGGCAAAAAGGACCATACACAGTACAATCCAATATAAACAGAAGCATACGGATAAAAAGGTTGAACTAGGGAAACCAGAAAGAGAGCAAATGAATGAAAGGGAAAGAGGGGGGAAGAGGAGCCCAGAAAGCATATAGAAACCTTCCCTGACTTGAAAAAAAAAAAAAGTATAAAGGATATCATGAATAAGCTTAAAATATTTGTAAACTCGCACTGTAAAACAACCTATTCAGTGTAAAATAGAAATGAAAGGGAAAACATTTCTGTAAAGATATAAAAAGAAATACCTTTTTTTTACCCTTTTTATATAAAAGTGATCACATACCCTCTGGTCTCAGCTGCATATAAATATTAGTGCAGCACACTTTTTGGGCACCAATTCACAAAAAGAACATTGGGGAACTGGAGAAAGTACAGGGAAGGGCAACCAAACTGAGCTATGAGGAAATATTAGAGGAACTGAATGTATTCTCTCTTGAGAAGAGGAGATTAAGGGGGGATATGATCAACATGTATAAATACATCAGTGGTTCATATAGTGAAGTTGGTGTAGAGCTATTCACCCTGAGGTCATCACAGAGGACAAGGGGGTACTCTTTATGTCTGGAGGAAAAGAAATGTAATCTCCAAACAAGGAAAGGCTTCTTCACAGTAAGAGCTGTGAAAATGTGGAATAGACTCCCTCAAGAGTTGGTTCTGGCCAGATCAGTGGATTGCTTTTAAAAAGGCCTGGATTCTTTCCTAGATACACAGAATATAACTGGTTACTAACATTTATAGATAAAGTTGATCCAGGGAATATCCGATCGCCTCTTGGGGGATCAGGAAGGAATTTTTTTCCCTGCAGGAGCAAATTGGATCATGCTTTGCTGGGTTTTTTTTGCCTTCCTCTGGATCAACTGTGGGTGTAGGATTATAACTTTTTTTTTTTTTTTTTTAATGGTTGAACTGGACGGACTTTTGTCTTTTTTCAACCTGACTAACTATGTAACACTGATGTTCCCAGTGAATGGCTGTGCAGCAGTGGTAATGGTGTGTCAGCAAAAGTCTGATCATTGGAGGAAAGCAGGATGAATTCTCAGTGCAGTCAGAAAACTGCTCTTATGCCTAGTGTGGTCAGTTCGTAAGAGGAAAGCAAAGAAACTGGCAGCAACACAGGAATTTCACACAAAGGAAGCAATGCAAATAGAACAGGATACTTTTCACACAAGCACATGGTACAGAAGAAACATATCAATAATATGAAATGTTGGGCTGACATATTCTTTAAACCAACAAACACAATAATAAAAAAAGAACAGCAAAAGGTTAACAGCAAGGGGTCAGGGTAGGTGGGACAGCAGGGGGGGGGGGGTGTCCCAGTCGATTTCACATCATATTCCGAAGCATCAGGATATGGAGTCACGTGATAAGTAACATATATTTAATGAGATATAAAGCGGGCTGTGCCCTGCCAATGACATTAATTAAACTATAATGAAAAATTCCTCCTGTTGTAAAAGAACACCTACTTCATGTTTCATATTTTCGCTATTACTTATAAATAACGTTAGCTAGGTATATTCTGTTCATTTAACAACACATCCAGCTTATAAAAATAAATAAGTTAAAAAGTCAACTGAGCTGGCTAGATATAGCTCCCGAGGGAATCAATTGCACATTTACAGCGATTACTGCGAAGAAGCCTTTCCTTAGGTTGAGGGTAAACAGTGGCGTCCCGAGGCAGGTGCGGGGGGTGCAGTCCGCACCGTTTGACAGTGGCCGCACGGGGTGACACCGGACCCTCTCCACAAAAAGGTAAAGGATGGATTGGATCCATCTTGCGGGGACCGTCGGCTTGCTTTACAACTTACCTTTTCTTGGAGCGGGTCTGGTGTCACCCTGTATAGGTTGCATGTCGACGATCCTCGTCGGCATGCAACCTATACGGGTGACACTGGACCCACTCCAAGAAAAGGTAAGTTGTAAAGAAAGCCGACGATCCCCGCAGGATGCATCGGATCTGCGGATTGAGCATAATGGATCGGAGTCCGATCCATTATGCTCAATGCGCAGATCCGATCCATTCTGTGGGGATCGTCAGAGGGGGTGTCACCAAGTGTTACCGCACCGGGTGAAACCTACCCTAGGGATGCCTCTGAGGGTAAATTTATTTTTCTACAGAAGCAAAGAGTGCCCCCTTGTCCTTTGCAATGACCTTACACTGAATAACTTTGCTCTACGTTATCTATTTGGACCATTTACTGTATGTATTTACTGTATATGAGGTGATAATTTTTGCACATTTATTCCATTCTCTGTTCTGAAGAAATTGCTGTTAGTTTTTACCATGTTCTTTCTAAAAAACTGATTACGTAATGAGAAGTTATCGCTTAGTTATTATCTTTACGGGCAATCACAGGGTTGTAATGAGCAAAGCTGCAGTGTCTGTGTCCCTTTAGAAGTGGACGAGTCTGAAAACATTTCACAATTAATGACAAAATATAAATATTATAGGTAGTCTAGAGTGTTTTCAGGATATGCACAAACTACATTTTTAGGGAAGTCCTGATGAGAAATATGTAAGCTGCTACTACTCGCCTCTTTCTGAATAGTTGGTAGTCAGGTGTGGTCTGTGTTCTCCACTATAGGTGGCACTCAATGTGAGTGGTGCCACAGCTGGAGAAGAAATTAAGGGAAACAGTTTCTCTATGGTTTCCTGGGTCAATGGAGCAGCTTTCCGGTTGGCTATGCTGCAGTCATGTGACCCTAGGTGGCCATCTTAGGTCAGTAGGGTCTATATAAGTCTCTAAACTTTGGTTTTGCCACACTTTTTCACAAGTGGCTAATGCAGGGAGAGAGATCCTGCTTGGCAGGGAAAGCACTTAGCAGTAGGAAAAGGTTCCAGACGAGGAGGGACAGGCTAGGGACTCGCTGACCTAAAAAGAAGCCTCCTTGCTTGGGAATTGGACAGGCCAGGTCGCATTTTCCACCTCTGAGACAGACCCTGTCAGTATCTCTCCTCTGCCACATCATGACTGCAGTAAACTATGAGTTATTTACCCAGGCAGCGCCCTCCCGCTAGGGTGTTTGTAAAGTTGGCAGTCTGCTTAATACAAGTTTATTGCAACCGGACTCTGTGTGTTCTCTGCCGCCGCACCACACTGCATTAACCTACAAGGTGCCTGACTGTCCCTGGTTTCTATTCTTTTTTTAATTACTGTCCCGAAACAAGAATGCAGCAAAAGGTCAGAGAGAAGTCAGAATGCCATATCTGCACACATATTACCAGTCAAAAGCGCAAAGTATTGAGTATTACATAGTTACATAGTTAGTGTGGCTGAAAAAAAAAGACAAAAGTCCATCCAGTTCAACCATAAAAAAAAAAGTTATAATCCTACACCCACAGTTGATAAAGAGGTAGGCAAAAAACCTAGCAAAGCATGAACCAATTTGCAGGGGAAAAAAACACTTCCTGATCCCCCGAGAGGCAATTGGATATTCTCCGGATCAACCTCACCTATAAATGTTAGTAACCAGTTATATTCTGCGTATCCAAGAAAGAATCCAGGACTTTTTTAAAGCAATCCACTGATCTGTCCAGAACCAACTCTTGAGAGAGTCTATTCCATATTCTCACAGCTCTTACTGTGAAGAAACCTTTCCTTGTTTGGAGATTAAATTCCTTTTCCTCCAGACGTAAAGAGTGCCCCCTTGTCCTCTGTGATGACCTCAAGGTGAATAATTCTACACCAAGTTCACTATATGAACTACTGATGTATTTATACATGTTGATCATATGCCCCCTTAATCTCCTCTTCAAGAAAGAATAAATTCAGTTCCTTTAATCTTTCCTCATAGCTGAGCTTCTCCATGCCTCTTATCAGTTTGGCTGTCCTACTCTGTACTTTCTCCAGTTCTCCAATGTTCTTTATGGGAATTGGTGCCCAAAACTGAACTGCATATTCCAGATGAGGTCTTACTAATGATTTGTACAGGGGTAATGTCAGGGATCCGGGTATGACCAGAGATGTGTGGATCGACACAGGGAAACGCAGACTTCAGGTATAGTATAAAACAATACAATTTATTAAAGGCTAAACAATACATAAACGCAGTGCAAGGCTAAACATAAACACAGTGCAAACAAAACCAAACCTCCAACAGATAACAATATGTACAACACCAAACGTAGTCAGGCCGGGTCGGTAGCTAATGGGCAGACAAGGTACAAGGAGCAGGCAGGAGAGTGGTCAGGAGTAGCCGAGGTCGGTACAGGCAGAGTTCGTGCAGAGTCAGGATCAAAGCAGAGAGTCAAGCAGGCAGGATACAGGGCACAAGGGAGCAATACACCAAGGCACTGACTGCAGGCCTGGTCCTGCTTAAATACACCTCCTGCAATCAGCCTCAGGTGATGGCCTGATTGCAGGAGTGAGACACTGGCTGCTGAGAGCACCCGCTGGCCAGCCCTGGTACTGCAGCCCACAAGGTAGGTAAGCCCCAGCACTACCAGAGATAAGACCATTCCTGACAGTACCCCCCCCTCAAGGACCGACCTCAGGATGCTCCAAACAGTCCGTAATGGCCCAAATGTTCCACCGCCTGGGTCCGGCAACTGGCTGGGCATACCACTGCCGGAATCAAGTGATTGGCTGGGTCTCCTGCTGATAGGCCTATCTTTTTGCAGGAGACCGCAGGAAGGCAGGTTGCTGGACACAGGATTTCCAGAAGCAGGCTGGGCATCAGGAGCCGGTACGCCAGGCTGGCAGCAGGCGGAGGCACGCCAGGCTGGCAGCAGGCGGAGGCACGCCAGGCTGGCAGCAGGCGGAGGCACGCCAGGCTGGGCAGCAGGCAGAGGCACATCGGGCTGGGCAGCAGGCAGAGGCACATCGGGCTGGGCAGCAGGCAGAGGCACATCGGGCTGGGCAGTGAGCAGAGGCACATCGGGCAGGGCAGCGGGCACTGGGCCATTAGGCGGGGCAGCGGGCCATCAGGCGGGGCAGAAGGCACCGGGCCATCAGGCGGAGCAGCGGGCACCGGGCCATCAGGCGGGGAAGCGGGCACCGGGCCATCAGGCGGGGAAGCGGGCACCGAGCCATCTGGCATGACAGTGGGCATCGAGCCATCTGGCACGCCAGCGGGCCCCGAGTCAGACAGGACAGTGGGCGCTGAGTCATCAGACAGGACAGTGGGCGCCGGGGCGCCAGGCTGGACCACGGACACCGGGGCATCAGGCTGGATCGGGTCATCACGCCAGGTAGGATCATCAGGCTGGGTAGCGTACACTGGGTCATCAGGCATCCGGGCATCATGCTGAACAACGGGCACCGGGTCATCAGGCAGAGCAGCGGGCACCGGGCCATCAGGTGAGGCAGCGGGCACTGGGCCATCTGGCACGACAGCGGGCACCGAGCCAGACAGGACAGTGGGTGCCGAGTCATCAGACAAGACAGTGGGCGCCGGGGCGCCAGGCTGGACCGCGGGCGCCAGGGCGCCAGGCTGGATCGGGTAATCAGGCCGGGTAGGATCATCAGGCTGGGTAGCGTACACTGGGTCATCAGGCATCTGGGAATCAGGCTGAACAGCGGGCACCGGGGCACCAGGCTGGACAACGGAAGGCGGGTTCTCAGACAGCAGGCTGACCGGTTTGGATACTGGCAGGATGGTACTGGTTGGAAAAAATTTTCGCTTCTTCTTGGGTTTAGTTACTGGAGCAAATGCAGGGCTGTAAACGGAGGGAGCAGCTTCTACAGATGACTTCTTTACAGGGTTAAAGGTAGGATAGGTGCAGCGACTGGGAACAGGGGACTGGCATGTGGTTGATAGCAGGGTATACTGGGCTGTCACTGGGGGTGCTGTGGGAAATGGAGGAAGAGAGCTTTGAGCAGAGGAATGATTAGAAGCAGGACTGGGTTGTTGCAAGCTGACTGAGGCTGGGTGTAACAAATCTGACATGTCTGTAGTACTGGTTGAACAAAGCTCCGCTTACACAAAGCCTGTCTGACCAAGGACTGCACTGCGTTTATACAATCCACTAGCACATGTTGTGAACATGCTGAATAATACTCCAAGAAGCAATCCGGATCATCCTCCAATAACCATACCAGTGACTCTACTTGGTCTGCACTAAATGGCGGCAAAAAGTGATCCCTGCTTTCAGGGGTACTAGATGAAGCCAACTCCGCACAAGCCTGAATCAATGGTTGCACCTCAGAGAACTCCATGCCCTGATCTACTAAGGAATGAGCAACCCGTATGCGCTCTAGCAGCTGATCCCTGGCATACTCCAGAGTCTGATAGGCATAATCTCTGTCATCTAAGACTAGCAGAAACAAGTACACAACCTCCTCAGGATGCATCCTTCACAACAAGCCCAGATGGCTTCCCTGTGCAGCCACTTCTGGTCAGGAATGGCCTTGGTGTAATGTCAGGGATCCGTGTATGACCAGAGATGTGTGGACCGACACAGGGAAATGCAGACTTCAGGTATAGTATAAAACAATACAATTTATTAAAGGCTAAACAATACATAAACGCAGTGCAAGGCTAAACATAAACACAGTGCAAACAAAACCAAACCTCCAACAGATAACAATATGTACAACACCAAACGTAGTCAGGCAGGCCGGGTCGGTAGCTAATGGGCAGACGAGGTACAAGGAGCAGGCAGGAGAGTGGTCAGGAGTAGCTGATGTCCGTATAGGCAGAATTCGTGCAGAGTCAGGATCAAAGCAGAGAGTCAAGCAGGCAGGCTACAGGATCAGACTAAAGGGCGCAATACACCAAGGCACTGACTGCAGGCCTGGTCCTGCTTAAATACACCTCCTACAATTAGCCTCAGGTGATGGCCTGATTGCAGGTGTGAGACACTGGCTGCTGAGAGCACCCGCTGGCCAGCACTGGTACTGCAGCCCACAAGGCAGGTAAGCCCCAGCACTCCCAGAGATAAGACCATTCCTGACAGGTAATATGATCTCTCTCTCTCTGGAGTCTATACCTCTTAATACAAGAGAGGATTTTGCTCGCTTTAGTAACCGCAGCTTGGCATTGCATGCCATTATTAAGCTTGCAATCTACCAGAACTCCCAGAGCCTTCTTCACCATTGATTCCCCCAGTTGTACCCCCCCTTAGTATGTTTGAAGCATGCATATTCTTAGCCCCCAAGTGCATAACCTTACATTTATTGAGGTCGGCTTGTAAGTTGAAGACATCCTGTAAGGACTATTCCGCTGCACAGCTTGGTGTCATCTGCAAAGACTGAAATGGGATTTTTAATCCCAGACCCTATATTATTTATAAATGTATTAAAATGTAAGGGTCCCAACACTGAACCTTGGGGTACACCACTGACAACCCTAGACCATTCAGAGTATGAATCATTAACCACTACTCTCTGAATACGACCTTTTAGCCCGTTTTCTATCCATTTACATAGAGATTTTTCGAAGCCCGTAGACTTTACCTTACACATTAACCGTGTGTGGGGAACTGTGTCAAACGCTTTTGCAAAATCCAAGTATACCACGTCCACCGCCATCTCTCTGTCCAAGGTTTTGCTCACCTCCTCATAAAAAGAAATCAGATTTGTTTGACAACTTATGCCTTTCATGAATCCATGCTCTGTTGCTTAAAATATTTTTTTCCAGCAAGAACTCATCTATGTGATCTTTTAAACTCTCCAGTATCTTCCCAACTATAGAAGTTAAACTAACAGATCTATACTGTATTTTGCGCTCCATAAGACATACTTTTTTCCCCCCAAAAATACCAGGCTGGCCGCTCACCTCTTCTGTGCAGCAGAATCTGCAGACCTCCAGCGGTCCTACCTGTTCCTCGGTCCAGCGGTGTCCTCACCCTCTTCTCTCCTTGGCGCTTGTATCTGCAGTCTCTGGTCATGTTCTGTACCATGTCCACAGTCTCTGGTCATCCCCTGTACCGTGTCCGCAGTTCTTGGTCATCCCCTGTACCGTGTCCACAGTTCTTGGTCATCCCCTGTACCGTGTCCGCAGTTCTTGGTCATCCCCTGTACCGTGTCCGCAGTTCTTGGTCATCCCCTGTACCGTGTCCGCAGTCTCTGGTCATCCCCTGTACCGTGTCCGCAGTCTCTGGTCATCCCCTGTACCGTGTCCTCAGTCTCTGGTCATCCTCTGTACCGTGTCCGCAGTTCTTGGTCATCCCCTGTACCGTGTCCGCAGTTCTTGGTCATCCCCTGTACTGTGTCTGTAGTCTCTAGTCATCTCCTGTACTATGTCATGTCTGCAGTCTCTGGTCAGTCTATGTCATGTCTGCAGTCTCTGGTCATCTCCTGTACTATGTCTGCTGTCCATTGGTTCAGAATATTTTTTTCTTGTTTTCCTCCTCTAAAGCGTCTTATGGTCAGGTGCGCCTTTTGGAGCGAAAAATAAGGTAATTACTTGGTAAAGATTTTGACCCCCTTTTTAAATATAGGGACCACATTGGCCTTATGCCAATCGGTGGTACCGTACCATTCATTAATGAGTCCTTAAAAATTAGAAACAATGGCTTTGAAATGACAGCACTCAATTCTTTAAGGACCCATAAGTGTATTCCATCTGGTCCAGGTGCTTTATTTACCTTTAGGGCTCGTTCACACTTGGCTGTTTTACCAACGCTTGCAAATGCCCCTATAGCGTTTGGCAAGCGTTGGTCCGTTGTTTGCGAAGAGTTTTTTAACGCTCGGCAAACGCTCCGCAAACGCCGCATGCGCGGTTTAACAGCGGTTGCTAGGCGTTTGCCGAGCGTTAAAAACGCCCCACAAACGCCTATAATGCAGTTTGAATGGTGTTACCACTCCGCAAACGCTGGCCGGGCATTTGCGGAGCGGCAACATAGACTAGAATAGGAGGCTTCAACGCCTCCTGACTCGACCAGAGGCGTCCGTTTTGCTGCGACGCGACGCAAATGCTCCCGTTAGAACAGCACCATGTGCTGCAATGTGCAGAATTGGCAGAGGAATTTGGGAAGCGGTAAAAACGCTTCCCAAACGCCTCTCTGCCGTCTGCACACAACGCTAGTGTGAACGTAGCCTTATTCTGTCTAAATATTTCTGGATCATATTAATTGGACAAGAGCTGCCCCATGCTCCTTTGTATACATATAGCTGAAGAAGGTATTCATTAAATTTGCCTTCTCTTCGTCCCCAGTCACCCACTCTAGATTATTTTGTAAAGGGCCTACATGCTCAGACTGGACCTTTTTACTATTAATATGATTGAAGAATTTTTGGGGGTTGGTCCTGCTATCTTTTGTAATCTGTTGTTTGTTTTCAATTTTTGCGGCCTTTATTTCCTTTTTGCATATTCTGTTATATTCTTTGTAATGTTTAAACAATGATAGTGTTCCTTCATTTTTATATTTTGATCAGCATGACATCCTGGTAACTAACATTTGCAGAAGGAGAGGCCAATAGAAGCCTAAGTAATCTTCTCAGCAGAAGTTTTTTTTACGTAAACTTGGTCCTACTTCCGTAAAGCACAAACTGAGGTAAAGCAAAGAACACCAATGTGAATTAACCGCCCAGAAAATATGGCGCTTGCTTTACTAAAGTGAGATTTAAACAAGTGCAGAACCAAAAAATGTGTTTTTTTCCGTATCAATTCGTTACTAATTTTGTTTTGTTGCATTTGTTTCAAAATTAGTTTAATTTAATCATTTTTGACTGGATTTGAATTTTCCCAATGGATTTGAAGTATTACAATCGAAAATGAATTAAAAATATCAAATCGATCCGAATTCATTGTGAAGAATACCTGGTTCCACTCTATTAAAAATTCTAATTTCTGTAGATGGTTAAATTCTATTTTATTCTATTATTTCTATTCCATTCTTTTCTATTCTATTCCTTTTTTACTATTCTATTTTATTCTATTCTTTTATATTTCTATTCTGTTCCTTTATTTTATATTCTATTCTTTTATTGTAAATTCTATTATATATTCTATTCTGTTTAATTCTATTCGATTGAATTCTTTTTGAAATTCGAATTTGAAGGAAATCAGCAATAGTTAACAATATATTTATATTTAAAATTTGTTTCTGAATTTGAATTTGATTTGAATTTTGGAATAAAATGTAATTTTATTATTTTGAATTTGTATAAATTTGTTACCACTGTAATTCAGAATTTTGGATACATCCGAATAATGAACATTTCTTCCAAATTTCATTTCGGAACTAAACAAACCGCATAGGTCTATTGAGATTCAGGGCCCATTAACACCAGCTGGTGAGTGGTATGCTCTATAAAGCACACACCTGCTGCTCTAGGCTGGGTAGAGAGGTGCTATGAGTTGTTACAATGTATTTTCAGTGTTTTTAGTTTCTTTATTTTTTAACTTTATTGAAATGTCACAAAATTATTGTACATTCAATTTTATACAGCACAGCTTATTGCGATGTGGTCTAGTAAAAATGCAAAATATCCTACTTTTTTAGCACACTCCAATGCAGTGCATTAGTGTTAATTGAAACAGGACATTAGGTAAGTTGCTTTGTCTAGGCTTTGGGAACACTTTGGGCAAAGCTAACCAGCAACCCCCAAGACCTATGGTGTGAATGGGCTCTAAACGATTCAATTTAAGTGACATGATAAAGATAAAAAAAGCCTGCATCTGGGCTAAAACATAGTGAAAGTAGCATTAACTAGCTGCATTTAAGAATCTATATTATTGTTTTACATTTTAAGTATTATAAAAATGGAATTTAAGCTCTGACGCTACTGGGAAAGGATAAACTTTGACAACTGTTTGTGTTCACTGGTAGTTTCACAAGTTGTTCCTGTGTCCTACAGGTTAAAATGTGACATTCACTTACAGCTTAGTCACTCTGATGGTTTGCAGTATTTGGATATTTGTTTGTTGCAGTACAGCTTATTTTTATTTGCCACCCCAATGCACTTGCAGTGCATTCCCAAACTAGTGCGTGTCTGGTTTTTAGTCTGCTGTGGTGCACTGGGAGCAAATTTAAATGAATGGGGTTGCCTTGCCAACATGTGCATTGATGTGTGCATTAAACGCATCGTAATAGACCAGCTTGGTGTGAAATCACTTCAGAAACTGTAAAAAGTTGAAAATTCATAAAAAGAAAAGTATATAATTCATCCTAGGAATTTGTTATCATTGTAAATTTCATGTATAATTTGAATTGTATTTTATCAGTTCTACAAGATAATAGTTTTACTTCCTTCCTAAAAACACTAAAAGACTGGTAGCACTAGTAATTTTCTTTTTAGTTATCAGCCATTAGCGATAAAATTGCATAAATTAATTATATCAGGGTAAAAAAGAGAATAATGTTTCATTATATTAAAAACACATACAGTACACAATGTATACATTTCATTTAATGATGGGTAAAACCAAGTTCACAGGATATTTATTCAGAATGTGCTTATTAAATGTAGTGTTACCACCCATAGGAGCCAGCAGCTAGATAGGTTCCTTAGGTGTTTTCCCATAGTTTTGCCACACTGCCAGGCACATGAACACAATCACACATGAACACAGTCACTCTTTGGCTCAGTAAACAGTACAGTGGTGTTCTTTTTGGTGTTTTTTTTTTTTTAGGGAACTCTTGGATAGAAATTAAGGATGAGTGGGAAGCTCCAAAAAGAACTATGTACAAGAGAAGGACACTAACTTTCTTCTGCAGCACTTTAAGCACCGTCCTTGAAGGGGCCAGTAATGGACCTTTCTTCTCTAGTTGAAGCAGACAAAGGCAGAAATTTCTGTCTTTAAGCAACTTGAGCAGCGTCCCTTTCACACAGAACAATATGGACTAAGCTCTTCAGGATAGCAGCTGGTATCCCCTTTTCCTGCACTCATACAGTCCGTATTCTCATATGTCTTTAGACCAATGGATGCCTCCTTCCAATGTCCTCCAGATTCCTCTACCAGTGATCCCAAACCAGATCCAACAGGAGACTGTCCCTTAGTCAGCTTGCAAACCTCTCAGCTAGCCCAGCTGAGGCTTCACAAACAGCAAGCACATGGCAGGACTGCCTAGAGGGCAGCAGGCCCTTTAGGCTGGACTCCTCTCCAGGACAAGACATGAAGACTCGAAATCTCAGACTATTTATACCCATTTCCCAGCAGCCACTTGTGCAGGGCCCACAAAGATTGCCTGGGACTCTATAAATATTCATGTTGGCTCTTTACATTATTCTATGACTATGTTCCAGAACTATCCAGGTGGCTCTGGAGATACAATGAGAGCAATTAAACCCAGCCTGTGAGGCACAGAGTAAACCCTAAACAGTCACATGCAGCTGCACTGCCTACAGTGAGCTAAAACTAAATTTGCCTAACCCAGAATTGCAGCCACACTGATTACAGTGATGTAGAGGTACCCCCTATAGAGCTGCTGGTTTTGCATGCCCCTTACGTCCTGCATAGCCAGGCAACATGCATTTTCTACCTGCATTCGGAGTCAGTAACCAGTCCATGGGCTCATTTTTGTTGTTTTATTTGGGGATAAGCAACTTGGATAGTGTCTAGGGGTATATGGGACGCCCAACTTGATTTTGGTCCCCTCTAAATGAACCTCTTCAGACCCCAGCCAGAACTACCCATCCACCTGGCTGTCTTTTGAAGAACATCCTGAAGCAAAAGATCGTGAAAACAGGCTTGCAGCACTGTCCCAGGGAGAACTGGTTAAGGTGTTACTAAACCTTCAACAGTAAAATGAGTCTGTATATGCAGTAAAGCATGCTTGTTATACTCACTGTGGAACCTAAGGGGTTAATCCTCTGTATTGTGTAAAAAGGCTGTTTGATCCTTTCTTCTCTGCCCCTCCTCTTGTTGCAATGACCACCTAATACAGACTGAATCTGCAGTCACATGCACATGCTCAGTTTGGTGTGTATTGCCAGAGAGGTTTTTTTTTTTCTTGGGAGACTGCATGTGATTAGCAAAGGGCCAATCAGCACTGTTCAGACAGAGAGTCAAGGGTTTCACATCATCCTAGAGCAGAAAGAAAACTCCTCCTACAAACTTTACCCAGTGCTCTGCTGAAGTCACAAAACTGCTCTAACTGCTGATGAGAAAAGGTATTTAGAAGTTTATATTTACTAAAATATTTGCATTTCCATGTTCTGTGTACTGTGGGAGATCAGAGAGAATGAATGCAGGGTCCTTGGTTTAGTAACACTTTAAGAATAGCACCTAGCAGCCCTCTCTCCTGTAGGCTCCAGGGGTGTAGAGGTAATCACATTGTCCTTGTGTCCTGCAGCTTTGGATGAACTGCTTTCAGGCTTTTGCTGGGCTGGTTCCCTTACAAGCTAACAGGCTGTCCTTAGTGGGTGGACTATAAAGCAGTGGACCTCCTTCTGCAGCTTCCTTCCGATCTCTAGCCTTGAGGCAGAGCTCCCCTCCTTTGGGTTTCCCTCCCAGGCTAACAACAGCACTCCTCAGTTCTCTATCTTCCACCCGACTTCCTTGCTGGCCAGACTTTCTCATATTTATGGGTCTATCTGCCACATCGCCAGGCCTCCTGCTTGGGTTTGGTCAGACCCTCATGAATATGCACAACAGCTCCTTCTGGCCCCCACCTACTGGCTACTAGAACTTTCTCCAAGCTTCTAGAACAAAGACAGGCACCAGCGGACTGACTTGTAGAGCCCTCCAGCTTGACCTGAAGTAAACCCTCTCATTCACACCCAGATTTCTAGCAAGCCTCTAACTACACACTAGGGGGCGCTAGAGTGAGACAAGCTAAATGTACCTAAAAACCACTGAGCCAGAACTAAATCTATCTACTCCTAACACCTATCTAAGAGGGTACTACATTATTATCATGTTTTTAACAGAAAACTAACATGCTACAATGCAACCTGTAAATACCCCAAGTTCTGAGAGGAAGGATATTTCTGAAAAGCTCATAGAAAAACTGCTTATTGAAGCAATATGAAAATATTGCTTCAATAAGCAGTTTTCATGCACTTTACAGAAACATTGGAGTCACAAGGGTCATTTCACTAGGATATAAATACTGCATTAATTTTTGCCTTAAAATAACTCATGCAGTGTTTATCTCAAAAGTGATCAATTCAATACAAAAACACGTGTTACCAAATTAATTAAATATTAATGTTTTTCAGTATATAGCATTTAAAGCAGAAATTGGTCTAGATTTGTTTAATCTTAAACCTGCTCCCATCTCCATTCTTACCTATTCCCTGGGTGCTCTGGTCCGATCACATTATCTCTCCAGCGACAACAGTGCCTGAGCAGTGATGCCACCCATAGGCTTACTATGGGGCATCTGTTGTCTGCTGCGTCTCCTCTACCCTGAAGCCAACGCATGTAACCGAACCGGCCAGGGAATAGGTAAGTAGGTCTTTAAATGAGGGTGGGAGCAAGTTTAAGAAGAGATAGCTTAAGACCGGACTTCCACTTTAAATTTAGCATTTTTCACAGGCTAACACTGCACCAGAAGAAGATTGTTCTGTAAATGAATGCACACAGAAATATTTTGAAAACATTCTAGTGTGCTTTCATTCACAGAACAATTTTTATGTGTTGCAATGATACAGATTATTTACTTTCCTGAGTTTAGGATACTGTATTAGGCTACATTCACACATATGCAATTGATGCTCCTTTCATTTGTGCAGGCACAGTGGCCCATTCATTTGAATGTGATATTGTACCTGCCGGAAATGCAGTAATAAGGTCACTGCACCTTTTAAAAATCACAGCTGCATGGAAATCACATGGAGCTTTTGGTTTTCAGATGCGGGCAACCCCACGTCTGCTAAATAGCAGTGTGGTTTGGCTGCAGGAATGCATGTGATTTACATGCAGTCCTGCATCCACATTTATGTAAACCTAGCCTTACATTTGCACAATGATACACTGTATTCCTTATCTTACTGGCCAGTGTAGAGTTGTCCTCATAGTTATTTTATACATTCCTAAAATATCGACACCATGAGATAAATAACAAATGAGTTTTTCTTTCAGTTAATTATCTTTAATGAGTTCTTTCAGGTTTTTATGTGGTATTTACTGAATATTTTCCATGAATTTGATATTTTACTGTGATAAATTGACTCTTTTGCTATTGCATGCAATATTTCCAAACAAACAGCAAACACAAATAACAGATTCAGTAACTGTATCTTATAAATAGTTTACCAGAATAATAGAATAATTTTTTACCTCTTTCGTAGGTACAATTGAAGGCATCATGTGGTCATGTCTCAGACAAGTGAATGAAAATATTAGGTTCCAGTATAGCAGGAGAAAGTCCATCCAACACACGTCTCTTTGGAAGCTGGTTGATTTAATTGAAAATTAAAAGGGCAGTTTGTCCACCCTGAGAATTGTCCTGAGGCTTGCCATTACCTAATTACCAGCTTGATGATCCAGCTATGTGCATAGCGTGGTATTTGAATAGCTTTTTTTGCAGTAAACCTTGATGCTTGCAAGCTTGTGTAATCCTTTTGAGCATATGATCCACCAACACACTCTTTCAGCAGCATGTTGGCATATCACATTGTAAAAAAGAAAAAAAAAAACAATTTTAATAGGAAAATAGTGTGGTTTTCTACACGCTTTCTTTCATTTGTTATGGTCAGGATCTAAAACATAAAATTAAAAAAAAATAATAGGCAAATATGAAATATAGCATATTAATATATTCTTTCTATCCAGCCAGCAGGTGGAACTCTTTGTCTCCTCCCATCATTAGGATGACTACTTTTCAGCTATGCTAAAAGAGGATTATTATAAACACTAACTAGCCCATAACAGCAGCGAGTAGGAGTTTAAAATCAGACAAATGAAGCTGCAAAACAAATAGTATGAGGAAAGATGGAATTACAATAATCCACATATACCGATACAAATTTTAGCCATAACCATGAAGTACTAGCTAGGAAACTATTGTTGAAAATATTAATTGGTGCTTTTTTGTCATATGTGGCACATGGATATTTCATACTGAGGCCTGAAGGCAGATTCCAAGGTGTATCTAAATCCCAAACCAAAAAGTACATACAGTGCAGTTTACCAGTCCTTAGATGTGGTGGTTATATTCACTTTTTTTTTTTTTTTTTAATTCAGGCTTTTTTTTTTTTGTTTCCACCAGGTAATCATGTGAATAACACACATCCTGTCCCCGGGTGACTATGTTCACTCCTTTAGTCTAGGTTCACACCTAGAGGTGAAACTCGAAAAATTAGAATATCGTGCAAAAGTTCATTTATTTTAGTAATGCAACTTAAAAAGTGAAACTAATATATGAGATAAACTCATTACATGCAAAGCAAGATATTTCAACCCATGATTTGTCATAATTGTGATGATTATGGCTTACAGCTCATGAAAACCCCAAATCCACAATCTCAAAAAATTAGAATATTACATGCAATCAATAAAACAAGGATTGTACATAGAACAATATCGGACCTCTGAAAAGTATAAGCATGCATATGTACTCAGTACTTGGTTTGGGCCCCTTTTGCAGCAATTACTGCCTCACTGCGGCGTAGCATGGAAGCTATCAGCCTGTGGAACTGCTGAGGTGTTATGGAAGACCAGGATGCTTCAATAGCAGCCTTCAGCTCTTCTGCATTGTTCGGTCTCATGTCTCATCTTTCTCTTGGCAATGCTCCATAGATTCTCTATGGAGTTCAGGTCAGGCGAGTTTGCTGGCCAATCAAGCACAGTAATCCCACGGTCATTGAACCAGGTTTTGGTGCTTTCAGCAGTGTAGGCAGGTGCCAAGTCCTGCTGGAAAATGAAGTCAGCATCCCCATAAAGCTCGTCTGCGGAAGGAAGCATGAAGTGCTCCAAAATCTCCTGGTAGACGGCTGCGTTGACCCTGGACTTAATGAAGCACAGTGGACCAACACCAGCAGATGACATGGCTCCCCAAATCAACACAGACTGTGGAAACTTCACACTGGACTTCAAGCATCTTGCAGTGTGTGCCTCTCCATTTTTCCTCCATACTCTGGGTCCTTGGTTTCCAAATGAGATGCAAAAGTTGCTCTCATCAGAAAAGAGGACTTTGGACTATTGGACAACAGACCAGGTCTGTTTTTCTTTAGCCCAGGTAAGACGCTTTTGACGTTGTTTGTTGTTCAGGAGCAGCTTGACAAGAGGAATACAACATTTGAAGCCAATGTCCAGGATTCGTCTGTGTGTGGTGGCTTTTGATGCACTGACTCCAGCCTCAGTCCACTCTTTGTGAAAATCCCCAACACTTTTGAATGGCCTTTTCCTGACAATCCTCTTCAGGCTGTGGTCATCCCTGCTGCTTGTGCACCTTTTTCTTCCACACTTTTCCCTTCCACATAACTTTCTATTAATGTGCTTTGATACAGCACTTTGGGAACATCCAACTTCTTTTGCAATTACCTTTTGAGGCTTTCCCTCCTTATGGAGGTTTTCAATGATGGTTTTCTGCACAACTGTCAGGTCAGCAGTCTTTCCCGTGATTGTGATTCCTACTGAACCAGACTGAGAGACCATTTAAAGGCTCAGGAACCCTTTCAGGTGTTATGGCTTAATTAGCTGATTAGATTGGGACACTTTGAGCTGAAAATATTGCACCTTTTCACAATATTCTAATTTTCTGAGATTCTGGATTTGGGGTTTTCATGAGCTGTAAGCCATAATCATCACAATTATGAGAAATCACGGCTTGAACTATCTTGCTTTGCATGTAATGAGCCTATCTCATATATTAGTTTCACCTTTTAAGTTGCTTTACTAAAATAAATGAACTTTTGCATGATATTCTAATTTTTCGAGTTTCACCTGTATGTGTTTTCCGTTGTGTTTTGCAGAAATGCACAGCAGTCCATTTAACATGATTTCCTATGGGATAGGTTCACATCTTCGTGTTTTCACCCGTGCATTTTTTTGGAAAGGGTCAGGGACTTTTTTAAATGCAAAACACTGCATTTTTGGTTCAATAGACTTCAATGGAAACGCTGCAGAAAAGCATGTAGTGTGTTTTTGCCGCGTTTTTGATGCATTTTAATCTGCCCAGCAACAAGTAAAAAAAACCCAGCAAATTTCAAAAACACATAAAAAATGCATCAAAAAAGCATGTGCAAAAAGGCACTGCAGAAACGGATCAAACGCAAACTGCATAGGTGTGAACCTAGCCTAAGTCTGTCTTTGGAGGAAGTCATGACTGTTGCTTAGGCTGGATTGCGACCATATCTGTCTGTGATCATGTGCTATTATTCAGCAGAACACAATGATCAGTAATCATTTGGTAAAAATCTGACAGGCTGATTGTACATAAGTTGATCAATAGATCAACTTGTGTACAATCAGGGTGCACATACATAGATCAAAATTTGTTTGTTCTCTGCTGAACTGGCTGAATTTCAATCTATGTATGCCCCTATGGCTTTTGACAGGCATTAGACAGGCATTTGGAAAGCGTTTTTAATGCTCCTCAAACGCTCCCCAAACGGTTTTGAGGAGGTTGATAGGCGTTTGCCAAGCATTAAAACCGCACAACAAACACCTATAATGAAGTTAAATGGTATTAATGCTCCACAGCCGTCTCGCAACCGCGTCACAACCGCACCGCAAACGCCTGCCAGGTGTTTGTGGAGCGGCACCATAGACTTGAATGGGGGGCTTCAACTCCTTCTGACTCGACACGAGGCGTTAGTTTTGCTGCGACGCAACGCGACACAACGCCAATGCTTCAGTGTGAACAGCACTGTGTGCTGCCATGTGCAGAATTTTCATAGGTGTTTGAGAAGCGTTAAAAAAAGCTTCCCAAATGCCTGTCTGATGCCTGCTGACAAAGCTAGTGTGAATTGAGCGTTATGGTTGGCACATTTATATGAATAAAGTTTTGATAATGCATCCTGAGACTGTGGTGTTGTCAGTTCTCCAGGGACATCCAAACATAAGATATTGTTGTTTACCTTGTAATACTACTGTGTTCTTTGGTCCTCCTTTTATGATAACATGTTATGAAGGCCTGTTAGAGGTACCTGGAATGAAATATTATCCCAATGTTTTCTTGGCCCTGACTAAATGTCTAGGAATGCCGACTCCCCCAGACTAACACCTGTGCAACAAGACATTTTGATATCTGTATTAGACGTGCAGTTTGTTTCGTCCCGAATCAAAATTCGTCCGAAATTCATTTGTTTCATTTGGATGTATCTGAAATAAACAAATGATCTGAACTAATTCAATAATAGCTGGTTGTTAGGGAACGGGTGGCTGGCCTGCTGGCTGTTGCATCCTCAACAACCATGACTCATCTTCTGTCAGCGGTATTCCCCACTGACAGCAAAATGTAAGCAAACAATGCTATAAAAATTAAAAAAAAAAAACCAGCATGGGGTCCCCACAATCCATACCATAGAATTTGGAGGAACCCCACGCCAGACCTTTAGGTCTGGTAAGGGTTTTAAGGGAAACACCAGTCCAAACTTAAAAAAAAAATGGCGTGCCCCCAGATCCATACCAGATCCTCATCCAAGCATGCAACCCGGCAGGCCAGGAAAGAATGGGAGGTGAAGTAAGCGACCATACCAAGACACATGAGGGGGTGCTTTGGGGCAGGGGGTTCCCCCACAAAGCATCTTGAGGTACACATGTAATGTCATTGGGTGACCCTGCCCCTTTGTTTATTGACTATCAGCACTGGGAACTGGAGCCATCAGTTGGCAGGTGCCTTGAGATAATAAACAAAGTAGCGGGGTCACCTCTGTCACCGTTAGTGTGATTCGGAGCTGTCAATCACAGGGAGGCAAGCATCGCATACACACTTTTTTTGTGTTTGTTTTTTTGGCCAGTGGCTGTGTTCATTGTGATTCTTGCTGGATTTCTATGGGAGAATTTTTTTTTTATGAAGGTTTTGTCAAAAAACTTGTGTTTTTATTTTTACACTTTTTTTGTCCTTTTTTCAAACAACTAGAACTTTTTTTTGATGGTATTTAAAGGATAAATTAACTTTTTAGAAAAAAATAATAAATGCACTTTTTTTGCAGGTAACAAAATGTGCATATATTATTTTTGTCTGCAGGAGCCTGTCAGAATATCTGCATGCCATATGGGATGTATGAGCAAGCAGATATTCTGACAGGAAGCTTCAATAAACTACCATGGTGCTATACAGCGCTGTATTATCTGGCGGCTATGGGAACATGTTACACGTTCCACCCTACAAAAGGGTGGATCATGTAACATGTTCCCAAAGGTGAACTTTTCCTTTAATCAGTACTGGGTTTTTTAGTTTTTGCGCTATAAATGAAAAAAGACCAAAAATTTTGAAACAACCACATTTTTCTTCGTTTCTGTTATAAAATTAGGTAATTTTTCTTCATAAATTTTGACCAAAATTTATACTGCTACATTACTTTGGTAAAAATAGCCCCAATCAGTGTATATTATTTGGTCTGTGTGAAAGTTATAGAGTCTACAAGCTATGGTACCAATCATTGAAAATTGATCACACCTAATCAAACCTGATGTACTGATGGCCTATCTCATTTCATGAGACACTAACAAGCCAGGACAGTACAAACACTCCCAAATGACCCCTTTTTGGAAAGTAGACATTCCAAGGTATTTAGTAAGAGGTGTGGTGAGTTTCCAAGAAGCACCTTTGGGCTTTCAAGGAACATAATTTATACATCTAATTTTCTGACTACCTATCACACTTTTGAAGGCCCTTGAGCACTAGGACAATTAAATTACCCACAAAATGACCCCATTTTGGAAAGCAAACACCCCAGTGTTTATTCCATGAAGCATAATGAGTCTTTTGAACATGTCATTTATTTCCACAAGTTTTTGGAAAATGTGGAAAGAAAATGAAAACATATTTTTTTACACAAAATTGTCACTTTACAAGATATTTCTAACACACAGCATGTACATACCAATAATTACACCACAAAATACATTCTGCTACCCTTGCTGAGTATGGGGATACCACACATGTAGGACTTTTCCACAGCCTGGCCACATTCAGAGGCTCAACATCCAAGTAGCACCTTCAGACTTCTAACACAAAGCATGTACATACCAAGAATTACACCCCAAATTACATTTTGCTGAGCAAAGGTTAAACAAAAGATTACCTGTGGTTTTAGTAGTGCAGTTGTCCACAGAGGAGAGCATTTGTCTAGGCAGCAGGCAGGGATGTGGTCCGTGACAGTGAAATGAATCATCCAGGCAGCAAGCAGGAATACTGTCCAAAGTCAGTACAGGCAGCAGGCAGAGATATTGCCAGCACAGTGAAAGCATTGGTCCAGGAAGCAGGCAGAAATATGGTGAGCAACAGCCAAAGGAATTGTCCAGGCAGCAGACAGAGACATGGTCCATAGGCAGGCAGTAAAGATTGCAGTCAGTGGTGTGGTCAGTTCAGGTGGCATGCAAAGGCATGGGTTGAGTAACAGTCCAGGATCAGTGGTGAATTTAGTTGCTGTGCTGCCCCAGGCAACACTGAAATTGGGCACCCCCCAGGCCCTAGCAGCACCACTCTCTGCCAGCCAGCTTCCCTCCCAGCCAACCGAACCAGCACCACCATCCTCTGCCAAACACCAATTTTTTCACTGGTCCTGGAAGTGTCCTCCTCCTCCCTGTACTCTCTTGGGCTCTACCAGTCTCTCTCTCTCCTCACAGGACTGAACCCTCTTACTGTATCCTGCCCCATCCTCCCAGGAGCCTCTCATGGGTCTAGGGCTGCCACTAGAATCCAGGGGTCCCATACAGTCTACCTGACAGGGACCCCACTCGCAAAATTATGAAAATTATATTCTCACATACACAAAACATTATTAGCAGACAAAAACATAACATAACTTACAACATACTAAATCTAAAAGATAAAAATGTGCTGAGTTAATAAATAAAGCTCTCCTAGCACAAATACCCCCCTACCAGCACAAATCCCCCCCCAATCCCCCCTCCCAGCACAATACCCCCCAATCCTCCCTCTCAACACAAATCCCGCCTAATACCCCCCTCCTAGCACAATCCCACCCTAGTCCCTCCTCTTAGCAAAAATCCCACCCAACCCCCCTCCCAGCACAAAACCCCGAATCCCTCCTCCTAACACAAATCCCTCGTTCCCAGCACAAATCCCCACCAATCCCCCCTTCCAGCACAAATCCCCCCCATTCCCTCCTCCTAGCATAAAAATTCCCCCAGTCCCTGCACAAATCCACAACCCCCTCCCAATTAACATTCTCAGCACAAATTCCCCCATTGCTCTTTTCTTAGCACACATCCTCCACCCCACCTCCAAGCACAAACAGTCCTCCCAATCCCCCCTCCTGGCTCGAATCCCCCAAACCCTCCTACTAGCAAATATTCCCCCTATTCCTCCTTCTAGCAAATACCACCCCCACAAATCCCCATTATACTTCCTAGAAGTGGTGGAGAGGAAAGAGCTGAGAGGAGGTGCTTGTCCAAGCAGCACATGAGACAGGATCACTGATAGATCGTATGGGACTGTACACACACACACAGAATGGTTACCACCCCCTACCCTCATTTCCTGCTGCCCGGAGATGAGCAGCCCTTGGAGGAGGTAGGGGGTGGTAATCATACTGTGTGTATGTGTGTGTGTACAGTCCCATACAATCTATCAGTGATCCTGTCTCATGTGCTGCATGGACGAGCACTGTTCTGACAGGAGGGAGAGCCTGGAGAACACAACACAGCGCACCTCCTCCTGGCTCTTTCCTCTCTGCCACTTTTCCTCTCCCTGGTCCCAGCTCTGAGTGTGGGCGGGGAAAGATGCTCAGCGGCCACTCAGGAACACCAGGGCACCCTCTTGATATGGCCAGGTCTGTCTCTCCCTCCAGCAGCAGAAAGCTGGCGGGAGGGAGAGGGGGAGAAACCGGCTTTTAGCTGCTGGAGGGAGAGATACACAGTGCATTGTACTGCAACTGTTCTCCCCCACCACATCGATGCTCCTGCTGTCTGGGCCACCTACTGGAGTTCCGGTGGTACCCCTCTGATGGCAGCCCTGCGTTTGTACCCTAGGCAAATGCCTTGTTTGCCTTGTGGTAAATACACCGCTGGGCAGCAGGCAGAAACATCAGGCTTAGGGACTTGGTGAGGTAAGCCTTGGACACAGGGGTAGAGGCTTTCTCCCACCCAAACCTCTTCAAAGCCTCCAGTCTGCAGACCCTAATCTCAGAATTACAAAACCCGGGGAAAGCCAAAAACTTAGTTTTCTCCACTTGGAAAAAACTATTCTGGAGCCTCTTACATACATGAGACCCCTGTGGTTTCTGGAATTCCACTAATACAGTGGCGGGGCAAAAGATCAGTTCAGGAGGCAGGCAAAAAGCATGGTCAATTAACAGGCTGAGGTCAATTTACTTGGAAGGCAGAAACATGGTTGATAGTTCAAATGGCAGGCAGAGGCATCATCAATAAACAGTCCAGGGTCTGTTCAGGCTGCAAGCAAAGGCATTGTCAATAAACAGTCCAGGTCATACAAGGAAATAGCAGATAGCGGACACTGGAAAAATATCTTCACTTCACATATACTTCAATAATAGTGTAGTGATGTGTGTTAGATCCAGAAGTACTCTCCAATACAAAGGCCTGGCTGACTTTGAGAACAGTAGTATTGAATGTCATGGCGAATTTCGTTACTGGAACATGCACAACATTTTTTGGTGGGTTTGCGGCCTGTTTGGGTAAAGGGAGGATATCAGGGAAATGCCTCTCATGTAGTCTAGTCACTGAATCAAAGCAAATTTGTTCAGGGGCATGGTGATGCAGGTAGAAGAACAAAGGCTGTAACAATGTCCTCTTTGTGTGCACTTAAAAAAGATGACATACGGATTGAACAGGACTAACTGAAACAAGTAAATGGTGACCTTTTTATACCAATAGATTGATCTTCTAGTGGCTAAGTAAGGCTGTAATATCTGGTTGTTCATATCCACCCCTGATGAACTGGCTATAGTCGTGTATGCATTTTGCATTTTGGTTTCTGGACAGGACTTTGTCTTGTTTGAAGTCCCACCGAGGTGTCATCATGAATTGAGGAAAGGATATAGAATTTTACCCCATATTTTGCCCATTTACTAAGGATGTACTGTTTAATGCCAAGCCTTCCGTTGAAGTGGACTAGGGATTTATCCACACAAATATTTTTGTTGGGAGTAAATATTCCCTTGAAGGTACAGCAAAAAAGTTGATTAGTGGTCAAATTTTGAATAGTTTGTCATAATCATGATGATTTCGAGAGGGCCCTGGGTAATATTATTGAAATGTAATAACTTCATTATCATCTCATAGTGTGTTCTGGGCATACAAGATGAATAGATTGACATATGATTTGTAGGTTTGGTAAACCAGTAGGTATGGACTTCATTTTTTTTTGTCAGTCCCATGTTCAAAGTAAGCCCAAGAGAAATTTTAAATTCCTCCATGGTGAGGGGTTTCCACACAAATGAGTGGGCATATGACGAATTGGGATTGCTGGCAATATTTTGGTTAGCATGCAGATTAAACTGCTCCACAGTGTAATTTAGCAGATCATAAGAAAAGATTTATAAAAAATAAATGAAAATAATAAATTGGGGTAACATTTTCTGCTTGTATCTAAGGACCTAGCTGTGCTGTAAAAGGAGGAATTGAGATTCTGACAAATTAGCAGGCAGCCATGTGGGATATAAAAGAACATCTGGGAGGCTAGTATGGGCCATGTCTTGTTCTTGTGGATGGAACACCCCACTACTAATGCCTGGCCTATCATCTGGGAATGCTGCCTTGCTTGTACTTGCCACTGCACCAGTATTTGGAGTGCTGCTGGTGGATGCCTGCCTATCTTCTGGAAGTGCTGCACTGCTTGAACTCGCAACTGCACTACTGGTGGATGCCTTCTCCTCCTCAGATCTCCTGAACCTCTTTCTTTGGACCTCCTCCTCCTCCTCAGAATCCATTGCTGACCCACTGCTTTCAATTGGCTCATACTCAGAATCCGAGTCTGACAGAGAGAGTTCCCCGCTGCTGTTGTCCATCATATTCAGTATCTGGAAAGCCTCCTCACTGCTGGATAATGTTTTAGACATGTTGATACTGCAGTGCTGATATTCCTGATGTTGATACTGATGATCACTGGTACACTGGGAGAGATGTGGATTTGGCATCACTGGTACTGATGTGAATTTGACACTGGTACTGTGTGACAGATGTTAATCACTGGTACAGATGTGGATGACCACTGATACTATGTGACAAATGTTGATCACTGGTACAGATGTGGATTTGACACTGGTACACTATGACAGATATTGATCACTGGCAATAATGTGGATTTGACACTGGTACGCTGTGACAGATGTTGATCACTGGTACACATGTGGATGATCACTTGTACTCTGACAGATGTTGATAACTGGTACAGATGTGGATTTGACACTGGTACACTGGCAGATGTTGATCACTGGTACTGATGTGGATTTGACACTTGTACTGTGTGACAGATGTTGATCACTGGTACAGATGTGGATTTGACACTGGTACTGTGAGGCCGATGTTGATCACTGGTACTGATGTGGATTTGACACTGGTACTGTGTGACAGATTTTGATTACTGGTACAGATTTGGATGACCACTGGTACACTGTGACAGATGTTGATCACTGTTTCAGATGTGGATTTTACACTGGTACTCTGAGATAGATATTAATCACTGATACAGATGTAGATTTGACTTCCTTCCTTCCTTTCACCCACCCTTTCCTTCCACCCCTCCCTCCCTTCCATCCTCCCACCCACCGCTCCCCTACTTCCACCCACCCCTCCCTCCTTTCCACCCGCCACTTCCTTCCTTCCTTCCACCCACCCCTCCCGTCCACCCACTCCTTCCTTCCTTCCACCCCTCCCTTTCATCCACCCGCACTTTCTTCCTTCCACCCACCCACCCCATCCTTCCTTCCACCCACTCTTGATTCCTTCATTCCATCCACCTCATCCTTCCTTCCTTCCACCCACCCCTCCCTTCCATGCAGCCCTTGCTTCCTTCAACCCCCCCCTTCCTTCTATCCACCCCTTCCTTCCTTCTACCCACCCCTTCATTCCTTCCACCCACCTCTCCCTCCTTTCCAATCCCCCCTTCCCTCCTTCCTTCCACCCCTCCCTTCCATTCACCCTTCCCTCCCTCCCTTCCTTCCTTCTTTCCTTCCTTCCTTCCTCCCAGTCCTCCCTTCCTTCCACTTGCCCTTCCTTCCATCCACCCCTTTCTTCCACCCACCCCTTCCTTCCTTCCACCCACCACTCTCTTCCTTCCTTTTAGCCACTCCTTCCTTCCTTCCTTCCATTTATCCACCCCTTCCTTCCACCCACCCTTCCTTCCACCTACAGTTGTGTTTAAATAATAGCAGTGAGTTGAAAAAAGTGAATAAAGCTCAAAATCCTTCTAATAGCTTTTATTTCCATACACACAAATGCATTGGGAACACTACACATTCTATTCCAAATCAAAACATGAAGAAAAATATATCAAATTTGTGTTGTTCCTCTAAAAAAATTGAAGAAAAGTGAATATTAGACTGTTCAAAAAAATAGCAGTGTTTGTATTCTTCTTTACAAACTCAAACATTCACTATATAAACTGAAAAATGTTTGAAGATTTTGCTTTCCTTTGACTCACTTAATTAATATTTAGTTGTATAAGCACTGTTTCTGAGAACTGCTGTACATCTGTGTTGCTTGGAGTCAACCAACTTCTGGTACCTTTGAACAGGTATTCCGGCCCAGGATGATTGGACTACATTCCACAGTTCTTCTCTATTTCTTGGTTTTGCCTCAGAAACTGCATTTTTGATGTCACCCCACAAGTTTTCTATTGGATTAAGATCCAGGGATTGGGCTGGCCACTCCATAACATCAATCTTGTTGGTCTGGAACCAAGATGTTGCACGTTACTGGTGTGTTTGGGGTCGTTGTCTTGTTGGAACACCCATTTCAAGGGCATTTCCTCTTCAGCATAAGGCAGCATGACCTCTTCAAGTATTCTGATGTATTCAAACTGATCCATGATCCCTGGTATGCGATAAATAGTCCCAACACCGTAGTATGAGAAACATCCCCATATCATGATGCTTGCACAACCATGCTTCACTGTCTTCACAGTGTACTGTGGCTTGAATTCAGTGTTTAAGGGTCGTCTGACAAACTGTCTCCGGCCATTAGACCCAAAAAGAACAATCTTACTTTCATCAGTCCACAAAATGTTGCGCCATTTCTCTTTAGGCCAGTCAATGTGCTCTTTGGCAAAATGTAACCTCTTCAGCACACGTCTTTTTTTCAACAGTGGGACTTTGCGGGGGCTTCTTGCAGATAGCTTGGCTTCACATAGGCGTCTTCTAATTGTAACAGTATTCACAGGTAACTTTAGACCTTCTTTGATCTTCCTGGATCTGATTGTTGGCTGAGTCGTTGCCATTTTGGCTATTCTTCTATCCATTCGAATGGTAGTTTTTCGCTTTCTTCCACATCTTTCAGGTTTTGGTTGCCATTTTAAAGCATTTGCAATCATTTTAGCTGAGCAGCCTATCATTTTCTGCACTTCTTTATATGTTTTCCCCTCTCCAATCAACTTTTTAATCAAGGTACGCTGTTCTTCTGAACAATGTCTGAAACAACCCATTTTCCTCAGAATTTCAGAGAGAAATGCACTGTAACCAGTATGTACACCATTTGCTGCCTTCCTTCCTTAAATAATGGCAATAATTGCCACCTGTTTTTCAAAGAATGAATGACCTCACTAATAGAACTCCACACTGCTATTATTTTGAACATGCCCCTATCAATTAGTGATTCAATTACACAGAATCAGCAGCATGCATGTCATGACTGTTGGGTCTGTTGGATTTCTATTACTCTACTACACCTGCTAGTAAATTATTTGCCATGTAGAAATATCATTTCTACCAAAAACAGTGATTGATCAGGTTAGTGATTTCTGACTGCTATTATTTTGAACACAACTGTACCTCTCCCTTCCTTCCACCCACCACTCTCTTCCTTCCTTCCATCCACCCATTCCTTCCTTTCAGCCACCCACCACTCTCTTCCTTCCTTCCATCCACCATTTCCTTCCTTCCTTTTGCCCACCCCTCCCTTCTTTCTACCCACCACTCCCTTTCTTCCTTCCATCCACCCCTTCCTTCCTTCTTCCTTCCTCTCTTTTTTCCTTCCTTTTACCCACCCCTTTCTTCCACCCTCCTCTCTTCTATCCTTCCTTCCAACCACCCTTCCCTTCCTTCTACCCACCCCTCCCTTCCTTCCTTCCACCCCTCCCTCCCTCCCATCCTCCCACCCACCGCTCCCTTACTTCCACCCACCCCTATCTCCTTTCCACCCACCCCTGACTTCCTCTCACCCACCCTTCCTTCCACCTCTCCCTTCCTTCCACCCACCCCTCCCTCCTTCCACCCACCCCTCCCTCTATTCCACCCCTTCCTTCCTTCCACCCCTTCCTTCCTTTCACCTACACTTTCTTCCTTCCACCCACCCCATTCCTCCTTCCCACCCACTCCTTCCTTCCTTCCATTCACCCCTTCCTTTTCTTCCATTCACCCCTTCCTTTTCTTCCATTCACCCCTTCCTTCCTTCCTCCCTTCCACCCACCACTCTCTTCCTTCCTTCCTTCCACCCACCCTTGATTCCTTCCGCACCTCCCTTCCTTCCTTCCATCCACCCCTTCCTTCCTTCTACCCACCCCTCCCTTCCTTCCATCCACCCCTTCCTTCCTTCCACCTACCCCTTTCTTCCTTCCACCCACCACTCTCTTCCTTCATTCCATCCACCCATTCCTTCCTTCCAGCCACCCACCCCTCCCTCCCTTCCTTCCTTCGACCCACCACTCTCTTCCTTCCTTCCTTTCATCCACCATTTCCTTCCTTCCTTTTGCCCACCCCTCCCTTCCTTCTACCCACCACTCCCTTCCTTCCATCCACCCCTTCATTGCTTCTTTCCTTCCTTTTACCCACTCCTTTCTTCCACCCCCCTCTCTTCTATCCTTCCTTCCAACCACCCCTCCCTTCTTTCCTTCTACCCACCCCTCCCTCCCTTCCATCCTCCCACCCACCGCTCCCTTACTTCCACCCTCCCCTTACTTCCTTCCACCCACCCCTGACTTCCTCTCACCCACCTTTCCTTCTTTCCTTCCACATTTCCCTTTCTTCCACCTACGCCTCCCTTCCTTCCTTCCTTCTACTCTCCCCTCCCTTCCTCCCTTCCTTCCACCCACCTCTCCCTCCTTTCCACCCCTTCCTTCCTTCCACCCCTTCCTTCCTTTCACCTACACTTTCTTCATTCCATCCACCCCTTCCTTCCTTCCACCCCTTCCTTCCACCCCTTCCTTCCTTCCACCCACCCCTCCCTTTCTTCTATTCACCCCTTCCTTCCTTCCATCCACCCTTTCCTTCCTTCCACCCACCCCTTCCTTCCTTCCTCCCTTCCACCCACCACTCTCTTCCTTCCTTCCTTCCTTCCTTCCACCCTCCCTTGATTCCTTCCGCACCTCCCTCCCTTCCTTCCACCCACCCCTTCCTTCCTTCCACCCACCCACCCCTCCCTTTTTCATCCACCCACACTTCCTTCCATCCACCCCTGCCTTCCATCCACCCACACCTCCCTTCCCTGCAGCCCTTCATTCCACCCTCCCCTCCCTTCCTTCCACCCACCCCTTCCTTCCTTCCACCCACCACTCCTTTCCTTCCTTTCATCCTCCCCTTCCTTCCTTTTACTCACCCCTTCTTTCCACCCACACCTTCCTTCTACCCACCCTTCCTTCCACCCACCCCTCTATTCCTTTCATCCACCCCTTCCTTCCACCCACACTTCTTGCCCTCCTTCCACCCACCCACCCCTTCTTTCCTTTCTCCCCTTCCTTCCTTTCTCCCCTTCCTTCCATCCACCCCTTCCTTTCTTCCACCCACCCCTTCCTTCTTTCCTCCCTTCCACCCACCACTCTCTTCCTTCCTTCCTTCCTTCCTTCCACCCACCCTTGATTCCTTCCGCACCTCCCTCCCTTCCTTCCACCCACCCCTTCCTTCCTTCCTTCTACCCACCCCTCCCTTCCTTCCATCCACCCCTTCCTTCCACCTACCCCTTCCTTCCTTCCACCCACCACTCTCTTCCTTCCACCCCTTCATTCCTTCTTCCTTACTTCTTTCCTTCCTTTTACCCACCCCTTTCTTCCACTCCCCTCTCTTCTATCCTTCCTTCCAACCATCCCTCCCTTCTTTCCTTCTACCCACCCCTCCCCTTCCTTCCATTCACCCCTTCCTTCCTTCCATCCACCCTTTCCTTCCTTCCACCCACCCCTTCCTTCCTTCCTCCCTTCCACCCACCACTCTCTTCCTTCCTTCCTTCCTTCCTTCCTTCCACCCTCCCTTGATTCCTTCCGCACCTCCCTCCCTTCCTTCCACCCACCCCTTCCTTCCTTCCACCCACCCACCCCTCCCTTTTTTCATCCACCCACACTTCCTTCTTTCCATCCACCCCTGCCTTCCATCCACCCACACCTCCCTTCCCTGCAGCCCTTCATTCCACCCACTCCTTCCTTCCACCCACCCCTTCCTTCCTTCCACCCACCACTCCTTTCATCCTCCCCTTCCTTCCTTTTACTCACCCCTTCCTTCCACCCACACCTTCCTTCTACCCACCCTTCCTTCCACCCACCCCTCTATTCCTTTCATCCACCCCTTCCTTCTACCCACACTTCTTGCCTTCCTTCCACCCACCCACCCCTTCTTTCCTTTCTCCCCTTCCTTCCTTCCTTTCTCCTCTTCCTTCCTTCCTTCCATCCACCCCTTCCTTTCTTCCACCCACCCCTTCCTTCCTTCCTCCCTTCCACCCACCACTCTCTTCCTTCCTTCCACCCACCCTTGATTCCTTCCGCACCTCCCTCCCTTCCTTCCACCCACCCCTTCCTTCCTTCTACCCACCCCTCCCTTCCTTCCATCCACCCCTTCCTTCCACCTATCCCTTCCTTCCTTCCACCCACCACTCTCTTCCTTCCACCCCTTCATTCCTTCTTCCTTACTTCTTTCCTTCCTTTTACCCACCCCTTTCTTCCACCCCCCTCTCTTCCATCCTTCCTTCCAACCACCCCTCCCTTCTTTCCTTCTACCCACCCCTCCCCTTCCTTCCTTCCACCCCTCCCTTCCATCCTCCCACCCACCGCTCCTTACTTCCACCCACCCCTCTCTCCTTTCCACCCTCCCCTTCCTTCCTTCCACCCACCCCTGACTTCCTCTCACCCACCCACCCTTCCTTCCTTCCTTCCTTCCTTCCACCTTTCCCTTTCTTCCACCTACCCCTCCCTCCCTTCCTTCCTTTTACTCACCCCTCCCTTCCTTCCACCCACCCTTCCTTCCACCCACCCCTTCCTTCCTTCCACCTACACTTTCTTCCTTCCACCCACCCCATCTCTCATTCCACCAACTCCTCCCTTCCTTCCTTCCACCCACCCCTCCCTTTCTTCCATTCACCCCTTCCTTCCATTCACCGCTTCCTTCCAGCCACCCTTTCCTTCCTTCCACCCACCCACTCCTTCTTTCCTTCCTTCCTCCCTTCCACCCACCACTCTCTTCCTTCCTTCCACCCACTCTTGATTCCTTCCGCACCTCCCTCCCTTCCTTCCACCCACCCCTTCCTTCCTTCCACCCACCCACCCCTCCCTTTCTTTCATCCACCCACACTATCTTCCTTCCATCCACCCCTGCCTTCCATCCACCCACACCTCCCTTCCCTGCAGCCCTTCATTCCACCCTCCCCTCCCTTCCTTCCACCCTCCCCTCCCTTCCTTCCACCCACCCCTTCCTTCCTTCCACCCACCACTCCTTTCCTTCCTTTCATCCTCCCCTTCCTTCCTTTTACTCACCCCTTCCTTCCACCCACACCTTCCTTCTACCCACCCTTCCTTCCACCCACCCCTCTATTCCTTTCATCCACCCCTTCCTTCCACCCACCCTTCTTGCCTTCCTTCCACCCACCTACCCCTTCTTTCCTTCCATCCACCCCTTCCTTTCACCCACCCTTCCCTTCCTCCCTCCCTTCCTTCCACCTACCCCTTCCTTCCACTCATTCCTCCCTTCCATCCACCCCGTTCTTCCTTCCTTTCACCTGCCCCTCCCTTTCTTTCATTCACCCACCCCTTCCTTCCTTCCATCCTTTCACCAACCGTTTCCTTCCATCCATCCACCCACCCCTTCCTTCCATCCACCCCTCCCTTACTTCTACCCTTTCCTTCCTTTCTTACATCCTTCCACTCACACTTCTTTCCTCCCTTTTATTCTTTTCTTTTACCCACCTCTTCCTTCCACACAACCATCCCTTCCCTCCATCCATACCTTCCTTCCACCCACCCTTCCTTCCTTTTACCCACCTCTTCCTTCCTTCCACACACCCATCCTTCCTTCCACCCCTCCCTTACTTCCACCCATTCCTCCTTTCCTTCCTTCCTTCCACCCACCCTTCTCTTCCTTCCTTCTACCAACCCCTCCCTTCCTTCCACCCTCCTTCCACCCACCCCTCCCTCCTTTTCACCCTTCCTTCCTTCCTTCAACCCCTTCCTTCCATCCACCCCTTCCTTCCACTCACCCCTCCCTTCCTTCCACCCCTTCCTTCTTTCCACCCACCCTTCCTTCTTTTCTTCCACCCTTTCCTTTCATCCACCCCTTCCTTCCACTCACCCCTCCCTTCCTTCCACCCCTTCCTTCTTTCCACCCACCCTTCCTTCTTTTCTTCCACCCTTTCCTTTCATCCACCCCTTCTTTCCTTCCACCCACCGCTTCCTTCCATTCACTCCTTCCTTCCATCCACCCACCTCTTCCTTCCTTCCTTCCTCTCACCCCTCCCTTCCTTCCATCCACCCCTTCCTTCCTTTCACCCACCCCTTCCTTCCTTCCTTCCTTCCTTCCTTCCACTCACCCCTCCTTTTCTTCCTTGCATCCACCCCATCCTTCCTTCCATCCACCCCTTCCTTCCAACCACCCTTCCTTCCATCCACTCCGTCTTTCCACTCACCCCTTTTTTCCTTCCACCCACCCCTTCCTTCCTTCCACACCTCCCTCCCTTTCTTCCTTCCTTCCAGGAGTTGGTGGAGGGAGGGAGCGGTAAAACTGCAGCTCAGCTGCGAGCTGAACCCCCCCCCCCAGAAAAGAAAATTATCTACAGTCCTGCTTAGGACTGTACTCCACTTTAATTCATAAATCATTGATCCAGATAGGAGTATGGAGATTCCGCATTAAACTTCAGGGACCAGGCTCTACATATTCAGTGCATTCCAGCATATCACCAAACAGTTCTGCAGGACTCAGAGCAAAAGCAAAGGCAGAAACAGCGCAAGCAGAACCTTTATACGTTCAAAAAGAAGCTGAGTTGATGAAGCAGAGTTTGAAGCCAACTCCTTGAGGCAGAAACCACTTCCTTGAGAGAGAAAACTGAGTTAGAAGCCAACTCCTTGAGGCGGAAAGTAGAGCTTGAAGCTAGTATGCATGTGCTGCCAACTCAAAGGAAATCAGAAGCAGCATCAGCAGAAGTCATGGTATACGATGTGTGATTGGTTCAGAAGAAGATCCGCTCCAAGATCTTGAGGAAATAGCAACTCAAGATTCAGTGAAAAGGACTCAGGAATATGTGCAGAACCATGCTCCAGACCAAGTTACAACAGAGTATGCTTCAATCCTATCTCCAACACGTTCCTACAGTTTCCTGACTTGAGCTACAGACAGCCCTCTCCACGTATGCCTTTACTGTCTTCTGCTTTTCATTGTAATTCTGAAACTGTCCCAGCAACATTCAAGAAAGTAAAGATGATGTCAATCTTCAGCATTCAGCACGCAAAATGGGTTATCATGTATCCTCCTTCGGAAATGGCCCATTAGGGTCCTCAGAGACAACTGATCTAGCAAAGCACCTAGGTCGGCAAGAATTAGTGAGCACCGTGCTACAAACACTTTATCATCGCCCCGAGAACTAGTGGGCATGGAAAACATTTTTCCAAAGCATCATCAGAGATCTCAGTCTTATGGTTAGAGAGGAGCTAGATCTGCTAACAAAGTGGCTCGGACCAGAGTCATCTCGACAGGCTAAGAGAATCAGGTCTGTACACAACTGCTGGGGTTAAAATGGTATGGCAGAGTTCAGAGGACTGTTATGGCAGCCCTGACACTATTGTAGTTAAGAGAACTAACCTGTTACAAAAAAAATTAAGAGAACTTAGTGACATGTTGTTGGAGGTCAATGCAACCAAGACCTAAAGCCACTAACCAGGATTGGGCTGCATAGACACAGCACATGGGATTAAACCAATAATTGAAAAGCTCCCATACAGTGTGCAAAATAAGTGGATTTCTCAAGGCTCTAAGTAAAAGGAAGATCATCCTGTCTCCTTCCACTATTCAGTTTCATCACCAAGTTTATCGTCAAGCAAAGATTAGAAATGATCCAAGCTTCATACTGTCGATGTGCAGTAATCAGATATCAGCAAACACAGAGAAGATAGGAGCCAAAGCATGGCAGCAGACCATCAGTGGTAATCAGAAAGACAAAGGTGTCAGCCAACTCTGAATAGAAGTCTATGGACCCAGACAGTTCATGCTCAATTCATAAAAAAAACACACCCACTGTCAAGGTGTTGTGGGTTCAGAAGCAAGCATATTTATGAACGTAAAGCTTGCCTGAAGGAAAATGCTATCTGCTTCAGATGTTGTGCATCCACTAAACACATTGCTAAAGACTGCAAGGTCAATATGAGATGCAGAGTGCAGTAGTGAGCAGCATACCTTGGAACTGCATCCACATCCAGCCCCTTGGGCAAAAGAGACTCTGGTAACCAGCAAAGAGCAAGGTGGAGAGAAGAATGAACCTACCCCATCAGCTGTTATGTTCAAGTATACAGAGGTACTGTGTGTGCAGAAGGGAAGAGGACCAGATCATGTTCCAAGAACTGTTTGGTGACTGTATACCACTCTAACAAACCTGACTGTTCTGTGAAAAAGTATGCAGTGTTAGATGATCCACGTAATCGCTCATTAGCCAATTCAGAGTTTTTTAACCACTTGCCTACTGGGCACTAATACCCTCTTCCTGACTAGGCGAATTTCCAGCTTTCAGAGCTGTCGCACTTTGAATGACAATTGCGTGGTCATGCAACATTGTACCCATATGAAATGTTTATAATTTTTTCACACAGATAGAGCTTTATTTTGGTGGTATTTACTCGCCACTGGGTGTTTTATTTTTTTGTGCTATAAACAAAAAAAGAGCAAAAAATTTGAAAAAAAAGTTTGTATTTGTTTCTATTATAAAATTTTGTAAACAGGTAATTTTTCTCCACTGATGTGCGTTGATGAGGCTGCACTGATCGGCAGCACTGATGGGCACTGATCGGCAGCACTGATGGGCACTGATAGGCGGAACTGATGGGCACTGATAGGCGGCACTGATGAGGTGGCATGGTTAGGCAGCACTGATGGGCACTGATATGCGGCACTGATGAGCTGGCACTGATTATGGACACTGCTAGTCAGCACTGAGGGGCACTGATAGGTGGCACTACTGGGCACTGACTGACGGCACTGCTGGGCACTGATGGGTGGCACTGCTGAGCTGCACTGCTGGCCACAGGTGGGTGGCACTGTAAGCCGTGTACCAGGGTGGGCTCCCCAGGATACAGTGAAGTCACGAACGAGGAAAGCAACCCCAACACCAGCTTTTGTCACAACAGAATTTTACTTAGATGTGGCAAATAAACAAAACCACAAATGCTGGAATATACAATAAATTTACATACACTCAGCCCACAGGCTGAGACCCTTGTGCTGCACAGCACGGCGCCTTCTGATGGATGAAGGTAGAAAGTTTAGTAATTTACCTACTGGCGGGCACAACTAAGCTGCCACACCTTACCTGTTATTACCCTAAAAGAGCAGGAATCAGTGTATGGGTGTATGGTATGGGCTAGCCTGCGGTGCAGCACAACAGCTTACAATCTTACACAAATCTACAGTATTCTCCCGCCCATAACTGGTCCTGTAGCACGTGCCTGAGTATTCCTTCTGAGCAAAGCGCCAGTCTGGCTTGAGTTTGTAGGATTTTATCAGCTCTCCAATGTGAAATGTCACTTTAAGTTGTGGAGTCCTTCCAATAATCAGTAACAACACTTGTGGCCTGGCACAAACAGAGACCCTAACTAACTATAGGCCTGTCTCAGTCCTATGGGTGCCAACACTGAAATGAGGTGCGTGCACAATCTTACCGACCCGGGTCTGCTTTGCATCCGCTAGTGATTCTGAACAGAACAATGTCTCTTCACTGAGCATGTAATATGATCAGCAATGTATGTTTGCTCCTCTGTCCTCATTAGCTTCCTGGCAGCAAATCTTCCCCTCTTTGAACAGGATTAGCGTCTTGAACACCATCAGCTTCACTCAATGGGATTTCTGATTACGGAGGACAGTCTCCACAGCTGGATGGCAATGGATTATCCGATCCCTCAGCCTTCTTCTCTCTCTCTCTCTCCAGTATGGCTTCTCTTTATTTCTCTTCCTGTTCACTCTCCTTGAGAAAAAACCCACCCCTTATTGAATATAGAAATAGCTATGCAGTCTGAAGCTGTGTTAGAAACAGTGACATCTTGTGGCCAAACTGCATACCGTCAGTCAGGACGTTCTCTAATTTACTTCACACAGTATTCAAACAATGAGAGCTGTTTCCCATCTTACAGCACTGCTGGGCACTTGTGGGCGGCACTGCTGGGCACTTGTGGGCGGCACTGCTGGGCACTTGTGGGCGGCACTGCTGGGCACTTGTGGGCGGCACTGCTGGGCACCGATCATCAGGGCACTGATCATCAGTGCCCTGATAATCGGTGCCGATCCCTCCTCTGACAACTGCCGGCTCTTGGCAGTACTTTCCTCATGCTGTGACAACGTGAGGAAAGTGCAGCCGATAACCAGCATATGCATTTCCCGGTGATCAGTGTGTCATTGGACACAGCTGATCATGTGGTAAAAGGCCGCTGTGATTGGCCTTTTACCACATCATGTGATCAGCTGTGTCTGTAGGACACAGCGATCATGGGGGGCGCGCAGGAGAGCACGTTCTGGGAGGACGTCATATGATGCCCTCCCAGAACTGGCCGGCCGCAGTGAAGCCATCATTCAGCTATCTGCGGTTGGCAAGTGGTTAATGTGTTTAATATTAGTGGCAGAATGTTTTGTTACACACTAAAAACAGGTACTTTGGTCAAAACAGGGCATAGGGCATCAAACTGCACTATTCAGTCTTTTGATGAGAAAACAAATATAAAACTTCCCACTCTCATTGAATGTGACATGATCCCCGATGACAGGTCAGAAACACCAACCCCTGAGATTATACAGCATTTCCCTTATTTGAATTCCTTAACAGATACAATTCTTGCAATTGCCCAAATACTCCTCTTGCTATGGAGAGACAGTATCAGGGTGCACAAGGTGCGTGAGCAGATTAACGGACCCCATAACACTTCTTATGCACGACGTTTAGATTTAGGTTGGGTGTTAGTTAGAGAAGTTTGCTTAGGTGGGGCTTACATATCAGCAGACGTGAACCCATTTAAAACAAGCGTACTGTGTAATGGTGTCCTTTTCTATTCAGCATATGCGCCAGCTATAGTAAAAGAGACCTTTGATGCTTGTGAACTACATCCATTTAGGAGCCACAGCTTATAACGTGGACAATTAGGTGACAATACATTCACTAGAACTCCAAATCATGAAAGACCTGCTATGTCCATCGAAGATCATATACCTTTATGTAGTTGAAAAGGAGATTTTGTGTACGGAGAAAACCATTGGGTAGTGCTCCTACCATTTTGCTCACCATGCCCTAGACTACCAAAAACAGGGAGCAAGATCAGAAGAGAATCCTTGTTTTACAGTGCTCCTTTGCAAGAAAACCTGAAATGAAAGAACATTTTTTTAACTTTATGCAAAACATCTTTGACCATGTCCAAGCAAAACATTCCCCACCACTGAAATTGGGTGAAGAGGGTTGGTACCTACTAATCTTTATCACCCTCAAAAATCATTATGACAGCAGCTCATTGAATGATGTACTTCTTAGAGGCCCTGGTTTGAATAATACACAGCTAGGTGTCTTTATACAAAGAGCAAGTTGCATTTACTACTGATATTTTGTGGTTAGATAACATGACCACAACTACTTGAGGTTCCTTTGGTTTCATATTTAATGACCTCAACAAAGAAATTATAGAAAGAAAAATTCCAGATGGCAGCAGTTCAATAGATCTACTTTATTGATGTAAAATCAGACAGTGAGGGAACAAGAGCAAAGTTCACATGTTTAGCACATTAGTGCTTACTCATAACCTCATCTCACCGATGTCTAACCCTAGGTTCACACCTAAGCGTTTTCCGCAGCATTTTGCAGTTTGCAGAAATGCACTACAGTCCATATAACATGATTTCCTATGGGACAGGTTCACATCTCCGCATTCTCACCCGGTGCGTTGCGTTTTTGGTTCTATAGACTTCAATGGAAACATTGCAGAAAAGCATGTAGTGCATTTTTGATGCGTTTTCAATTTAAAATCTTCCGAGCAAAAAGAAATAAACGCGCAAAATGCATCAAAACGTGGCAAAACCGTGTCAAAACACATGTGCAAAATGCAAAACGCACTGCAAAAACATATCAAAAGCAAACTGCATAGCTGTGAACCTAGCCTAAGCAAACATATATATCACACTAACAGCTGTTGATGATTTAGTCAGAACCAGCCCACTTTCTGGGAAGTCTGTGTACAGCTCAATAGAAAATCTGGCTCAGACCTCCCATGTTCAAATCTCATCGATATACATAATTTTAAAACTTTGAAAAACATTCAATATGACATCTTCACCAAATAATAAATATACAAAAAATTTAATATCTTGTACGAAAATGTTAAAACCATGGGTATGTCTATTGTAACTGCACATAATGACTATCCCACTAGGAGACAACTTAGAACAGATCAGTAAATCAGGGAATGAAGAACAAAAAGTGGCCAAAAGGAAAAAGAAGAAAACCCGACAGTGGGGGGCAGAAAGAGAGAGCAAGATGAAAGTGAAAGACACAGCTACCCATTAAGGAGAACACAACCAAAACCTTACATAATGTTTTGAAATGATCACAAAGAGCACTTTCTTTGTCAGTGATGTGTCTTTGCTATCTAAAGGCTTACATTTTTGTCCAGTCCATCACTTTAACATTAGATCTCAACAAATGTGCACGCTTACTTACACTTCACAAACATTACTTTGATGGTTCGAGTCATCCTGGACTCTAGAGATGAGGGTGTTGTAGAGAGTTGTTGGACCAGTGTAACCTCTGTGAATTGACAGAATTAGCGAATCATTGCCAGTAGAGGCGGAAGGTCAGGTCTCTCAGGCTCTAGTTCCATTCAGATGTCGTTATGACTTCTACCATACAGTCTCGAGGCAAAGAGATAGAACATTTCCAGAAAATGGTTGAATTAGAATTAACAAGATTAGCCTGACGTACTGTGTTTGGTGGTGGAGTTGTGAGAGACAATCTGAGTGTGGAGGAAAGATGCTCATAAAAGGACCTTAGTGAAGACAACTCTATTGTAATTTAAAAAATTATGACAAAGGGGGCATGATTGTAGTCCAAGATGTGGATAGTTATAAACAGGAAGCATTTAGGCAGCTCTTAGATGACACGGTGTATATGAGGTTGAATAAAGATCCTACTATTGAGTACAAATCTACCCTATTGGAAATTGGGGGTCCTTACAATACAAGATAGTGAAGCACTCATTCCCAAGGCCCCTATTGTCCCTGTTTTTTTTTCCTTTGCCCAAAACCCACAAGGGGTGAAATCCCCTTGTGGGTAGGCCCATTGTTGCAGGAATAGGGTCCCTGAATGAACGATCGGGACAATGGATAGATTATCAATTACAACCGTTGATCATGAATTTAACTAGTTAACTGCGTGACACTCAACATCTACTGAATCTGTGCCAGGAGTTTGACTGGATAGAGGGGTATGTGTGGATGGCATGTGGTGTGTCTAGCTTGTATTCCTCCATGCCTCACTCTCTGGGATTGAGAGTGGTTTCATACTATCTGGAGGTGTGCAGGAAGGTTTCAGAGATACAAAAATAAATTCATTCTTGAGTATCTCCTTGCACACAATTACTTTGCCTTTGATGGGGATTTTTATTTGCAGATGTGAGGCAACAATGGGCGCTCTATTGTCAGCCAGAGGAACTGTCGGCTGCATTTTTGGGTTCCTCAGTGGGACAAGAAAGCCCAAGAAAACCTTGGAAGTTGGCGGGGTGGGGGTCCTTTCCCGCTGCTTTTAAAAGCAATCCAGTAGTTAGTTAGTGGCTAGGATTATTTTTACATGAAAGCTGCCTGCCAGCTGAAAAAAACAATACAGGATGATGCCTGTAGCTGTAGGCATCATCCAGGTATAACCACTCAAAGTCCACCGACGTACCAGTTCATTGCTGGTCCATGTTGGGCATATATGTAACAGCAGAGAACATGGGCTTATGATGAATCAGGTCTGTGAACCAATATGAAATAATTCTTTTTTGTAATGCCCATGTTGAGGTTAGGCCCAAAAAACTTTACATTCAGAAGCTGTGGTAGGTTTCCATGCAAATAGTCTGGCAAGAGCTAACATTGGGTGGGTGGCCATGTATTGTTGTGCATATAAATTGCTTTGGACCACAATCAGTTTGGCTAAACTCTAGTGCTGACATCAAACGGGGATGATCCTACTAACACTGCATTTTTGGGGACACTATACAAAGGAGGCACTAGTATAGTTCTGTTCGTGATTAATATATTGATTTGTACAAACACTATACTAGTAATGGCGGTGATCAGCGATCTATAGTGCGATAGTGTGCGCGCAATCTAACGCTAGCTGACCCTGGCTGGGAGTTTACAGACCCTGACACTTTCTGATGTCACTAGTGGCAGTAATACAGTGATCAGTAAAAAATTCTATGTACTGTGTTCATCAGTGGTGTACCCCAAGGTTCAGTGTTGGGACCCTTACTTTTTAATATATTTATAAATGATATAGGGTCTGGGATTATAAATACCATTTCAGTCTTTGCAGATGACACCAAGCTGTGCAGTGGAATAACGTCTTTACAGGATGTCTTCAATTTACAAGCCGACCTCAATGCACTGTGTAATTGGGCAACTATGTGGCAAATGAGGTTTAATGTTGATAAATGTAAGGTTATGCACTTGGGGGCTAAGAATATGCATGCAACATACATACTAGGGGGGTACAACTGGGGGAATCAATGGTGGAGAAGGATCTGGGAGTTTTGGTAGATCACAAGCTTAATAATGGCATGCAATGCCAAGCTGCGGTTTCTAAAGCGAGCAAAATCATCTCTTGTATTAAAAGAGGTATAGACTCCAGAGAGAGAGATATCATATTACCCCTGTACAAATCATTAGTAAGACCTCATCTGAAATTTGCAGTTCAGTTTTGGGAACCAATTCACAAAAAGAACATTGGGGAACTGGAGAAAGTGCAGAGAAGGGCAACTAAACTGATACGAGTCATGGAGGAGATCAGCTATGAGGAAAGATTAAAGGAACTTAATTTATTCCCTCTTGAGAAGAGGAAAAGGGGAGATATGATCAACATGTATAAATACATCAGTTCAGTTAGGCACACATTAGTTCATACAGTGAATTCGGTGTAGAGCTATTCACCCTGAGGTTATCACAGAGGAAAAGGGGGCATTCTTTACGTCTGGAGGAAAAGAAATGTAATCTCCAAACACGGAAAGGTTTCTTCACAGTGAGAGCTGTGAAAATGTGGAATAGACTCCCTCAAGAATTGGTTCTGGACAGCTCAGTGGATTGCTTCAAAAAGGGTCTGGATTCTTTCTTAGATACACAGAATATAACTGGATACTAACATTTATAGGTAAAGTTGATTCAGGACTTTTGTCTTTGTTCAGCTAGACTAACTATGTAACTATGTATTGACACTGTACAAATGGCACTGGATAGGTGAAGGGGTGATCAAAGTGTTAATAGGGGCGATCAGAGTTAAATGTGTTTATCTAACGTGTGTGTAAAATGTAGTGCTTTTACTCAGTACTGTGTTCATTCTTCGCTTCATGGACAGCATAGGGGGCAGCGGGGGGCGCATGCATGCGAACGCACACCCGGAAATAGAAAGCAATGTAAAATTACATTGCTTTGCCCAGAGACGCTGCTCACCTGCACATTGTTGGATTGCAGGCAGGACGTAGTTACAAAAAAAAAACTTAAAAAAAAAATTCCTCTCAATAATTTTTTTTAAACTTGTTTTTTTTAACAGTATTATTTTTTTTTTACTATTAAAAAAAATACTTTAATCAAAATAGTGTAATGTAACCACAGTAACATTGTAGTACTCTGGGGGGGTGATCAGGGATTTTTTTTTTTTTTACACTTTGCAATGCAGGAGTAATGAAGATTATTGCTCTGCAATGCAAAGCTTGCTTTGAACTGTCATGAATGTGTTAAGTTCAAAATACAGTGTTCTGTGATTGGCTCCAGAAGGTCACATGGTACAGGGTGCTGTGATTGGACCCATGTGCCAAGTGAGAGCTGTGGCCAACCACAGTACATTTACTGCAGCAGGGTGGCACCGCTGCGCAAAATCACGTATATATATGTGATTCGTGATCTCGTTGTTTTCGTGGGCAGAGAGGGCATGCACGCTCCCCCACCGACCAGCGGGAGTCATGATTCCATCCCTGAGGGATCAATCATTCAACGTCAGCCAGTGATGTACGGCTGAAGTCGGATGATCGATCCCTCTCCTATCCTGTCCTGTGCTGACAGTTACACAGGATAGGATGTGATGTCAATCTTCTATAGCTGGGCACATTCCGTCCCAGAGAGAGAAGACACAGAAAACGTGAGTACAAAGCACTACACTTTCAGTTAGAACACACCTAGGTCACATTTAACCCCTTGATCGCCCCCCCCCCCCAGTTAACCTCTTCACTGCCCTGTCACCAATGTCAATATTTACAGTGTACAGATTTTTTACTGATCACTGTATTAGTGTCGCTGGTGACTTCCGATAGCACTAGGGTCAGTTAGCGACCCTCCCAGATAGCGTCAGATTGCCCGCTAGTACACCAGTAATCACATTTAACACCTTGATTGCCAGGAACACGCTCACTTGCACACTAAACCTCCATTGCTAGTATAGTGTTGAATGGATCAATATCTTTGATCAGATAAGGGCTATACCAGCGTTCACATTAGTATAGCATCCCCAAAAACTCTCTGACAGAATCTGTCTCAGAATATGAACCTGTAGACAGCAGCAGCACCCTGACAGTTCAGACGACAGAGAAGAAGATCAGGTGTATCCGACCCCATTTCCAGCTTGCTGAGGTGGTACAAATGCAAGATGACTCTAGTATGCAGCAGAGTGCCAGTACTAGTGCCAGGCTACCTTTTGGTGAACTGGTGAGCACCAGTGGCCTAGTACATCCTGGTCTTATACATACCAGCACTGCAGTATCACTTGGTGACGTGGTGAGTCCCATAAGTGCAGTACAAGCTGGTGCGGTGGTGAGCACAAATAGTGGCCACCAAGAATTCGCACACAGGCCCATAGAGCCCCTAGTATACTTTCCGGATGTGCTTGCAAATCCCGATTGGCAGCCCACAAATTTTGCAGCACCCGTACTTGCCCCATTCACTGCCCAATCCGGAATTCAGGTGGAAACTCCCCTTAAATACTCCCCTTGATTTTTTGAGCTGTTTTTCACAGATGATCTTTATGCATTGATTGTGGATCAAAGCAATTTATATGCACAACAATTTATCTCCGCCAACCCAAATTCAAACCTTGCCAGACCATTCATATGGAAACCCATTACGGTTTCTGAATTTAAAGGTTTTTTTGGGCCTAACCCTCAACATGGGCATTACTAAAAAAATGAATTGTGGTTGTATTGGTCCACAGACCCGATTCATCATATGCCCATCTTCTCTGCTGCCATGGCCAGGCATAGATATGAGACGATATTGTGTTTTATGCACTTCAGCAACAACACACTCTGTCGTCCTCAGGGTGACCCTGAATCTGACTGGATCCGCAAAATTCGGACCCTCGTAAATCACTTTAACCAAAAATTTGCAGATGTGTGTACTCCCCAGAAAAACATCTGCATTGATGAGTCCCTCATTAAGTTTTCTGGCCCCCTTGCATTCAAACAATTTATCCCGAGCAAGCGTGCCAGATATGGGGTCAAGATGTATAAGACCTGTGAGAGGGCAACAGGCTATACATATATTTTTCGGATTTACAAGGGAAACGATAGTCATGTGGAGCCCCCCGGATGCCCAGACTACATGGGGAGCAGTGGCAAGATAGTTTAGGACTTGGCATCATCCTTTTTCCATATGGGTTACCGCTTATACGCGGACAATTTTTATTCAAGCGTGCCACTATTTAGACATTTGTACAATCTTGGAATTGGCGCATGTGGCACTGTGCGACTAAATCGCCGGGGCTTCCCCCAACGGCTTGTAAATACCCATCTCAGAAAGGGGGAAAAGCCTGCTTGAGAAACAAAGAATTGCTCGCAGTGAAGTAGAAGGACAAACGGGATGTTTTCGTCCTGTCTTCCATTCAGCAGATACAACCATCCAAACTACCATGGCAGCTGGTGTTGTTGAGAAGCCCCTCTGTGTCCACGATTATAAACATAACATGGGAGGGGTGGACTTCAACGACCAGATGATGAAGCCGTACTTAGTTTCCCGAAAAGCCAAACGCTGGTACAAAAAAGTGTCTGTTTACTTATTGCAAATGGTATTATATAATGCCTTTATTCCTTACAAAGCAACTGGACATAGTGGATCCTTCCTAAAATTCCAGATCATCATGGCCCTTTTGTATCCAGAAGGTGCTGTGGCCCCAACCCAGATGCAGTTATTCGGCTGCATGAGAGGCATTTTCCCGATGCCATTCCTGTACCCCAACTCAAAGAAACCCACAAAAAAGATGTAGTGTCTGTAGCAGACATGGAATTAGGCGTGACAGCCGCTTTTTCTATCCCTCCTGTCCTGACCAACCTGGCCTCTGCATCAAGGATTGCTTCCGTTGCTACCATACACTAGTGGAGTATTAGTATAGGGAACAACACAGCATAGTTCAAGGCACATTTTCACAGGGTCTCAAAAGATGTTAGGTAGTCAGGAAACTCGCTATTGCATTTGGAGAGACCCTACCATCTGTTTTTTTACTGTTTTTAAAAAGTTAAAGTTTGAAAAAAAAGAAGTAAAAAAAAGAAATAAAAATTTAAATAAAAAGTACAAATCCCTCAAATTTTAAAAACCACACACTTTTCCTTGCAGAGATATTTCAATTAAAAAGTTGTTTTATTGAGTTACTGTTTTATTGTTAACCATTGCTGTTTTCTTTGCAGGAATGTCAAACTGCAGCACCAACTTGTTTATTCTGACAGCAACAGGGTCTTGCTCTCAGAATATACATAAGTAGGTGTGTGTAGTGCTGTTGGATGAGATTTTTCATCTGCAGTTAAAAAAGAGCATATATGCAGAAGCATGGGGGCCAGGGGTGGTCCGTGGGTGGATGGCCCCTATTCTTCGGCGTATATATTTTATATTTGTTGGCACATTTCATGTGTGCCCACCATTAGAAGTGGGTGGATGCAGGGAGGTATTCTAATGGTGGGCATACCACACGACTCATTATACATTTACTATTACATTATGTATTTTAATAGTAGCTGTGTGTTTTTAGTATACGTTTCTAATATTGATACATATATAGATTAGTGATTATACATTGATATGTTGTTAAGATACGTTCTTAAGTTATATTGTCATTTAAATATAACTAGCTAAGGTTACATCATTAGCTTATAATATTATGTACATCAGCATACATATGTTCCTGTCCATCAAAAACATAATGTGAGTGTCGTCCCCTCCCTTCTATGCCATACAAGGTATTAAGAATCTCTCGTTATGACACACTCATTCTGCATAAAAGAGTCCATAAGGGACAGAGGAAGGGAGCTCGCACACGCTAACACTGACACTCTTTCATACATAACACACACATACATACATGACTGAGAAGCTGCAACAGGTGCATGCTGCAATATCGTCACTTTCGTCTACTTCCGGCTTCTTCACGAAGTCTCGAAAGGACAAGGAGAACATGAAAGACAGAACAGCACATGGCCAGACTTCAATAACTAAAAATGGTGACTTTTTCTTTAAACCTCTGCTTGATATTTCTACAGTAGTTTTATCAACATGGAACTGTTCATGATACGCTTTACATTGTTATTTTATACCATTGTGTGATAGAATAAAATCACACTTCATTTTTATTTCAATGGCTCTTTCATTCATAATCGCCTCAAGACACTAGAAGAAGTATTATATGTGTCTAAAATCCAACACCTCGCCCCCCCGCACACCTGCATTCGTGAGTGTTGACCCTGTGCCAGTATGGAAACAGTGGTTGTACCATACATGTGAGGTATCGCCACAGACATCAGATCAAGGGAAGTAATTCTAGCACTAGACCTCCTCTGTAAATCTAAAATGGTAGCTTGTAAAAGCTTTTAAAGCGTTGCCTATGGATATTAAAAATGTATGCAGTTTGTCGCCATTGCACGGGGCATGCGCAGTCTTAAAGCATATCATGTTTGGTATCTATTTACTCAGAATAGCATCATCTCTTATATCTAATCAAATAATTGGCCAATATATTGTGTTTTTGTGCATTAAAATTAAAAAAAGCGTATTTTTTTTTTCAAAAATTAGTTTGAAAAATTGCTGCGCGAGTACTATGTGACATAAAAAATTGCACCACCCACCATTTTATTCATTAGGGCATCTGCTTTAAAAAAATATATAATGTTTAGGGGTTAAAATTAATTTCCTATTACAAAAACTGATTTTTTTCAGGTGAACAAAAAGTGTCAGAAATGTCTTGGTCTTTAGGTGGTTAGAAGAGTGAGTGATGTGTGGCATAAACTTCTAATTAGAGATGAGGGAATCGAACTAGGCGAAGTGGAATTCGTTTCGAATATTAGGAAAATATTCGCGACGAATCCGAAAATTAGCATACTTCGGATGCGCGAATCGAAATTTTTCCTAAAATGGCGGCGACATGTGCGGCGACGGAAGGCGCGCAGACAAGGCGCGCTGACCCATAATGCATTCATTCATGACATGTGATCGCATTAGCCAATCAGCAGCCGGCCAGCCAGCACTGTGTAATGGTCGAGCTATAAATGGCGGCCATTTTAGAATTCTCCATTTGCCTCCAGTCATTCAACAGAGGCAGACCTGGCTGTATTGAGGGAGAGAGTTAGGGACACAGAAACGTTACTTAGGGACACAGAAACGTTAGTTAGGGACACAGAAACATTACTTAGGGCCACAGAAACGTTACTTAGGGCCACAGAAACGTTACTTAGGGACACAGAAACGTTACTTAGGGCCACAGAAACGTTACTTAGGGCCACAGAATCGTTACTTAGGGCCACAGAATCGTTACTTAGGGCCACAGAAACGTTACTTAGGGCCACAGAAACGTTACTTAGGGCCACAGAATTGTTACTTAGGGACAGACACAGAATTGTTACTGAGGGACACAGAATTGTTAGTGAGGGACACAGAATTGTTACTGAGGGCCACAGAACCGTTACTTAGGGCCACAGAATCGTTACTTAGGGCCACAGAAACGTTACTTAGGGTCACAGAATTGTTACTTAGGGACAGACACAGAATTGTTACTGAGGGACACAGAATTGTTACTGAGGGCCACAGAACCGTTACTTAGGGCCACAGAACCGTTACTTAGGGCCACAGAAACGTTACTTAGGGACACAGAATTGTTACTCAGGGACAGACACAGAATTGTTATTGAGGGACACAGAACCGTTACTTAGGGCCACAGAAACGTTACTTAGGGACACAGAATTGTTACTCAGGGACAGACACAGAATTGTTACTGAGGGACACAGAATTGTTACTGAGGGACACAGAACCGTTACTTAGGGCCACAGAAACGTTACTTAGGGACACAGAATTGTTACTCAGGGACAGACACAGAATTGTTACTGAGGGACACAGAACCGTTACTTAGGGCCACAGAAACGTTACTTAGGGCCACAGAAACGTTACTTAGGGCTACAGAAACGTTACTTAGGGCCACAGAATCGTTATTTAGGGCCACAGAAACGTTACTTAGGGCCACAGAAACGTTACTTAGGGCCACAGAATTGTTACTTAGGGACAGACACAGAATTGTTACTGAGGGACACAGAATTGTTACTGAGGGCCACAGAACCGTTACTTAGGGCCACAGAAACGTTACTTAGGGCCACAGAATCGTTATTTAGGGCCACAGAAACGTTACTTAGGGCCACAGAATTGTTACTCAGGGACAGACACAGAATTGTTACTGAGGGACACAGAATTGTTACTGAGGGACACAGAAACGTTACTTAGGGCCACAGAAACGTTACTTAGGGCTACAGAAACGTTACTTAGGGCCACAGAACCGTTACTTAGGGCCACAGAAACGTTACTTAGGGACACAGAATTGTTACTCAGGGACACACACAGAATTGTTACTGAGGGACACAGAATTGTTACTGAGGGACACAGAATTGTTACTCAGGGACAGACACAGAATTGTTACTCAGGGACAGACACAGAATTGTTACTCAGGGACAGACACAGAATTGTTACTCAGGGACACAGAACCGTTACTTAGGGCCACAGAAACGTTACTTAGGGACACAGAATTGTTACTCAGGGACAGACACAGAATTGTTACTCAGGGACAGACACAGAATTGTTACTGAGGGACACAGAATTGTTACTGAGGGACACAGAATTGTTACTCAGGGACACAGAATTGTTACTGAGGGACACAGAATTGTTACTCAGGGACAGACACAGAATTGTTACTCAGGGACAGACACAGAATTGTTACTGAGGGACACAGAATTGTTACTGAGGGACACAGAATTGTTACTGAGAGACACAGAATTGTTACTAAGGGACAGACACAGAATTGTTACTCCGGGACAGACACAGAATTGTTACTGAGGGACACAGAATTGTTACTGAGGGACACAGAATTGTTACTGAGGGACACAGAATTGTTACTCAGGGACAGACACAGAATTGTTACTCAGGGACAGACACAGAATTGTTACTCAGGGACACAGAATTGTTACTGAGGGACACAGAATTGTTACTGAGGGACACAGAATTGTTACTCAGGGACAGACACAGAATTGTTACTCAGGGACAGACACAGAATTGTTACTGAGGGACACAGAATTGTTACTGAGGGACACAAAATTGTTACTGAGGGACACAGAATTGTTACTCAGGGACAGACACAGAATTGTTACTCAGGGACAGACACAGAATTGTTACTGAGGGACACAGAATTGTTACTGAGGGACACAGAATTGTTACTCAGGGACAGACACAGAATTGTTACTCAGGGACAGACACAGAATTGTTACTGAGGGACACAGAATTGTTACTGAGGGACACAGAATTGTTACTGAGGGACACAGAATTGTTACTGAGGGACAGACACAGAATTGTTACTCAGGGACAGACACAGAATTGTTACTCAGGGACAGACACAGAATTGTTACTGAGGGACACAGAATTGTTACTGAGGGACACAGAATTGTTACTCAGGGACACAGAATTGTTACTGAGGGACACAGAATTGTTACTGAGGGACACAGAATTGTTACTCAGGGACAGACACAGAATTGTTACTCAGGGACAGACACAGAATTGTTACTCAGGGACACAGAATTGTTACTGAGGGACACAGAATTGTTACTGAGGGACACAGAATTGTTACTCAGGGACACAGAATTGTTACTGAGGGACACAGAATTGTTACTGAGGGACACAGAATTGTTACTCAGGGACAGACACAGAATTGTTACTCAGGGACAGACACAGAATTGTTACTGAGGGACACAGAATTGTTACTCAGGGACACAGAATTGTTACTGAGGGACACAGAATTGTTACTGAGGGACACAGAATTGTTACTCAGGGACACAGAATTGTTACTGAGGGACACAGAATTGTTACTGAGGGACACAGAATTGTTACTCAGGGACAGACACAGAATTGTTACTGAGGGACACAGAATTGTTACTGAGGGACACAGAATTGTTACTGAGGGACACAGAATTGTTACTCAGGGACACAGAATTGTTACTGAGGGACACAGAATTGTTACTGAGGGAAACAGAATTGTTACTCAGGGACAGACACAGAATTGTTACTCAGGGACAGACACAGAATTGTTACTGAGGGACACAGAATTGTTACTGAGGGACACAGAATTGTTACTGAGGGACACAGAATTGTTACTCAGGGGCACAGAATTGTTACTCAGGGACAGACACAGAATTGTTACTCAGGGACACAGAATCGTTTAATTAAAGAGTATGTCAGACAACATGCAGAGGAGTGGCAGAGGAGGCAATGTTTTAGGAGCAAGCAGACGTTGCAGCAGAGGAAGGGGTCGAGGCAGCACTAGTCGCAGCCAGAGGCCATTGCTCCCGGTGTCATCCAGCGGTCGTGTCTCCACCGACAACCCTGCCGTCATCGATTGGTTGGCTCGGTCGTCTTCCTCTTCCCAGGTCACCTCTGACACCTACAGCCAACGGTCGGTGGGTACGTCAGACACAACCGTTAGTTGGCATGGCCCGGGAGCAAGCCCACTAAAATCACGTGTCCTCGACCTGCCCCTGTCCTTTGGTGTTCCCTCACCAAGCGAAGTATCGCATGCTGTGGGCTCAGCCCCACTGTACAGTGAGGAAGAGCTAACAGAGGGCGGTCAGGAACGGGGGGAGACATCCGCCTCTTCAGCAGCCAGGCGAAGAAGTAGTGGCGAGGAGAGTGGCTCGGTAGCCGGTCTAGAGACAGGTCTGTCTCCTGACCCACACGCAGCCGAAGGGGCTAGTAGTGAGGCGGAGACCCTAATTGATGATGATGAGGCTGATCGCACTTGGCAGCCTCGTCGTCATCAGGCTATTGCTTCCGCATCATCAGGAGAAGAAGGTGGCAGCTTGGCAGCGAGCAAAACAGTCGGTGGGTTGCCCAGGAGGCAGCAGGGTCGCAGCAGTGTCAGTGGAGGCAAACGGCCACGGAGTAGAGCACCAGCTCCACTGCAGCCTACCACCACGGCCAGTAGTGGTGCCGGTGTGCATGGAGGAAGTAGCAGTCAGCCAGTGAGGAGTAGCGGGGGCAAAGTTTCCTACTCGGTGGTGTGGCAATTTTTCCTCAAGCCGCCCGAGGAAGTAAACGTAGCAGTATGTCGACTATGTGGCCAGAAAGTCAAGCGTGGCCAGGGGGCCCATGTTGGGACTACAGCGTTGCGTCAGCATATGCAGCGTCGCCATTTGGTGGCCTGGGAAAACCGTGATAAAGATACGGCGGTTCTGCCTGCCCCAGCCCCCGCTCCATCACCCGCTCCGTTACTTGCTCCGTCACCCGACGTCAAACGCCCTCTATCAGCCAGTCAAGGCTCCAACACCTCTGCTGAGGGGAGTTGTCGCTCGTTGGCATCTTCCGCTCGTTCAGATGCTCCTTCTCCTGCTACTCCTCTTCACGGATTCCGTCAGCAGTCTTTCTTGGAATCCGTTTCCAAGAGACAACAGTTTGCGAGCACGCACCCGACGGTGCAAAAGCTGAACGTCCTCCTGTCCAAGTTGCTGGTGCTGCAGTCCCTCCCTTTCCAAGTGGTGGACTCAGCACCTTTCCGAGAAATGATGGCTTGTGCCGCGCTGCGGTGGAGAGTGCCAAGCCGTCATTTCTTCGCCAAAAAGGCAGTGCCAGCCCTGCATTCACATGTAGAAGAGATGGTGGGCCAGTCTTTGAGCATTTCGGTCTCTGCCAAAGTGCACGGCAGCGCCGATGTGTGGAGCTGTAACTACGGTCAGGGACAGTACGTGTCATTTACGGCCCACTGGGTGAACGTGGTGCCGTCACAGCCGCACCAGCAACTTGGACAGGTCACGCCGCTTTTGCCTCCACGTTTGCACGTCCTTGGTCCACAAAAGATGTCCGCCTCTACCACCTCTTCTTCCTTCGTGTCCTCAGCCGCCACCCCCGTGCCAAGTCCCATTACCCGACCGGCATATCACATGTGCAGGGCGCAACGGTGTCACGCTGTGCTGCACCTGGTATGCCTTGGCGAACGTAGTCACACAGGGGAGGAACTTCTCAGTGTAATGAACAGAGAAATCGACAGATGGCTGTCTCCGCGCAAACTGAAAATCGGAACCATGTTGACCGACAACGGAAAGAACATGGTGTCTGCTCTGCGTCAAGGAAGGTTGTGCCATGCGCCATGCATGGCTCACGTGTTCAATCTGGTTGTCAAGCGGTTCCTAAAATCCACCATCCCACTGCAAGACATCCTTAAAATGTCACGTAAACTTTGCATGCATTTCAGCCATTCCTACACCGCAAAGCACACCCTCCTTGAGCTGCAGCGGCAGAACGGAATTCCACAGCATCGCCTGATCTGCGACGTTGCAACAAGGTGGAATTCAACCCTACACATGTTAGACCGCCTTTACGAACAGCAAAAGGTCATCACCGATTTCCTGATGTTACAAGCGGATAAAGGTACTCCCCTGTGTAACTTCGATGTCAGCCATTGGCAGCTCATGCGTGACACCTGCCGCTTGCTCAGGCCCTTTGAGGAGGCCACTCTATTCGTGATTCGGCAGGACTATGGGATGAACGACGTCATTCCTCTGTTGCACGTCCTGGAACAAATGCTGTTAACAATGGCTGGTCAGGGTGCGGTAGACGTGGCGCACAGATCGCAACGCCACATGACCCCTGTGGGGGCAGGACAGGAAGAAGAGGAGGAGGTAGAGGAGGACATTTGTGCTCAGGAATTATTGAGTGAAATGGGTGGTTTTTCCACTCAGCGGACAGGAGTGGAGGAGCAGGAGCATCTGGTAGAGGAGGAGGAGGAGACAGAGGACCCAGACGCACCGTGGCAGTATGCTGTGGAGATGGAGGCAGGGAGTCCCTCGCATTCCTTGGCACAAATGGCCCATAGCATGCTCGCTTGCTTGCGTAGCGACAGCCGAATAATAACCATCAGACAGAGGGATGACTTTTGGCTGTCCACCTTGTTGGACCCTCGCTACCGTTCAAAAATGGTGGCCTTTTTCACACCTGCTGAGAGGGAGGCCAAAATAATGTACTATAAAAACCACCTATGTAGTCAGTTGGTCTCTGCCTTTGTGCGCCAACGTCCATCCTCAGACACTGTGGGCCCTGTGCGCTCACGTTCCGCTGCCATGGCAGCAGGGGAGGGGTGGGGTGGTAGGAGCAGTGGCAGCTCCACCAGCAGCGGCTGCCTCAGTCTGCAGTCGATGATGAGTAGCTTTCTTCACCAGCGCAGTGAGGAAACTACTAACCAGCCGCAGCAGCAGCAGCATCAGGTGGACCTGGAGCAGGACCTCAAACAACAGGCTTGGGCCTACTTGGACAGCACCCTGCCAACCGAGGTAGACAATCCCCTTGACTACTGGGCAACGAAACTTGACCTTTGGCCCCAACTAGCTGAATTTGCCCTTGAAAGGCTGTCATGCCCGGCCAGTAGCGTGGCATCGGAGCGCGTGTTTAGTGCGGCAGGAGGTATTGTAACTCCGCGGAGGACACGACTGTCCACCCAAAGTGTGGAGAGACTCACGTTTGTGAAAATGAATCAGGCGTGGATTAGTCTGGATTTCAAACCACCAGTTCCTGACACAACTGACTAAATCCGCCATGAATCATGCCCCAAACATGTGCCACTTTCAGGTCTCCTCACACTGCTGGTGTGTTCCATTTTTTGTCATAGGGTGCTGGCAGATTACGGGCCTCCCATAGCTGCTGCCAGGCCCCTAATCTGCCATGGGCCCCTGTACCGCCTCCTTATGCTGCTGCCAGGTCCACAGTGTCTCATGGGTCCCTGTTCGGCCTCCCATTGCTGCTGTCTCCATCGCCACACTCTGCCATGTGCCACTTTCAGGTCTCCTCACACTGCTGGTGTGTTCCATTTTTTGTCATAGGGTGCTGGCAGATTACGGGCCTCCCATAGCTGCTGCCAGGCCCCTAATCTGCCATGGGCCCCTGTACCGCCTCCTCATGCTGCTGCCAGGTCCACAGTGTCTCATGGGTCCCTGTACGGCCTCCCATTGCTGCTGTCTCCATCGCCACACTCTGCCATGTGCCACTTTCAGGTCTCCTCACACTGCTGGTGGGTTCCATTTTTTGTCATAGGGTGCTGGCAGATTACGGGCCTCCCATAGCTGCTGCCAGGCCCCTAATCTGCCATGGGCCCCTGTACCGCCTCCTCATGCTGCTGCCAAGTCCACAGTGTCTCATGCCATGTGCCACTTTCAGGTCTCCTCACACTGCTGGTGTGTTCCATTTTTTGTCATAGGGTGCTGGCAGATTACGGGCCTCCCATAGCTGCTGCCAGGCCCCTAATCTGCCATGGGCCCCTGTACCGCCTCCTCATGCTGCTGCCAGGTCCACAGTGTCTCATGGGTCCCTGTACGGCCTCCCATTGCTGCTGTCTCCATCGCCACACTCTGCCATGTGCCACTTTCAGGTCTCCTCACACACTGCTGGTGTGTTCCATTTTTTGTCATAGGGTGCTGGTAGATTACGGGCCTCCCATAGCTGCTGCCAGGCCCCTAATCTGCCATGGGCCCCTGTACCGCCTCCTTATGCTGCTGCCAGGTCCACAGTGTCTCATGCCATGTGCCACTTTCAGGTCTCCTCACACTGCTGGTGTGTTCCATTTTTTGTCATAGGGTGCTGGCAGATTACGGGCCTCCCATAGCTGCTGCCAGGCCCCTAATCTGCCATGGGCCCCTGTACCGCCTCCTCATGCTGCTGCCAGGTCCACAGTGTCTCATGGGTCCCTGTACGGCCTCCCATTGCTGCTGTCTCCATCGCCACACTCTGCCATGTGCCACTTTCAGGTCTCCTCACACTGCTGGTGTGTTCCATTTTTTGTCATAGGGTGCTGGCAGATTATGGGCCTCCCATAGCTGCTGCCAGGCCCCTAATCTGCCATGGGCCCCTGTACCGCCTCCTCATGCTGTTGCCAGGTCCACAGTGTCTCATGCTATGTGCCACTTTCAGGTCTCTTCACACTGCTGGTGTGTTCCATTTTTTGTCATAGGGTGCTGGCAGATTACGGGCCTCCCATAGCTGCTGCCAGGCCCCTAATCTGCCATGGGCCCCTGTACCGCCTCCTCATGATGCTGCCAGGTCCACAGTGTCTCATGGGTCCCTGTACGGCCTCCCATTGCTGCTGTCTCCATCGCCACACTCTGCCATGTGCCACTTTCAGGTCTCCTCACACTGCTGGTGTGTTCCATTTTTTGTCATAGGGTGCTGGCAGATTACGGGCCTCCCATAGCTGCTGCCAGGCCCCTAATCTGCCATGGGCCCCTGTACCGCCTCCTCATGCTGCTGCCAGGTCCAGAGTCTCTCATGGGTCCCTGTACGGCCTCCCATTGCTGCTGCCAGGAGGCAGCAGGGTCGCAGCAGAGTCAGTGGAGGCAAACGGCCACGGAGTAGAGCACCAGCTCCACTGCAGCCTACCACCACGGCCAGTAGTGGTGCCGGTTTGCACGGAGGAAGTAGCAGTCAGCCAGTGAGGAGTAGCGGGGGCAAAGTTTCCTACTCGGCGGTGTGGCAATTTTTCGTCAAGCCGCCCGAGGAAGTAAACGTAGCCGTATGTCGACTATGTGGCCAGAAAGTCAAGCGTGGCCAGGGGGCCCATGTTGGGACTACAGCGTTGCGGCAGCATATGCAGCGTCGCCATTCGGTGGCCTGGGAAAACCGTGATAAAGATACGGCGGTTCTGCCTGCCCCAGCCCAGGGTTCCATTTTGTCATAGGGTGCTGGCAGATTACGGGCCTCCCATTGCTGCTGCCAGGCCTTAATCTGCCATGGGCCCCTGTACCGCCTCCTCATGCTGCTGCCAGGTCCACAGTGTCTCATGGGTCCCTGTACTGCCTCCCATTGCTGCTGTCTCCATCACCACACTCTGCCATGTGCCACTTTCAGGTCTCCTCACACTGCTGGTGGGTTCCATTTTTTGTCATAGGGTGCTGGCAGATTACGGGCCTCCCATTGCTGCTGCCAGGCCCGTAATCTGCCATGGGCCCCAGTACCGCCTCCTCATGCTGCTGCCAGGTCCACAGTCTCTCATGGGTCCCTATACGGCCTCCCATTGCTGCTGTCTCCATCGCCACACTCTGCCATGTGCCACTTTCAGGTCTCCTCACACTGCTGGTGGGTTCCATTTTTTGTCATAGGGTGATGGCAGATTACGGGCCTCCCATTGCTGCTGCCAGGCCCGTAATCTGCCATGGGCCCCCGTACCGACTCCTCATGCTGCTGCCAGGCCCGTAATCTGTCATGGGCCCCTGTTGTCGCTTGTTGGCATATTCCGCTCGTTCAGATGCTCCTTCTCCTGCTACTCCTCTTCACGGATTCCGTCAGCAGTCTTTCTTGGAATCCGTTTCCAAGAGACAACAGTTTGCGAGCACGCACCTGACGGTGCAGAAGCTGAACATCCTCCTGTCCAAGTTGCTGCTGCCAGGCTCGTAAGCTGTCATGCGCCCCTGTACCGCCTCCTCATGCTGCTGCCAGGTCCAGAGTGTGTCATGGGCCCCCGTACCGACTCCTCATGCTGCTGCCAGGCCCGTAATCTGTCATGGGCCCCTGTACCGCCTCCTCATGCTGCTGCCAGGTCCAGAGTGTGTCATGGGTCCCTGTACGGCCTCCCATTGCTGCTGCCAGGCCCGTAATCTGCCATGGGCCCCCGTACCAACTCCTCATGCTGCTGCCAGGCTTGTAATCTGTCATGGGCCCCTGTACCGCCTCCTCATGCTGCTGCCAGGTCCAGAGTGTGTCATGGGTCCCTGTACGGCCTCCCATTGCTGCTGCCAGGCCCGTAATCTGCCATGGGCCCCCGTACCAACTCCTCATGCTGCTGCCAGGCCCGTAATCTGTCATGGGCCCCTGTACCGCCTCCTCATGCTGCTGCCAGGTCCAGAGTGTGTCATGGGTCCCTGTACGGCCTCCCATTGCTGCTGTCTCCATCGCCACACTCTGCCATGTGCCACTTTCAGGTCTCCTCATACTGCTGGTGGGTTCCATTTTGTCATAGGGTGCTGTATGGCCTCCCATTGCTGCTGCCTCCACCGCCACACTGTGGCTCCACACTCTGGTTTTGGCCCCGTGACTGCCCAAATGAGTGAAGTGTGCGGTGATTCTAAGATCGACGGCACTCATCTGCATGTCATACTGACTGACAGTATTATTTCTCTTCCCCAGCAGACTCCAAGGGCATTTAAATTAAAGGTACAGTGTTCTGCACTAATATAAAGGCTCTCTGAAGCCTAGAAACACCCTTTTATAAGTTAAATTCGCAGCGAATATATTCGACTTGAATCGAAATTTTTTCACGAATTCGCCGAATCAGTCGAATCGAATTTTTGAATAATTCGCTCATCTCTACTTCTAATGCTGGGCATAAAATGCCCCCACCCCCCAAAATGACCTCTTTTTGGAAAGTAGACACCCTAAACTATTTGCTGAGAGGCATGTTGAATCAATAGAAGAATTAATTTTTTAACCACAAGTTTTTGGAAAATGACAAAAAAAGAAAATGTTTTACAAAAAATTGTCATTTAAATAATTTATTGCTCACACATGCCATGGATATATGTGGCATTGTGAGATGGGGAAACAGCTTTCATTGAACACTGATTGAAGTAAATTAAAAACGTTCTGACTGACATTCTGCAGTTTAGCCACAAGATATCACTGTTTTTTCTAACACAGCCTCAGACTGCATAGAGATTTCTATATTCATGAAGAGGTGGGGTTTTACACTTGGAGAGTGAACAGGAAAAGGAGATGAGAGCAGCCATGCTTGAGAGAGAGAAAGGGGGCTGTGTGATCTGAGAATCCTATGACATCCAGATGTGAGGACAGCCCTCCGCTAACCCTGTTCAAAGAAAGGAAGATTGCTTCCAGGAAGCTGATGGGAAGCTGAGGAACTAAGCAATCAATATACTGTGATATTGCATGCTTAGTGGAGAGACAGTTGTTCTGTTCAGAGTCACCAGCGGATGCAAAGCAGACCCGGGTCGGTAAGATCGTACATGCACCTCATTTCAGTGTTGGCGCCTATAGGACTGAGACAGGCCTATAGTTAGTTAGTTAGAGTCTCTGTGTCAGGTCACAAGTGTTGTTACTGATCATTGGAAGGACTCCACAACTTAAAGTGACATTTCACATTGGAGAACTGATAAAATCCTACAAACTCAAGCCAGACTGGTGTTTTGCTCAGAAGGAATACTCAGACGCGTGCTACAGGACCAGTTATGGGAGGGAGAATACTGTAGATTTGTGTAAGATTGTAAGCTGTTGTGCTGCACCGCAGGCTAGCCCATACCATACCTCCATACACTGATTCTTGTTCTTTTAGGGTAATAACAGGTAAGATGTGGCAGCTTAGTTGTGCCCGCCAGTAGGTAAATTACTACACTTTCTACCTTCATCCACCAGAAGGTGCCGTGCTGTGCAGCACAAGGGTCTCAGCCTTTGGGCTGAGTGTATGTAAATTTATTGTATATTCCAGCATTTGTGGTTTTGTTTATTTGCCACATCTAAGTAAAATTCTGTTGTGACAAAAGCTGGTGTTGGGGTTGCTTTCCTCGTTCGTGACTTCACTGTATCCTGGGGAGCCCACCCCGGTACACGGCTTACAGCATTACTCCCCAAAATACATTCTGCTACTTCTCCTGAGTAGGGGGGGGTACCACATGTGATCTGCAAAACACTCACCATGTTTGTTTTTAAATTCCTTGGAGTGTCTACTTTCCAAAAAGGGGTCATTTGGGGACTGGGGGTGTTTGGTGCTATCCTGGCATTTCAGGGCCTCCGAAACTTTGATAGGTAGTGAGGAAGTGAAATGAGGAAGTTACGCACCTTCAGGCTTTCAAAGTGGTCATTGGATTTCAGGCTCCTGTATGTGGCTAGGCTCCCAAAAAGTCTCACACATGTGGTATCCCTATACTCAGTAAAAGTAGCAGAATGTAGTTTGGGGTTTAATTCCACATATACCCATGGCTTTTGTGAGCAATATATCATTTAAGTGACAACTTTGTGTAAAAAAAACAAAAACAAAACTGTTTTTGTCATTTTCCAAAAACTTGTGGAAAAAAATAAATCGTCCATGGAGTCAATATGCCTCTCAGCAAATAGCTTAGGGTGTCTACTTTCGGAAAAGGGGTCATTTTGGGGTGTTTATACTATCCTGGTATTTTAGCACCTCAAGAAATGTGATAGGCAGTCAGAAAGTAAAAGCTGTTGAAATTTCAAATTATCTATACCATAGTTTGTAGATGCACTAACTTTCACACAAAGCAATCAATATACACTTATTGGGATTTTTTACCAAAAACATGTAGCAGAATACATTTTGGCCTAAATTTATAACGAAATTCGAGTTTTTTAAATATTTTTTTATGACAGAAATGAGAAAATATAGTTTGTTTTCAACATTTTTGTGATTTTTTTGTTTATAGCGCAAAAAATATAAAGCACACAGGTGATCAAATACCACTGAAAGAAAGCTCTATTTGTGTGAAAGAAAGGACATAAATTTTGTTTGGGCACAGCTTTGCATGACCTCGCAATTGTCAGTTAAACTAGTGCAAAAAATGAAATAAATTCCATTATCTATACCATAGTTTGTAGACGCTAGAACTTTCACACAAAGCAATCAATATATACTTATTGGGATTTTTTTTACCAAAAACATGTAGCAGAATACATTTTGGCCTAAATTTATGACTAACTTTGAGTTTACTATATATTTTTGATAGCCAAAAATAAAAAATATTGTTTTTTTTCAAAATTTTCGGTATTTTTTTGTTTATAGTGCGAAAAATAAAAAGCGCACAGGTGATTAAATGCCACCTAAAGAAAGCTCTATTTGTGTGAAAAAAAGGACATAAATTTAATTTATGTACCGTATTGCATGACCGCGCAATTGTCAGTTAAATTATTGCAGAGCTGTACAGCAAATAATGGAGTAAATTGCAGTATCTATACCATAGATTGTAGATGCTATAACTTTCACACACAGCAATCAATATACATTTATTGAGATTTTTTTTACCAAAAATATGTAGCAGAATACATGTTTAAATTTATGACTAACTTTGCGTTAGTCATAAAAACAAAAATAGTGTTTTTTTTCAAAATTTTTTGTCTTTTTTTGTGTATAGCGCAAAGCATAAAAAGTGCACAGGTGATAAAATTCCACCAAAAGAAAGCTCTATTTATGTGAAAAAAAATTAAATTTAAATTTAATTTGGGTACAGCATTGCATGACCTCGCAATTATCAGTTGAAATAGTGCAGCACCGAACAGCAAAAAAGGCATGGTCAGGAAGGGGGGTAAATCCTCAGGAGGACAAGTGGTTAATTCATAAAAGCTTTGTTGTTATTGTGATCACATAGCAATCACCAGATCACTAGGTCCTGAACCAGCATTCTCATTCCACTGTGGAGGAGGAAGATTTGCTAGGGCGTGCAGCTCCCCCTCTGTGTTGGTAAAGCACCAGCGACATACGGGTACGTCGCTGGTCCTGTAGCTGTGACCCGCTGCAGTACATTGCAGGCGGGCGATCTTACAGTGGTTAAAGACCAAAAATAGGAATAAAAACAGTAACTTGCAACAAGAAACAAGTAAATGCTTTGTGTGCAAGAAACTAGGCCTATTTCAAAGTAGATTGCAAAATCTGGAAAGCTAGAATGCAAAAACAAACTAAACTACAAAAGATCAAAAGTGTGAAGGAAGAGTCTGTTGTTTCTTCAGATAATGAATATGTTTTCTAATCCAAAAGTTGCAGCTCATCTTTGCATGCATGGTTTGTTGATTCAGTAGCTATGAGTCACATGACAAATGACACAAATTTCTTTATTCACTTTGACCAGAGTAAAACAAAACAGTTTAGAAAACCATCTCCCATTTCCTCTGATTCCATTATTTACCAATTAGCTGTGGTGATTTTTTCTAAGATGTTTTTTGAAAGACACCCTATGTAAGTGTCCTGTATGTCCCTGCCTTTGAAACTAATCTTTTTTCAGTGAAGAAGCTCACAAAACAAGGCAATGATGAAGGGAAATGTATGTCCTTTTTGTCTGTCATTTTGTTTTCCCCCTCCATTTTATATTTTGTACTCCATGTTGATTAATTGCTTTATATTATACCCAGAATGAGTTAATGAAAATATGCTGTGTCAGTTATGTGTTACAGAACTGTGCTCACACATTCTTTTGTTTTTTATCTTAGCTTAGCCTTGGTAGAGGCAGGGAAAGTATCCAGTTATTTCTTTGTACTAACAGCATCTGTTTCTGCTATGATATAGTTAAAAGTCAATTACTTCTGTCCCATGGGAAAATAACTGTTGGTTACTTGTAACCGATTCAAGGTTTGAGAAGCCTAATTTGTTCACGTACACAGCCTTGCCAAGTATCCAGTAAAATTCTATTCTATGAATCTCTGTTACAATTTATCATATATAAGGAGGAATATTATGAATAAAGATTAGACTGTTCTTTGGAAGCTGGTGTGCATGTGTGGATTTCTTTCTTGCAGAGAACAGTCTCTTGGGCCCAACCGGGGGGCGGAACCTACCAGTGGTCATTAGAGGCACAAATCCCTTTCAGATTGGGGGCTCGTCCCAGGATCGGAGAGTCATCCTATCCGGTAAGTATTTGATTTATATTTTATGATATTTACCGTGACTAGGCTCTGGCTGAGTTCCGATGCCCACATACTTTGGAAGTATGTTTTAATGAAAGGGTATAGTGTAAAAGATTGCCGACCGGCATACGTACTTTTGGGAAGTACTTTAAGGACATTGAATGTGCAGAAAATGTGTATGTACTTTTGGCAAGTACTTTAAGGACATTGGATGTCCAGAAAATGTGTATGTACTTTTGGCAAGTACTTTAAGGACATTGGATGTCCAGAAAATGTGTATGTACTTTTGGGAAGTACTTTGAGGACATTGGATGTCCAGAAAATAATGTATATGTACTTTTGGGAAGTTCTTTAAGGACATTGGATGTCCAGGGACATTGGTTGTCCAGGAAATAAGAAAATATTGACACTGGTGGGTTTGGGCTGCCAAAATTCTGTTGCTTATCTTTCTGTCGTGTAAAGTATAAGATAGTTTGTTGTGTGACACCGATGTCTAGGTGGTAAGTGTATGGACCGATAGTTACGGATTAAAATGTTTTGCAAATGATTTGTCCTGAATGTGTATGCGGACTATTTTTTAGTCATTGTATTCCTGGAGGTTACCTTGTGAGTAAGGTAGAAAAAGTATATAAACATAAGTTAGGAAAAGGACTCTTTTTTTATCAAGGTAGTCCTAACATACAGATAGAAAGGGTAAATTTACATTGTCCAGTAGAATTTCAAGTGGGACTCACAGTAGAAGAAGTTAAAAGACAGGTTAGAGACAAAGGATATTATTATATAGAGTGTCCTTTTCAGGGTATAGAGTAGGAAAACTTTTGTGTATTCTCTCTCTCTCTGTCTTTCTATATTCTTTGTGATAAGAGTGATAATTGGTCACAGATTACTCGACCCGAAAAGGTACATATGTGACTAGATTCACATTTTGGGAAGACACATCTGAATTGAAACTTCAGGTGGCAGTCGAGTACTGTGAATCACTTTCACTTTTCTTTTCTTCTGAATCTGTAAAATCTTTTAGAATAGACAGAATGGGACAAGTTAAGAGTAAAAATACACAGACAGAATGGGACAAGTTAAGAGTAAAATTACACCTTGTCCCGAACAAGGGGAGACATACAAAGATTTTGTAGCACAGATTTGTGGGACTAATTATTATTTCATAAATCCATGGGTGGATAATTTAGCAGGATGGACTGAAGCAATGGGCAGTTCAAGTTCGTTCCAGAGAACAAGAGATAATGACACCTTTCATATGGATATGATAAAAGGCCCTAGCCCCGGACCGGCAGGTAGAACCAGACACAAGGTGGTGACACAGACAAAGCAATATCCATTTCTCACTGTAGGAGACACGCTAATAATCAAGTGTTTGGAAGTAGAGGATATTGACCGTATCACTAAACACTGTCCCAAGCCCACTACTACACCGGGGGGGACATTGGCATATTTAAAGAAGGCATGTAAAGACAGGAATTTCACACAGGAAGACATTAGACATTATTGACTCACTGGTTGATACCACCCGGTGGTGCCTGATGTGCCATCTCTTCTTACAGCCTTACCGTCTGATGCTGAATGGTTTTTAGTAATAGACTTAGCAAATGCATTTTTAGCGTCCCTGTTGACGCAGAGACACAGCCCATTTTTGGTTTCTGTTTTCGGAACCGCCAGATAACCTGGTGTAAAATGCCTCAGGGTTTTGTAGATTTCCCTGTAGTCTACTCAATTGTCCTCCAGGCCACTCTGAGGGAGTGGACAGCGGACTATGGGTCAGTCCTGCTGCAGTACGTGGATGTGTCCTCCTCTACAGTTTCACAAAGGGGGCCGGCCTGGGGGATGGGGAGAGTTTGTTGAAATGTCTTTTTGAGGGTGGACACAAAGGGGTTTATTTACTAAAGCTGGAGAGTCCAAAATCAGACTCCCTTCTGCATAGAAACTAATCAGCTTCTAACCTCAGCTTGTTCAATGAATCTTTGGCAATGAAACCTGGAAGCTGATTGGTTTCTATGCAGAAGGGAGTCTGATTTTGGACTCTCCAGCTTTAGTAAATAAACCCCAAAGTGTCAAAGAAAAAATTGCAATGGTGTAAAGCAAGTGTTGAATATCTGGGTTTTGTGCTCACAAAGGGAAAAAGGAAAGTCAATCCAAAGAGAGCTGCGGCTCTCCTGAATCTTGCCAGCCAACAGACCAAGAAAGACGTGCTCTCCTTTCTTGGAGCCATTGGTTACTGCCGCCAGTGGATACCTGACTATTCCTACTATGACAACTTGTTAAGACAAGCCACAACCCAGGAAATGTCAGAAATTGTTAAATGGTCAGATGCCATGGTTGATGCATATGTGTATTTGAAAAATGCAATGGTAACTGCCCCAGGCCTCGGCCTCCCTGACTATGTTAAAATGTTTCATGTGTATGTAAGGGACAATTATAAGACCATGGCCGGTGTCCTCGCCCAGGAACATGGAGGCAGACTTTGCCCTGTAGTTTTTTTCTCAAAAGTGGTGCCAGTTCAGGTCCAAGGCATGCCTGCGTGTCTCAAAGCGTTAGCATCTTGCGCTATGGCTGTGGAGATGTCTATGTCATTCACCTTAGGACACCCAACGACATTACACACTACACATAATGTAGCTGTTTTGCTAAAAAATATACACACTCAGCACATGTCCTCCCAGAGGCTGAGCGGATATGAGGTCATTCTTTTGTCCAACCCTAATCTCACCATCAAATATGCATCAGCCACCTCAGGGCCTGCTCCCATTCTTAATGCTCTGTTAGGATTAAAGGGGGAGGATTTACTAAAAGATGAGAAAGGCCTCTTTCTCAAAGAGGGGAAGCAATGCATCCCTGCAGCTAGTGCTCCCCTGTTAATAGAACAAAACCATGGAGTAGGACACAGGGGCTGGCAAAACACCTGTGAAGTTTTATTACAAGATTTTTACATTGCTGGTCTCCCCAAATTAGTGAAGGCTTTTGTATCCAGATGCATTGTTTGTATCCGTAACAATGCAAACATACCAAATAAGTCTAAACATGAGCATCTTCAATACTCTACCACTCCTTTTACACACCTTCAAGTTGATTTTACACACATGCCAAAGACAGAAAAGAAACAAGAATATCTTTTGGTGATTTTAAATGTGTTTTCTAGGTAGATAGACGCTTTCAAGACTACAAAGGAAGATGCCCAGACAGTTATCCGTATTTTCACACAAGAAATCACCTAGATGGGGGTGTTTGTTATAAATCAGCTCAGACAATAGCCCAGCTTTTGTATTTAAAGTATGTCAGGCCCTGGTAAAAGCCCTTAGGATAGAATGGAAATTTCACATTCTTTATTATCCACAAAGTTCAGGGATAGTAGAAAGAATGAACAGGACCATAAAGGATAGACTAAGGAAAGCAACTGGGGGCACTTTTGCAAATTGGACAAAGATGCTCCCCGTTATCCTTGCAGAGATCAGAATGACACCTAGCAAAACCACAATATATTCACCTTTTGAAACTCTAATAAAAAGACCATTCCCTACCCCCTGGGCTAGATCACCTTTAACCCTAGGGGCATGAGATTTGGATCAGATTTGAGAACAGTATGTCCATAAATTGATTGAAACTTTAGATATGGTTGAAAGAAATGTTGCTCGCACCTCTCTTTCTGATTCACAGTTACCAACGCACCCATTTCAGGTTGGGGATCACGTGATGGTTAAACAATTAGCCCAGGACAGAAGGCCAGATATCCTTTCGAACCAGAGACCAGAGTGATAGCAGTCACCAGAACCGCAGTCTTAGTAGAAGGACAACAAGCCTGGATCCATGCCAGCCGGGTGAAAAGAGTCAAGGTGGCCAAAGACACAGGCACAGGAGAGGACCAGGAAAAGGTGCTGCCTATTAAAGGAGGTGAAGCAGGTGATACAAAACCTCGAAGAGTGAGTGAAGTCGGTAACAAAGTCTCTCAAAATAATCAAGGTGAACATTCTATTAGCCAAGGACTCTGGCAAACTATGGATTCTGCTGGGACTGATTACATTTTTAGTGTTTACCCCAATATGGACAGTGACTAACTGCATATACTCCCCAGAAGACCTTGGCGCTGTTCAGGTCATATGTGGCTACAAGGAGAACCAGAATATCTCAGAAAATACACACACGGTTCACAACAACGATAATATTACCTCAGAAAACGCACACCCAATACACTCTAGGACCAAAAGAGAAACCAATATACCAGCACAGAAACCACAGGTTGCTATTACCAGAGATGGGAAGTTTACTACATTGTGGTTCGACTCTCCTAACACCCATGTTGCTACCTTTTCCTTCACCTATGGAGACCTCACAGATAGAGGAGATGAAGAGAGTAGCAGGAAAAGGGTGCACAAGAGGCAGGGAATAGGTTACATCTGTGTAACTGATGATTATTGGGGGAGTAACTGTGATTATTGGGGAGCAGTGGGATGGAACATAGGAACTGACTAGGGATACAAACCTGACACGGCCATAAATAAGAAGGACAAGAACGGAAAATCCCTCATAAATAGAACGACTCTTACCAAGCCCAATGCCAAATATATGCTTACCATAGAAAACCCCAGCCCTAGTGATTCGGGAATGTATATATTTGGGTTATGCTGGGGAGGGGGTATATCGGGAACAAGGGGCAATTTAAGATACAAGACATGCATAATAACAATGATTACAATCCCCTGAAGCCACACATCAGTACTTTTAAGGATTTGATTGCCATTGCTGATCCTTCTTTCGAAGATACCATGGCAGCGGAGATGGGATTTTTAGATGTAAATCTTTGGTTAGAATGGATGAGGTACAGTGCCCTGCAGCACAAGTCTAATTGTTACTGTATGTCTGTGGAGCAGCCAGGCCCCATGTGGGAACAGTGCCACTAAACCTTCCTGAAGATGTTGAAGAATGTTTCCTAAGTCTTTTTACAGGAACACATAACAAAAATGCTTCCTGTGAAGCATGGAAAGCAAAGTATCCCATAGTCACTAAAACCCCCAAACCCGGGGAAGGTTTGCAAATATACCCCGGAAATTACATTTGTTACAAAGGAATAGCGCATAAAAGAAGTTTGGCAAATTTTACAAAAGGTTTTTATCACACATACAGCAATATTGTATCTAGGCTTTTACAGAATCAGACACAATTTTTAGGTGATATCTGCTGGATTTGTGGTGATGGTAAGATCAGGTCTAGATTGGAGAAGGAGTGGTCTGGTGAGTGTGTTTTGGCCAAAGCTATTATGCCCCTGCATATCTTTAGTGAAATTCCCTCTGAGATCCCTGGAGATATAGCAGGAGGCACCCAGAGGCACAAGAGGGAGGCCCCGATGGGTAGTTTTGACCCACATGTTTATATAGACGCCATAGGGGTTCCAAGAGGGGTCCCGGATGAGTTTAAAGCCAGGGACCAGGTCAAAGCAGGTTTTGAGTCAATTATTCAAACCATCACCATCAACAAAAATGTTGATTGGATAAATTATATATATTACAATCAGCAGAGGTTTGTCAACTACACCAGGGATGCATTGAAGGGGATAGCGGAACAGTTGCAGGCTGACTCCGCCATGACCTTCCAAAATCGTATGGCCTTAGATATGATGCTTGCAGAAAAGGGTGGTGTGTGTGCAGTGGTAAAAAGAACCGGTACTTGCTGTACCTACATCCCAGACAACACTGGGCCAAATGGTAAGGTCACTATGGCTATAAAAAAACTGATCTGTCGGAAGAGTTGAAAAGGAATTCAGGGATCACTGACCCATGGGATCAATATTTCGGGTGGCTCAAGGGATGGAAGCAGGTGCTAGCACAAATAGGGGTGATTATTGTAGTCACCCTGATACTCATAGCCTTGATAGTATGCTGTGTAATTCCCTGTATAAAGAGGCTTATGAACAAAGGTATAGATACAGTATGACTATATATGAGGAAGAGATCCAAGAACAAACTGCCCTATTGAATCCAAAGCCTAAAGAGTATCACAGCTATCTAGCAAAATACAAGGAAACGTTGCAAAGAAACTGTGTGATATAAGTATATGCAAAGGAAAAATCATATATGTAAATAATGATTTAAGAGGGAATTGAAGGGAAATGTATGTCCTTTTTGTCTGTCATTTTGTTTCCCCCCTCCATTTTATATTTTGTACTCCATGTTGATTAATTGTTTTATATTATACTTAGAATCAGTTAATGAAAATATGCTGTGTCAGATATGTTTTAATTGGAGCCTCTGGAAATGGATGGTGCTGACAGAGGCTGCAATTGTGGTCCATTGCTGTTGTGCGTACTCTTCCTCCTAACTTCAAGATGGGGGCACCCTCTGGAAATTGAAGGTGCTAACAGAGGCTGCAAATGTGGTCCATTACCGTTAGGCCTGAGGCAGGTATGTGGTGGACTCCTGGGAATGCTGGTAAGGCCAGGACAGAGACTCCTCGGGTGACCTTTAAAGGGGTGAGGTATGGGAATTCCACCCAGTACAATGGGTACCCTATGGGGTCCATGCTCATAGCATATCAATAGGTCTTAGGAACTACCATAAGTCTGGGACAAGAATGGGATAAACGTGTTCTCCCCCACCACATAGCAATTAAACACATGGAAGACATGCAGCATAGCACATGGATCCCATTGCTTTTTAAAAAGTTATCATAATTTGTAAATTTTGAGGCTGGTGCTTCGTCCTATATTTTGCTTTGTAAGTCACTTAATTGTGAGCACATTACAGCCCTGTGCTTGGCATGCATGCATTTAACATGAAAAATGATCTTTGATGCTCAGCCTACTTTAACGGTTGTGCAACAAATTTCCAAAAGCTAAAAATAACAATAGCAGGTTTGCATAAAAATATTCATTACAATGCGAAGTCTTTAAATTTATTTATTCATTAACTTAAATGACTGAAAACAGCAAACTGCAAGTAATAAATATATGATTGACAACACAAAATGTGAATAAATACATATAATCAAACAATCAATAGGAATTTACCAGTTTGACTTTCCAATACAAATTAAATTACATGAGCTAAAAGGTATAGAAGACTGCACTGTCCATCATTTTGCTCTGATATAAATGACCTTTTTAGAGAGAAGTGCAGGCTGACAGAAGAGAAACCATTGTCATGTTATAAAATGTATGCAGTCGGGATACATAATTGTATACTGCAAATCTAGGTTACACAGGAAATTAAAGGGGAACCTTGGGCAAAGGCAAATTAATTATTCTATATGTCATAAGAGCAACTGGGTCTGAATTTTGTTTTTGAATTCACTGGCACAAATCTATTGATCAACTTTAGACTGCAGCCCAAGGTAACCAAATTATCTGCTTGTGACACAAGGGCTTGGTGCATGGTTGGGTAACATTTTCTAATATTATTCCTGCATACTATGTCAACTGGGGTAAATTAGTCAAACCCAACATCCATGCTGGTGATTAGCACCTAAGCTGGAAACTGGAATTGATAGAAATTTTAAACTTCAGAGAAATACCAAGTAAATGTAACGTACTAGTCTGCAAGTCTACTGATGTTTCTTGTCTTGATTAAAGTTTTCCTTAGCGGTTAGAGATCCAGAAAGTTCACTAAACTGACAATTGTCACCTACTGCATTTGGATACTGTGCTTATGATTTTATATATCATACCTCCATCTGACTTTCCTGTACACCCAATGCTGGATAATAGCAATGTTTGTAAGGGAGATAACCACTTTCTTGTAACACTTTAAAAATCCATTGTTTCACTTATATGGTGCAGTACCCTATGAAAAGTCTCCAACACAAGTATATTGTGATTTTAATAACCATTCATGTTTATTTTTATCATTCTGAGAGTCTAATCACTGGTAAATTGTAGAGTACATAACAGGAAAGTTGCATCAGATGAACTAGGTAAAATGAACACATAAAACAGTATTTGCAAAGTGTTTTAAATAAACAGTAGTTCAAAAATGGCTGCACATATTTGACCAGTTTAGGTGTAATAATTCTGATGCTAGAAAATAATAAGAACCATCATTAATGGTGTCCTGCATAAATTGAGGTCTTAACAGTGACCGTTGTAATAATTTGATTTTATTTAAAAACAAAGTTGCTGTTGTTACGTATTTGATGTTAACATGCTTTTGCAGCACAGCACTCTAAACAACGGCAGCATTTTGCACACATGGAGCAGTTCAAACAACTGCTGCACTGGCAACACTTGAAGCACTGAAGGCAACTGCAGCTCTCAAGGCAGCTGCAGCTCTCAAGGCAACTGCAGCACTGTAAGCACTGGCAGGATTGTAGGCACTGGGAGTCCTCTGAGCAGGGGCAGCAACTAAAACACTTGAAAAGTTCAGCAAAACACTGTAAGAAAACATGAAAAACAAATGTTAGTCGAGGATTTAGACTTCCTGGCAGGATCAACAGGCATTTTTTTAGCTTACTGAAAAAATATAACAACATTCTTTCAATTGTATAGAAATTAAATAAATAAGTTACTTATTTAGGATTTACAGATGTTAAGCCCCATTCATATGCTCATTAAACTAAAAAAAAAGGATCTGATCGTATTTATTATGATACTATAAATATAATAGTGTTATTATTCAATTGTCCATCTTGTTTACATATGTAGTTTATTTATAATGAGGTCTATTCACCTAAATTAATTTCCCTCACTTTTCACAATTTGCTGTTAATATTTGTTGGGTACTTTTAAATCTGGCTGCTAATTCCTGCATCTTTTGAGTGTTTGTTTTAGTGTAGTAACTGTTAATAAGTTACTGTTTTTGGTGAACATTATGATAACTAACATTTAGGATGAACACAAGGAAAAAATCAAGTGGTGGTTAGTCTTTTATTTTTTATAGGTGAATAATTATAAATTAGGTGAATGATTAGTTGGTAAATATACAGCTAAATTGACATTTGACCCCTCCCCCCTTTGTAGCCCTAATTTACTGAAATGTTAATTTTAATAATAAATATTCACTTACTGAATTCTTGCAGCAAATGCAAGACAGCACAGCGCCAATGACCCCGAGTCCAATAAAGATCCACTGAATGATCAAGATTGAGAAGACAAAGTAATACATGCCATGATGACATCCTTGCTCTGTTGGTCGATAAATCCTGAACACCCAGACACTGCCTACAAGAATAAAAATTTTTTAACAGTCCATTAAGTCATGCAATATATGATCTGGGGATGGCTTAACAGGAGTCTAGCAAAGATTACTTTGACATATTATTTATTTACAGTTCTGGATATACTGACAGTAATGCATTTTCTTTAACAAAACTTTTTCAGTTATAACCAACATTTATCCAAACTGATGTGAGCTGGACATTTTATTACTTGTTGTTCCATATTTAATTTTTTTTCACTTAAGACATATACAAATATAACTGTTTCCTCTAGCATCTGTATTTCAGGCAATCAGATATATTTGTACAGAGACCCCCCATTCATCCAAATACAAATGGCCAATACAAACCCATTTGAAAAAATACTTACAGTCCAGCTTCTGATGCTCCTAGAAGGTGACATCACTTTACCACCAAGGAGAGCTGGGTGCTCAGAATTGCTGGATTTTGTTTTAGCTTAATGGTCCTGAACCTGCAAACTAGGACAATGTATCCTATACCTAGGGTTTGCGTAATCCACACAATGCATAAATAGCATGAATTAGCTAATGCTACCTTTACATCCAGATGGATGCATAACAGCACCCAGAGTGATGATCATGGGAACTCTTTTGGCTGGAGTCCTTAGGGAGTTTCATGAGTTAATACAACAACTGGCTTGTGCTTGTGTAGGCATTGGAAACATAAATGATGATACTGCATTATGCTATGTTTCATGTTTTTATGTAGCATTATAAACCGCGGAGTCAGGAATAAAGCCAAAGGTTGCCATAATTAACGAGCACTTTAGATATTATATTCGTCTTTTTCAGTTTGCCACATGGATTTGTACTGAAATTTGAGGTGGTAGTTGTGTATGTGTGTGTATACAAAGATTACATTTTCCTGTTTTTAGAAACATTAAACATGTCCTTACCTGCAATAAACCAGGCAAACACAAAAAGGCCAACTAGAATGGCAAGGATTTTTCCGAGAGTGGGGCAGAAGCAGTTCAATGGTAATATAATCCAGTATGCAAAGCTGAAGGCTCCCGCAACAATCATAAATATTGGGATATATGGTGACTGTGGACAACCGTATCTATGTATGGCACCTACAGGTGATAAAAGGAACACACATTTTTCAGATTTATTACCATAAATACCACAATTCATTGCAGAAAATACACTATATTGCTAAAAGTATTGGGGCGACTGCCTTTACAAACACATGAACTTTAATGACACCCCAGTCTTAGTTCATAGGGTTTAATATTGAGTTGGCTCACCCTTTGCTGCTATAACAGCTTCAACTCTTCTGGGAAGGCTGTCCACAAAGTTTTGGTGTCTATGGGAATGTTTGACCATCCTTCCAGAAGCACATTTGTGAGGTCAGGCACTGATGTCAGATGAGAAGGCCTGGCTTGCTGTCTCCACTCAAATTCATCATAGGTGTTCTGTTGGGTTGCGGTCAGGACTCTGTGCAGACCAGTAAAGTTCCTCGACCCCAAACTCGCTCATCCATATCTTTATGGACCTTGCTTTGTGCACTGGTATGCAGTCATGTTGGAACAGGAAAGGGCCATCCCCAAATTGTCCCTTAAAGTTGGGAGCATGAAATTGTACAAAATGTCTTGGTATGCTGATGCCTTAAGAGTTCCCTTCACTGGAACTAAGGGGCCAAGCCCAACCCCTGATAAACAAATCTACACCATAATCCCCCCTCCACCAAATTTTACACTTGGCACAATGCTTTCAGGCAAGTACTGCTCTCCTGGTAACCACCAAACCCAGACGCCTCCATCAGATTGCCAGACAGAGAAGTGTGATTCGTCACTCCAGAGAACACATTTCCACTGTTCTAGAGTCCGGTGATGGCGTGCTCTACTACCACTGCATCCGACGCTTTGCATTGCGCTTGGTGAGGGAAAGCTTGGATTCAGCTCCTTGGCCATGGAAACCCATTTCATGACGTTCTCTATGCATTGTTGTTGTACTAATCTGAAGGCCACATGAAGTTTGGAGGCCTTTAGCTATTGACTCTGCAGATAGTTTGCAACTTCTGTGCACTGTCCACTTTAGCATGAGCTGACCCCGCTCTGTCATTTTACGTAGCCTACCACTTTGTGGCTGAGTTTCTGTTGTTCCCAGTTGCTTCCATTTTGTTATAATCCCACTAACAGTTGACCGTAGAATATTTAGTAGCAAGGAAATTTCACGGATGGACTTATTGCACAGGTGACAACCTATCATGATACCACGCTTGAATCCACTGAGCTCCTGAGAATGACCTATTCTTTCACAAATGTTTGTAGAAGCAGTCTGCATGCCTAGGTGCTTGATTTTATATACCTGTGGTCATTGAGGTGTTTGGAAAACCTGAATCCAATGATTTGGAGGGGTGTCCCAATACATTTGGCAATATAGTGTATGTACATATCAGACAACAGATTAAAAAAACAATTAAACTGTGTTTTTGCTCTTACCTACTACAATGAATGCCACTCCTATTGCAGTCCATATTAAAAAGAATGCAATCTGAAGCACTAGAATAAAAAGATAAAATTTTCAAATATTTTCAGCCCGCAGAATTAAATGTACATCATTTACAATAAATTTAATGATATTGTATACTTGTTCTTAAAAGATTAAAAAACATTTTGTAAAACATTAAACTTTCTCTGTTTGTGTTTTTAACCATTTGAAACATGAACATGGTATATTAAGACAAGGAAATCTGTGTTGTGAAAGTGACAGTGTAGACACTGCTAACTTGCTTTTGAAAATACTAGTTTTCTGGCTGATCCAATTGCTTTATTGCCCAGTAAGAAGTATGCATATCAAGTTTTCCCCTTCCTGACTTCACCAACTGCATGCTTCTTTTTGGTATATGACTCAGAGAGGTTGATTTACTAAAACTGGAGAGTGCAAAATCTGGTGTAGCTCTGCATAGAAACCAATCAGCTGCCAGGTTTTATTGCTAAAGCTTAACTGAACAAACTGAAGTTAGAAGATGATTGGCTACCATGCGCAACTGCACCTGATTTTGCACTCTTTAGTTTCAGTAAATCAACCCCACAAGGGGTTGTAGGTATCAGCAAGACACAAGGGAAAAGGGAAAGTATGTCACTCTTAGGAACACTTATCTTACCATGGCTACTAAAAACTACAACACCATGGCGACCTTTGTATGGTACACTTTGTTTAGCTCAGATAAATCTGTCCCTACCATGAAAGGACTGCTTGGTTGTAGTCACCGCTAGCTGTTCAGAAGGTCATCAGCATTGGCAGGTCAAGCCCGATATGTATGCATCATACATGGGCAGCTTGGAAAAAAGTGAACCTTGATTCTCTTTTTGTTTTGTTTTGGTTTTTTTTGCCTAAAACATTTTTGTCAATTATCTGGAAAGATTATTTTTACATGTAAATGACAGATGTTGACTCAAATTTATTTTATAGGAAACTATAAAAATGAAATTTAATTTGAGTTTTTTTTAGAGATTACATGTTTCTAAACAAATATTTTATATGAATTTTAATTATTTGGTACAATGTGTATTTTCGAAATAAACATTTATTATAGTCTGGATCTGCAACAATCAGTTTGAAAAGCATGCTGGACTTTTAATAACAAAGCCCAGCCCTGCCTGTATGCTTGTTGACCATCTGTGTGAACAGCCTAATAAAGGATCCATCATCTCTGCTGATAGAGAGTAAATGAAATTGTTATTCATACTTACACATTTTCCAGTTACAGCAGCCTGCAATGTGAAAAAAAGCAATATTACAATGATACCATGGAGTAGATGCCACAAACAGTTAAAAAGGTGTTACAGCAAAATATATAAAAAGGTCATAGGGTATGTGAACATAGTCATATTGTCACAAATAGTATGTTTATTAGGTTTGCCAATTTTTTACATAAGGGACCTTATACATAATTCCTTTACAAGGAAGAAAAAACCTAAAAAAAAAAACAAATGCAGCCACCACATTTAAAGATTGCTAAGCTGCAAAATATTAAATATTAGTTTTGAGGTTTACTACCACTTTAAGTGACAAAGCGTAATGCATGTATTGCAAGAAACATTCTAAAATATTTGGTGTACCAAACTTAATACACCGCTCAGAAACAAAATCAAGTATTACCAAGTATGCCACCAGATACCAGACCGATAACTTGATCACATACATACAGTAGGTCAACAGCTAACTCTTTTAAAATTATCTGTTCTGACCTATTTCTGTATACTTATTCCTGGCCATCATTATTTTATCTAACCACACCTAAGCAGATATTGCCCATTTGGCCAAAGTCAAGAGAGATGCTCATAGTAAGATAATGTCAGGAATGACAGGCTTGAAATTCCTGTTTGTACACGTCTGTTGTCCTCATTTTAACCACAGTTGCAGAACAATTGAATGCAGTAAACTACATAGCTAGAAGCAGACATCAGATAATTTCAGTGTTATCCAAACTATGTTGAGCAGATCGACTTTCCTGCAAATTACTTTGCTCTGAAATTATAGATTTTGCTACAAAATTGCCAAACTTCCATCAAAATTTTCTTGGAAAAAAATACATGGCTTTGTTTTCTAACAAAGCCATCATTCACCAGGTCCATGCTCACATGGTGGTCAATGGCTTGTTTATTTTATCAACCAATTACATCTCTAGAAATTTACTGAAGACCAAATTGGCTACTGACTGGTTGGCTTGAGGCTACTATATGATTGCACTTTGATATTAAAAAAAATTAAAACTTTTCAGCAACAATTAATTAGTTAAAAAAATAAGCCACTAACAAGCATAACAAAAAAGCACATTAGTTCTCTGAGTTTCAAGTTTTACTTCCAGATGATGTTAGAATTAAATACTTACTGCTGCTTAGTTTACTTTGTGCAATACCATCTCCTGCCATGATGCCTGCTGTATTGTACTGGTCTCTTTTTTTTCTTTTTCTAAAGGAAAATGTATATAATATTAGTTTACAATTATTTAAGACCAATTAGCTATATGTTAGCTATGTTTAATTTTCTTTTTCTTTCCAGTAGAAGGGAATACAGTCGGAAACATATACACCATAATGCAGAATTGTAATTTTTCATTTTCTAGATGGGCTTAACCACAAATAAGCAGATTCCAAAGACAAAAGCCTTCCAAACTCCATCTCATAACATTTGTTTTTTCCTTACAGTTGTATAAAAATTGCTTTAAAGTAACATATTTCTCATACAAGCTGAATGTAAATCTGTCTATGTTCTGTTGGGGAGATTTACCTTTACTTCTTGTCTCAGAGACAATTTAGGAAGCAAAAATGTGTCACTTCAGAAGCAAGCTGATAAAGAAAGTCATCACAAGAACAGGTTTCTTCCATTGAAGATTTACCCTCACCTCCTGTTTTTGTGTCAGCTCAAACATTTTGGCTTTCCTATCACTTACGTATCAGATACAATGATCACCAAGGCCAGTAGAGACACAGACATAAATAAAATCCACACGGAGGTTATATATATATATATATATATATATATATATATATATATATATATATAAAAGAAAGCTTTGCTTTGTTTACTAAGTATCCTGTGCTTCTAAGACCATAGCAATCACACAGCTTACTATGGCTGTAGGTATCTGAAATATCACTACGATTGTGATATAAATATGATATACATGTTAATCAAAGTTCTACTAATATCATACGGGACTTAAACACTGTAGCGCCAACAAATACAAAGTAAAACTTTTTTAAAATGGTGTGCTAAAAAAAAAAAAAATTTCTGGCCACTTTCAAAATTCAACTTAAAAAAATAAGTATTTAAAAATATGACTGAAATAAAACTAGAGAGAGGTTGTCAGGGATCAAAAATCCTCTACGTGGCTTTAATCCACAGCTGTGATGATGCCACAGGAAAAATTTAAACATAAAACATTGCCACCTACAGTAGACTAGTGTGCAGTCCAAAAAAATAAGACACAAACTAAGCCAATGCCACCTAGAGAATTGAAATACTTTACCCAGAATAAAATCCAGAAGCTCACCACTAAGCGTAGACAATGTAACCCACAGTAGTATCCAAGTAACTGTATAAAACTACCTTAAGTTGTCCTTGTTGAACACATATAAAAATGCAGTACCTTAATGATGATGTTCTAACTCCAAGTGCCAAGAGTTGGAAATGATTACAGTTTTAAAAGGAGTTCTATTTATATAAATCCGTCAATTATCACTCCTCTCATTTACAATGATGTGTTCATTCTTTTGGCATGCCAACAATCAGCAATTAATTCATTCACACAATTCCTGGTCACCTCATTCTTGTCTAAATAATCCAATGAATTCCATATGCCAGCTACAACAAATCCTGATGTAAAGAGTCACCTTTAATACCTAACAAACACATGGACAAGAACAGAATTATAATGTGTAGTTGTCCGTGGGACATGTGACATGTAGATTTAAAAGAGATTGACCAGTATTTCATTCTTAGAATGAATCATTCATCATTACTACTGCCCTATACAACCTGTAAAAGACAAGGCATACCTACAGCCAGAGCAGACAGGAATGCTTCACTTTGATCTAAAGCAGGATCATCGACACCAATTTAAAAAAAATGGTAGATGTTCTAGCCCTCCACTTCAATCACTTCATTTTGGTGAAACAGTAGCCATGGGACAAAAAGGAAGCAGAATTGTCTCCAATGGAGCCACAGATAGCAGTAGACTCGCAAAAAAGAGGGTCTAAACCTTCTGCAATAAGAAGAACGTTTGCCAAAGTATAACAAGATAAAAATTAATTATTTTTATTTATTAATTGAAAAACAAAATATCAAAACCAGCTTTTGTTGCAGTATTCACCTTCAATTTAGAGATTCCATCCACAGTTCTTTTTTCCAGTTCCCCAGCCTTTGATTGGACAGTGAAAGGAGAACAGCACAGTTATAAGCTCATCTATCTGTCACTCTGCTAGCTCCTTGTATCAGCATGCATTTTGTCAGCACATGAACTGACTGACACCTTGTGCTACTTCTCCCCCTCCTAATCTGAGCTCTACTATGTAGAGACTGCAAGAGGCTGATATCAGGTCATATTCAGGTACTGACGCTGCTTGTATATAAAAAAAACATTTATTGATGACGGAATGATTTTAGAACTGCATTTAATGTTGCCATGATATCTGCCTTGAGTTCCACTTTACATAAAAAACAGCATTTTGGCTGAACATTCACTTTATTCTCTGTTTTGCTGTGAAGTCTGCAGTGAACAAATTATCTTTACAAATTACATAGCACCACTGGATTGGCGTAAGGCTAATGTGGTGCCTGTATTTGAAAAAGGGATCAAAGTCTTTACCAAGTAATTACAGACCTGTTAGTTCAACTTCTATGTTTGGGAAGATACTGGAGAATTTAAGAAAAGACCACATAGATGAGTTCTTGTTAGAAAAAAAATGTAAGCAACAGACAGCATGGATTCATGAAAGACAGAAGTTGTCAAACAAATCTGATTTTCTTTTTATGAGGAGGTAAGCAAAACCTTTGACAAAGACAGTGGCTGTGGACATGGTATACTTGGATTTTTTAAAAGTGTTTGACACAGTTCTCCACACACTGCTAATGTGTAAGGTAGTCTAGAGGCTTGGAGAAATCAGTTTGCAAATTGATAGAAAACTGGCTAAAAGACCGTATTAGAGAGTAGTGGTTAATGATTCACACTCTGTATGGTCTGAGCCAGTGGTCTCCCAACTGCGGACTGGGGACCAGATGTAGCCCTTTGCTTGCTTTTATCTGGCCCTTGGGGCATTATTCCCTCCACTGTCAGCAACAGTGGGGCATAGTACCTGCCACTGACAATGGGGCACTAGTCTTCTCACTGACATTAAAGATGGGACAGCATGCCTCCTATAGATACCAGTGATGCGGCACTATTCCTCCCATTGAAACCAAAAATGGGGTGCTATTCCTCCCACTGACACCAATGATGGGGCACTATTTCTCCACTGCCACCAATGATGAGGCACTATTTCTTCCACTGACACTAATGATGGGGCCCTATTCCTCTCACTTTTACCAATGGTGGGGCACTAGTCCTCCCATTGATACCATTGATTGGGCACTATTCCTGCCACTGACACCAATGATAGGGCACTATTCCTTCCACTGACACCAGTGATGGGACACCATTTGTCCCACTGACACCAATGATGGGGCACTATTCCTCCCATTAATAAAAACAATGGAGCACTCTTTCTCCCCCTAAGACCAAAGATGGGGAATTGTTTATTCCCATTGTTGTTGAGACATTTTCTGCTCCCACTGACCACTTTACGGCCCCCCTAAAGTTTTAAGTATAGTAAACTGACCATTTGTTTATAAAGATTGAAGATCTCTGGTCTAAGGTTATTAGTGATGTACCCCAAGGTTCAGTGTTGGGACCCTTGCTATTTAATTCATTTATAAATGATATAGGATCTGGGATTAAAAGCACCATTTCTGTCTTTGTAGATGACACCAAGATATGCAGTAGAATAACAGCCTTACAGGATGTCTCCAACTTACAAGTAAATCTTGATGTTCTGTTTAATTGGGCAACTATGTGCCAAATGAGGTTTAATGTTGATAAATGTAAAGTTTTGCACTTGGGGGCTAAAAACACACATGAGTCCCAACTGGCATGAAGGGGACTGACTGCACAGGGATGCATGGAACACCTGTGCATCCTCATGCGGGCAAACATGTCCCTCGCACAGGTCCTAACAGCCTATTGTTGCTGAGTTTAAAAGCAGGAGAGTGGAAAGAGCAATGGGGACACTTTTCAATAGCTGTCCCTGGAATTGTCCTAGGCGTGTTACTGTACAAATGTCTGTTTCATGTAATGTCATTGTATTTCCCTAATAATGGTATAATACTGCTATGGCAATGGTAAATACTTTCCTGTTATAGTGCAAATACCTTTTCTCATCAGATGTTAGAGCAGTCATATGACTTCTATCAGTGTCCAGCAGAGTACTGGTTAAAGCTTGAAGGAGGAGTTTTCATTCTCCCCTATGACCCTCTGTCTGGACAGTGCTGATTGGTCCTGTGCTGATCACATGCACCCTCCCAAAAAAAAAACCTCTCTAGCAATACACACCAAACGGAGCATGTGCAGAGTGACTCCAAGCCTCTGTTCTATCAGAAGATATATTAGGGACAGTAGAATAGGGGGATGATCAGAGAAGACAGGATCAAACATCCATTTTACACAATGCGGGGGATCAACCCCTTAGGTTCCACGGTGAGTATAACAAGCATGCTTTACTGCATATACAGACTTATTTTACTCTGGTGGGTTTAGTGATACTTTAATGTCCTTGGCAATGTGTGTCCCCTCCTTTGTCATTGGCAATATGTGTTCCTGGTACTGTGTATCCCTTCCAATGACTCTGGAAATGTGTGTTCCTGGTGATATAATGTATGTCATTAGTAATGCCCTGGTATTGTGTACCACTGTAAATATATGACCCCTCTGATGTCATTGGCAATATACTATATCTCCCTGGAAATTTGTAACAATATGTTCCTAGTGAAAGCTAATGGCCTTTTATTGTCTAGGAGCAAGAAAAGATGGAAATACTTAATAAAACACTGCCAGTCTCTCAAAAAATTGCTCTATAATGACATAGGGGGTCGAAGGAAGTAGACAGGGAGCATGGAGAGAGACACAGGCATTCAGCACCACTGGAAGCAACAAATGCTGAAGAGACTGCAGCAGTGGAGTGGAGAAAAGGTAGGAGAAATGGACTATATATATTATAAACAATTTTCTTTTTTTGAAAAAGGATTTTACCTTATGTCCTCCTTAATCGCATGTCAGGAAAGTAGTGTACAGAGTTCAGGGGTCTTGAATATTGTAACACAGTGGATGGATCTTCCATTTCCCTTTCAAAGTATTGCTGTTCAGTAGCAGTAAAAAGAATACCACCCCCAAAATCATTGGTGGTTACTGGCAACAAACGCCCTCCCCGTCTCCAAATTTTTACAGAGATCCACACCCCATACAATTGCCTGACATTGCCATATTTAGTCAAAACTATGTACACAACAAGTATATTTCCCAAAGTATTGCCTGCCTTTACACGCACATGAACTTTGATGGCATCCCAGTCTTAGTCCGTAGGGTTTAATACTGAGTTGGCCCACCCTTTGCAGCTGTAATAGCTTCAACTGTTCTGGGAAGGCTGCCCACAATGTTTAGGAGTGTGTCTATGGGAATGCTTGATCATTTTTGAGGTCAGGCACTGATGTCGGATGAGAAGGCCTGGCTCGCAGTATCCGCTCTAATTCATCCCAAAGGTGTTCTATCGGGTTCAGGTCAGGACTCCATGCAGACCAATCAAGTTTCTCGACCCCAAACTCGCTCATCTATGTCTTTATCAACCTTGCTTTGTTCACTGGTGCACAGTCATGTTGGAACGGGAAAGGTCCATCTCCAAACTGTTCCCACAAAGTTGGGAGCATGAAATTGTCCAAAATGTCTTTATATGCTGACAACTTAAGAGTTTCCTTCACTGGAACTAAGGGGCTAAGCCCAACCCCTATAAAACAACCTCAAACCATAATCCCCCCTCCACCAAACTTTACAGTGGGCACAATTCAGTCAGGCAAATACCGTTCTCCTGGCAACCACCAAACCCAGACACGTCCATCGGAATACCAGACAGAGAAGCATGATTCATCACCCCAGAGAGGGAGAATGTCAACAGCACACCGAAGATCACCAATATGGGTTTTAAAAGTTTTGATGAATGATCACATAGTTACAGCAAGGCAACGTTTCGGAGTCTAGCAGGATCCCTTCATCTCCCACTTCTACACACAGCCATTTTTAATGCAGGAACGTGTTGAATTGTACACTTGCATTCATCACTCCAGAGAACATGTCTCCACTGCTCTAGAGTCCAGTGGTGGCATTCTTTACACCACAGCATCGGACACTTTGCATTGCACTTGGTGACATAAGGCTTGGATGGCTCGGCCGTGGAAACCCTTTCCATGAAGCTGTCTATGCACTGCTGTTGTACTAATCTGAAGGCCACTTGAAGTTTAGAGGTCTTTAGTAGAGATGAGCGAATCGAACTTGGCGAAGTGGAATTCGTTTCGAATATTAGGAAAATTTCGATTCGCGACGAATCCGAAGATTAGCAGACTTCGGATGCGCGAATCGAAATTTTTCCAAAAATGGCGGCGACATGTGCGGCGACGGAGCGGGGATCTCTGGGAAGGCGCGCAGACAAGGCGCGCTGACCCATAATGCATTCATTCATGACATGTGATCGCATTAGCCAATCAGCAGCCAGCCAGCCAGCACTGTGTAATGGTCGAGCTATAAATTGCGGCCATTTTAGAATTCTCCATTTGCCTCCAGTCATTCAAGAGAGGCAGACCTGGCTGTATTGAGGGAGAGAGTTAGGGACACAGAAACATTACTTACGGCCAGAGAAACGTTACTTAGGGAAACAGAAACGTTACTTAGGGCCACAGAATCGTTACTTAGGGACACAGAAACGTTACTTAGGGCCACAGAAACGTTACTTAGGGCCACAGAAACGTTACTTAGGGCCACAGAAACGTTACTTAGGGCCACAGAATCGTTACTTAGGGCCACAGAAACGTTACTTAGGGCCACAGAATCGTTACTTAGGCCCACAGAAACGTTACTTAGGGCCACAGAATCGTTACTTAGGGCAACAGAAACGTTACATAGGGCCACAGAATCGTTACTTAGGGCCACAGAAACGTTACTTAGGGCCACAGAATCGTTACTTAGGGACACAGAACCGTTACTTAGGGCCACAGAAACGTTACTTAGGGACACAGAATTGTTACTCAGGGACAGACACAGAATTGTTACTGAGGGACACAGAATTGTTACTGAGGGACACAGAATTGTTACTCAGGGACAGACACAGAATTGTTACTCAGGGACAGACACAGAATTGTTACTGAGGGACACAGAATTGTTACTGAGGGACACAGAATTGTTACTCAGGGACAGACACAGAATTGTTACTCAGGGACAGACACAGAATTGTTACTCAGGGACAGACACAGAATTGTTACTCAGGGACAGACACAGAATTGTTACTCAGGGACAGACACAGAATTGTTACTCAGGGACAGACACAGAATTGTTACTGAGGGACACAGAATTGTTACTCAGGGACAGACACAGAATTGTTACTCAGGGACAGACACAGAATTGTTACTCAGGCACAGACACAGAATTGTTACTCAGGGACAGACACAGAATTGTTACTGAAGGACACAGAATTGTTACTGAGGGACACAGAATTGTTACTGAGGGACACAGAATTGTTACTCAGGGACACAGAATTGTTACTCAGGGACACAGAATTGTTACTCAGGGACAGACACAGAATTGTTACTGAGGGACACAGAATTGTTACTGAGGGACACAGAATTGTTACTCAAGGACAGACACAGAATTGTTACTCAGGGACAGACACAGAATTGTTACTGAGGGACACAGAATTGTTACTGAGGGACACAGAATTGTTACTGAGGGACACAGAATTGTTACTCAGGGACACAGAATTGTTACTCAGGGACAGACACAGAATTGTTACTGAGGGACACAGAATTGTTACTGAGGGACACAGAATTGTTACTCAGGGACAGACACAGAATTGTTACTGAGGGACACAGAATTGTTACTCAGGGACACAGAATTGTTACTGAGGGACACAGAATTGTTACTCAGGGACACAGAATTGTTACTCAGGGACAGACACAGAATTGTTACTGAGGGACACAGAATTGTTACTGAGGGACACAGAATTGTTACTCAGGGACAGACACAGAATTGTTACTGAGGGACACAGAATTGTTACTGAGGGACACAGAATTGTTACTCAGGGACACAGAATTAATACTCAGGTACAGACACAGAATTGTTACTGAGGGACACAGAATTGTTACTCAGGGACAGACACAGAATTGTTACTGAGGGACACAGAATTCTTACTCAGGGACACAGAATTGTTACTGAGGGACACAGAATTGTTACTCAGGGACACAGAATTGTTACTCGGGGACAGACACAGAATTGTTACTGAGGGACACAGAATTGTTACTCAGGGACACAGAATTGTTACTCAGGGACACAGAATTGTTACTCGGGGACAGACACAGAATTGTTACTGAGGGACACAGAATTGTTACTGAGGGACACAGAATTGTTACTCAGGGACAGACACAGAATTGTTACTGAGGGACACAGAATTGTTACTGAGGGACACAGAATTGTTACTGAGGGACACAGAATTGTTACTCAGGGACAGACACAGAATTGTTACTCAGGGACAGACACAGAATTGTTACTGAGGGACACAGAATTGTTACTGAGGGACACAGAATTGTTACTCAGGGACAGACACAGAATTGTTACTGAGGGACACAGAATTGTTACTGAGGGACACAGAATTGTTACTCAGGGACACAGAATTGTTACTCAGGGACACAGAATTGTTACTCAGGGACAGACACAGAATTGTTACTGAGGGACACAGAATTGTTACTGAGGGACACAGAATTGTTACTCAGGGACAGACACAGAATTGTTACTGAGGGACACAGAATTGTTACTGAGGGACACAGAATTGTTACTCAGGGACACAGAATTGTTACTCAGGGACAGACACAGAATTGTTACTGAGGGACACAGAATTGTTACTGAGGGACACAGAATTGTTACTGAGGGACACAGAATTGTTACTGAGGGACACAGAATTGTTACTCAGGGACAGACACAGAATTGTTACTGAGGGACACAGAATTGTTACTGAGGGACACAGAATTGTTACTGAGGGACACAGAATTGTTACTCAGGGACAGACACAGAATTGTTACTCAGGGACAGACACAGAATTGTTACTGAGGGACACAGAATTGTTACTGAGGGACACAGAATTGTTACTCAGGGACACAGAATTGTTACTCAGGGACACAGAATTGTTACTCAGGGACAGACACAGAATTGTTACTGAGGGACACAGAATTGTTACTGAGGGACACAGAATTGTTACTCAGGGACAGACACAGAATTGTTACTGAGGGACACAGAATTGTTACTCAGGGACACAGAATTGTTACTCAGGGACACAGAATTGTTACTCAGGGACAGACACAGAATTGTTACTGAGGGACACAGAATTGTTACTGAGGGACAAAGAATTGTTACTGAGGGACACAGAATTGTTACTCAGGGACACAGAATTGTTACTCAGGGACAGATACAGAATTGTTACTCAGGGACACAGAATTGTTACTGAGGGACACAGAATTGTTACCCAGGGACAGACACAGAATTGTTACTCAGGGACAGACACAGAATTGTTACTGAGGGACACAGAATTGTTACTGAGGGACACAGAATTGTTACTGAGGGACACAGAATTGTTACTCAGGGACAGACACAGAATTGTTACTCAGGGACACAGAACTGTTACTCAGGGACACAGAATCGTTGAATTAAAGAGTATGTCAGACAACATGCAGAGGAGTGGCAGAGGAGGCAATGTTTTAGGAGCGAGCAGACGTGGCAGCAGAGGAAGGGGTCGAGGCAGCACTAGTCGCAGCCAGAGGCCAGTGCTCCCGGTGTCATCCAGCGGTCGTGTCTCCACCGACAACCCTGCCGTCATCGATTGGTTGGCTCGGTCGTCTTCCTCTTCCCAGGTCACCTCTGACACCTACAGCCAACGGTCGGTGGGTACGTCAGACACAACCGTTAGTTGGCATGGCCCGGGAGCAAGCCCACTGAAATCACGTGTCCTCGACCTGCCCCTGTCCTTTGGTGTTCCCTTACCAAGCGAAGTATCGCATGCTGTGGGCTCAGCCCCACTGTACAGTGAGGAAGAGCTAACAGAGGGCGGTCAGGAACGGGGGGAGACATCCGCCTCTTCAGCAGCCAGGTGAAGAAGTAGTGGCGAGGAGAGTGGCTCGGTAGCCGGTCTAGAGACAGGTCTGTCTCCTGACCCACACGCAGCCGAGGGGGCTAGTAGTGAGGCGGAGACCCTAATTGATGATGATGAGGCTGATCGCACTTGGCAGCCTCGTCGTCATCAGGCTATTGCTTCCGCATCATCAGGAGAAGAGGGTGCCAGCTTGGCAGCGAGCAAAACAGTCGGTGGGTTGCCCAGGAGCCAGCAGGGTCGCAGCAGTGTCAGTGGAGGCAAACGGCCACGGAGTAGAGCACCAGCTCCACTGCAGCCTACCACCACGGCCAGTAGTGGTGCCGGTGTGCACGGAGGAAGTAGCAGTCAGCCAGTGAGGAGTATCGGGGGCAAAGTTTCCTACTCGGCGGTGTGGCAATTTTTCGTCAAGCCGCCCGAGGAAGTAAACGTAGCCGTATGTCGACTATGTGGCCAGAAAGTCAAGCGTGGCCAGGGGGCCCATGTTGGGACTACAGCGTTGCGTTAGCATATGCAGCGTCGCCATTTGGTGGCCTGGGAAAACCGTGATAAAGATACGGCGGTTCTGCCTGCCCCAGCCCCCGCTCCATCACCCGCTCCGTTACTTGCTCCGTCACCCGACGTCAATCGCCCTCTATCAGCCAGTCAAGGCTCCAACACCTCTGCTGAGGGGAGTTGTCGCTCGTTGGCATCTTCCGCTCGTTCAGATGCTCCTTCTCCTGCTACTCCTCTTCACGGATTCCGTCAGCAGTCTTTCTTGGAATCCGTTTCCAAGAGACAACAGTTTGCGAGCACGCACCCGACGGTGCAAAAGCTGAACGTCCTCCTGTCCAAGTTGCTGGTGCTGCAGTCCCTCCCTTTCCAAGTGGTGGACTCAGCACCTTTCCGAGAAATGATGGCTTGTGCCGCGCCGCGGTGGAGAGTGCCAAGCCGTCATTTCTTCGCCAAAAAGGCAGTGCCAGCCCTGCATTCACATATAGAAGAGATGGTGGGCCAGTCTTTGAGCATGTCGGTCTCTGCCAAAGTGCACGGCAGCGCCGACGTGTGGAGCTGTAACTATGGTCAGGGACAGTACATGTCATTTACGGCCCACTGGGTGAACGTGGTGCCGTCACAGCCGCACCAGCAACTTGGACAGGTCACGCCGCTTTTGCCTCCACGTTTGCACGTCCTTGGTCCACAAAAAATGTCCGCCTCTACCACCTCTTCTTCCGCTGTGTCCTCAGCCGCCACCCCCGTGCCAAGTCCCATTACCCGACCGGCATATCACATGTGCAGGGCGCAACGGTGTCACGCTGTGCTGCACCTGGTATGCCTTGGCGAACGTAGTCACACAGGGGAGGAACTTCTGAGTGTAATGAACAGAGAAATCGACAGATGGCTGTCTCCACGCAAACTGAAAATCGGAACCATGTTGACCGACAACGGAAAGAACATGGTGTCTGCTCTGCGTCAAGGAAGGTTGTGCCATGCGCCATGCATGGCTCACGTGTTCAATCTGGTTGTCAAGCGGTTCCTAAAATCCACCATCCCACTGCAAGACATCCTTAAAATGTCACGTAAACTTTGCATGCATTTCAGCCATTCCTACACCGCAAAGCACACCCTCCTTGAGCTGCAGCGGCAGAACGGAATTCCACAGCATCGCCTGATCTGCGACGTTGCAACAAGGTGGAATTCAACCCTACACATGTTAGACCGCCTTTACGAACAGCGAAAGGCCATCACCGATTTCCTGATGTTACAAGCGGATAAAGGTACTCCCCTGTGTAACTTCGATGTCAGCCATTGGCAGCTCATGCGTGACACCTGCTGCTTGCTCAGGCCCTTTGAGGAGGCCACGCTATTCGTGAGTCGGCAGGACTATGGGATGAACGACGTCATTCCTCTGTTGCATGTCCTGGAACAAATGCTGTTAACAATGGCTGGTCAGGGTGCGGTAGACGTGGTGCACAGATCTCAACGCCACATGACCCCTGTGGGGGCAGGACAGGAAGAAGAGGAGGAGGTAGAGGAGGACATTTGTGCTCAGGAATTATTGAGTGAAATGGGTGGTTTTTCCACTCAGCGGACAGGAGTGGAGGAGCAGGAGCATCTGGTAGAGGAGGAGGAGGAGGAGACAGAGGACCCAGATGCACCGTGGCAGTATGCTGTGGAGATGGAGGCAGGGAGTCCCTCGCATTCCTTGGCACAAATGGCCCATAGCATGCTCGGTTGCTTGCGTAGCGACAGCCGAATAATAACCATCAGACAGAGGGATGACTTTTGGCTGTCCACCTTGTTGGACCCTCGCTACCATTCAAAAATGGTGGCCTTTTTCACACCTGCTGAGAGGGAGGCCAAAATAACTTACTATAAAAACCACCTATGTAGTCAGTTGGTCTCTGCCTTTCTGCGCCAACGTTCATCCTCAGACACTGTGGGCCCTGTGCGCTCGCGTTCCGCTGCCATGGCAGCAGGGGAGGGGTGGGGTGGTAGGAGCAGTGGCAGCTCCACCAGCAGCGGCTGCCTCAGTCTGCAGTCGATGATGAGTAGCTTTCTTCACCAGCGCAGTGAGGAAACTACTAACCAGCCGCAGCAGCAGCAGCAGCAGCAGCAGCATCAGGTGGACCTGGAGCAGGACCTCAAACAACAGGCTTGGGCCTACTTGGACAGCACCCTGCCAACCGAGGTAGACAATCCCCTTGACTACTGGGCAACGAAACTTGAGCTTTGGCCCCAAGTAGCTGAATTTGCCCTTGAAAGGCTGTCATGCCCGGCCAGTAGCGTGGCATCGGAGCGCGTGTTTAGTGCGGCAGGAGGTATTGTAACTCCGCGGAGGACACGACTGTCCACCCAAAGTGTGGAGAGACTCACGTTTGTGAAAATGAATCAGGCGTGGATTAGTCTGGATTTCAAACCACCAGTTCCTGACACAACTGACTAAATCCGCCATGAATCATGCCCCAAACATGTGCCATTTTCAGGTCTCCTCACACTGCTGGTGTGTTCCATTTTTTGTCATAGGGTGCTGGCAGATTACGGGCCTCCCATTGCTGATGCCAGGCCCGTAATCTGCCATGGGCCCCCGTACCGCCTCCTCATGCTGCTGCCAGGTCCAGAGTCTCTCATGGGTCCCTGTACGGCCTCCCATTGCTGCTGTCTCCATCGCCACACTCTGCCATGTGCCTTTTTCAGGTCTCCTCACACTGCTGGTCTGTTCCATTTTTTGTCATAGGGTGCTGGCAGATTACGGGCCTCCCATTGCTGCTGCCAGGCCTTTAATCTGCCATGGGCCCCTGTACCGCCTCTTCATGCTGCTGCCAGGTCCAGAGTGTCTCATGGGTCCCTGTACGGCCTCCCATTGCTGCTGTCTCCATCGCCACACTCTGCCATGTGCCACTCTCAGGTCTCCTAACACTGCTGGTGTGTTCCATTTTGTCATAGGGTGCTGGCAGATTACGGGCCTCCCATTGCTGCTGCCAGGCCCGTAATCTGCCATGGGCCCCTGTACCGCCTCCTCATGCTGCTGCCAGGTCCAGAGTCTCTCATGGGTCCCTGTACGGCCTCCCATTGCTGCTGTCTCCATCGCCACACTCTGCCATGTGCCACTTTCAGGTCTCCTCACACTGCTGCTGTGTTCCATTTTGTCATAGGGTGCTGGCAGATTACGGGCCTCCCATTGCTGCTGCCAGGCCCGTAATCTGCCATGGGCCCCTGTACCGCCTCTTCATGCTACTGCCAGGTCCAGAGTCTCTCATGGGTCCCTGTACGGCCTCCCATTGCTGCTGTCTCCATCGCCACACTCTGCCATGTGCCACTTTCAGGTCTCCTCACACTGCTGCTGTGTTCCATTTTGTCATAGGGTGCTGGCAGATTACGGGCCTCCCATTGCTGCTGCCAGGCCCGTAATCTGCCATGGGCCCCTGTACCGCCTCTTCATGCTACTGCCAGGTCCAGAGTCTCTCATGGGTCCCTGTACGGCCTCCCATTGCTGCTGTCTCCATCGCCACACTCTGCCATGTGCCACTTTCAGGTCTCCTCACACTGCTGGTGTGTTCCATTTTTTGTCATAGGGTGCTGGCAGATTACGGGCCTCCCATTGCTGCTGCCAGGCCCGTAATCTGCCATGGGCCCCTGTACCGCCTCCTCATGCTGCTGCCAGGTCCACAGTGTCTCATGGGTTCCTGTACGGCCTCCCATTGCTGCTGTCTCCATCGCCACACTCTGCCATGTGCCACTTTCAGGTCTCCTCACACTGCTGGTGTGTTCCATTTTTTGTCATAGGGTGCTGGCAGATTACGGGCCTCCCATTGCTGCTGCCAGGCCCGTAATCTGCCATGGGCCCCTGTACCGCCTCTTCATGCTGCTGCCAGGTCCAGAGTCTCTCATGGGTCCCTGTACGGCCTCCCATTGCTGCTGTCTCCATCGCCACACTCTGCCATGTGCCACTTTCAGGTCTCCTCACACTGCTGGTGTGTTCCATTTTTTGTCATAGGGTGCTGGCAGATTACGGGCCTCCCATTGCTGCTGCCAGGCCCGTAATCTGCCATGGGCCCCTGTACCGCCTCCTCATGCTGCTGCCAGGTACACAGTGTCTCATGGGTCCCTGTACGGCCTCCCATTGCTGCTGTCTCCATCGCCACACTCTGCCATGTGCCACTTTCAGGTCTCCTCACACTGCTGGTGTGTTCCATTTTTTGTCATAGGGTGCTGGCAGATTACGGGCCTCCCATTGCTGCTGCCAGGCCCGTAATCTGCCATGGGCCCCTGTACCGCCTCTTCATGCTGCTGCCAGGTCCAGAGTCTCTCATGGGTCCCTGTACGGCCTCCCATTGCTGCTGTCTCAATCGCCACACTCTGCCATGTGCCACTTTCAGGTCTCCTCACACTGCTGGTGTGTTCCATTTTGTCATAGGGTGCTGGCAGATTACGGGCCTCCCATTGCTGCTGCCAGGCCCGTAATCTGCCATGGGCCCTTGTACCGCCTCCTCATGCTGCTGCCAGGTCCAGAGTCTCTCATGGGTCCCTGTACGGCCTCCCATTGCTGCTGTCTCCATCGCCACACTCTGCCATGTGCCACTTTTAGGTCTCCTCACACTGCTGGTGTGTTCCATTTTTTGTCATAGGGTGCTGGCAGATTACGGGCCTCCCATTGCTGCTGCCAGGCCCGTAATCTGCCATGGGTCCCTGTACCGCCTCTTCATGCTGCTGCCAGGTCCAGAGTCTCTCATGGGTCCCTGTACGGCCTCCCATTGCTGCTGTCTCCATCGCCACACTCTGCCATGTGCCACTTTCAGGTCTCCTCACACTGCTGGTGTGTTCCATTTTTTGTCATAGGGTGCTGGCAGATTACGGGCCTCCCATTGCTGCTGCCAGGCCCGTAATCTGCCATGGGCCCCCGTACCGCCTCCTCATGCTGCTGCCAGGTCCAGAGTCTCTCATGGGTCCCTGTACGGCCTCCCATTGCTGCTGTCTCCATCGCCACACTCTGCCATGTGCCACTTTCAGGTCTCCTCACACTGCTGGTGTGTTCCATTTTTTGTCATAAGGTGCTGGCAGATTACGGGCCTCCCATTGCTGCTGCCAGGCCCGTAATCTGCCATGGGCCCCTGTACCGCCTCTTCATGCTGCTGCCAGGTCCAGAGTCTCTCATGGGTCCCTGTACGGCCTCCCATTGCTGCTGTCTCCATCGCCACACTCTGCCATGTGCCACTTTCAGGTCTCCTCACACTGCTGGTGTGTTCCATTTTTTGTCATAGGGTGCTGGCAGATTACGGGCCTCCCATTGCTGCTGCCAGGCCCGTAATCTGCCATGGGCCCCTGTACCGCCTCTTCATGCTGCTGCCAGGTCCAGAGTCTCTCATGGGTCCCTGTACGGCCTCCCATTGCTGCTGTCTCCATCGCCACACTCTGCCATGTGCCACTTTCAGGTCTCCTCACACTGCTGGTGTGTTCCATTTTGTCATAGGGTGCTGGCAGATTACGGGCCTCCCATTGCTGCTGCCAGGCCCGTAATCTGCCATGGGCCCCCGTACCGCCTCCTCATGCTGCTGCCAGGTCCAGAGTCTCTCATGGGTCCCTGTACGGCCTCCCATTGCTGCTGTCTCCATCGCCACACTCTGCCATGTGCCACTTTCAGGTCTCCTCACACTGCTGGTGTGTTCCATTTTTTGTCATAGGGTGCTGGCAGATTACGGGCCTCCCATTGCTGCTGCCAGGCCCGTAATCTGCCATGGGCCCCTGTACCGCCTCTTCATGCTGCTGCCAGATCCAGAGTCTCTCATGGGTCCCTGTACGGCCTCCCATTGCTGCTGTCTCCATCGCCACACTCTGCCATGTGCCACTTTCAGGTCTCCTCACACTGCTGGTGTGTTCCATTTTTTGTCATAAGGTGCTGGCAGATTACGGACCTCCCATTGCTGCTGCCAGGCCCGTAATCTGCCATGGGCCCCTGTACCGCCTCTTCATGCTGCTGCCAGGTCCAGAGTGTCTCATGGGTCCCTGTACGGCCTCCCATTGCTGCTGTCTCCATCGCCACACTCTGCCATGTGCCACTTTCAGGTCTCCTCACACTGCTGGTGTGTTCCATTTTGTCATAGGGTGCTGGCAGATTACGGGCCTCCCATTGCTGCTGCCAGGCCCGTAATCTGCCATGGGCCCCTGTACCGCCTCCTCATGCTGCTGCCAGGTCCAGAGTCTCTCATGGGTCCCTGTACGGCCTCCCATTGCTGCTGTCTCCATCGCCACACTCTGCCATGTGCCACTTTCAGGTCTCCTCACATTGCTGGTGTGTTCCATTTTTTGTCATAAGGTGCTGGCAGATTACGGGCCTCCCATTGCTGCTGCCAGGCCCGTAATCTGCCATGGGCCCCCGTACCGCCTCCTCATGCTGCTGCCAGGTCCAGAGTCTCTCATTGGTCCCTGTACGGCCTCCCATTGCTGCTGTCTCCATCGCCACACTCTGCCATGTGCCACTTTCAGGTCTCCTCACACTGCTGGTGTGTTCCATTTTTTGTCATAGGGTGCTGGCAGATTACGGGCCTCCCATTGCTGCTGCCAGGCCCGTAATCTGCCATGGGCTCCTGTACCGCCTCTTCATGCTGCTGCCAGGTCCAGAGTCTCTCATGGGTCCCTGTACGGCCTCCCATTGCTGCTGTCTCCATCGCCACACTCTGCCATGTGCCACTTTCAGGTCTCCTCACACTGCTGGTGTGTTCCATTTTTTGTCATAGGGTGCTGGCAGATTACGGGCCTCCCATTGCTGCTGCCAGGCCCGTAATCTGCCATGGGCCCCTGTACCGCCTCCTCATGCTGCTGCCAGGTCCACAGTGTCTCATGGGTCCCTGTACGGCCTCCCATTGCTGCTGTCTCCATCGCCACACTCTGCCATGTGCCACTTTCAGGTCTCCTCACACTGCTGGTGTGTTCCATTTTTTGTCATAGGGTGCTGGCAGATTACGGGCCTCCCATTGCTGCTGCCAGGCCCGTAATCTGCCATGGGCCCCTGTACCGCCTCTTCATGCTGCTGCCAGGTCCAGAGTCTCTCATGGGTCCCTGTACGGCCTCCCATTGCTGCTGTCTCCATCGCCACACCCTGCCATGTGCCACTTTCAGGTCTCCTCACACTGCTGGTGTGTTCCATTTTTTGTCATAGGGTGCTGGCAGATTACGGGCCTCCCATTGCTGCTGCCAGGCCCGTAATCTGCCATGGGCCCCCGTACCGCCTCCTCATGCTGCTGCCAGGTCCAGAGTCTCTCATGGGTCCCTGTACGGCCTCCCATTGCTGCTGTCTCCATCGCCACACTCTGCCATGTGCCACTTTCAGGTCTCCTCACACTGCTGGTGTGTTCCATTTTTTGTCATAAGGTGCTGGCAGATTACGGGCCTCCCATTGCTGCTGCCAGGCCCGTAATCTGCCATGGGCCCCTGTACCGCCTCTTCATGCTGCTGCCATGTCCAGAGTCTCTCATGGGTCCCTGTACGGCCTCCCATTGCTGCTGTCTCCATCGCCACACTCTGCCATGTGCCACTTTCAGGTCTCCTCACACTGCTGGTGTGTTCCATTTTTTGTCATAGGGTGCTGGCAGATTACGGGCCTCCCATTGCTGCTGCCAGGCCCGCAATCTGCCATGGGCCCCTGTACCGCCTCCTCATGCTGCTGCCAGGTCCACAGTGTCTCATGGGTCCCTGTTCGGCCTCCCATTGCTGCTGTCTCCATCGCCACACTCTGCCATGTGCCACTTTCAGGTCTCCTCACACTGCTGGTGTGTTCCATTTTTTGTCATAGGGTGCTGGCAGATTACGGGCCTCCCATTGCTGGTGGCCTTTTTCACACCTGCTGAGAGGGAGGCCAAAATAACGTACTATAAAAACCACCTATGTAGTCAGCTGGTCTCTGCCTGTCTGCGCCAACGTCCATCCTCAGACACTGTGGGCCCTGTGCGCTCGCGTTCCGCTGCCATGGCAGCAGGGGAGGGGTGGGGTGGTAGGAGCAGTGGCAGCTACACCAGCAGCGGCTGCCTCAGTCTGCAGTCGATGATGAGTAGCTTTCTTCACCAGCACAGTGAGGAAACTACTAACCAGCCGCAGCAGCAGCAGCAGCATCAGGTGGACCTGGAGCAGGACCTCAAACAACAGGCTTGGGCCTACTTGGACAGCACCCTGCCAACCGAGGTAGACAATCCCCTTGACTACTGGGCAACGAAACTTGAGCTTTGGCCCCAAGTAGCTGAATTTGCCCTTGAAAGGCTGTCATGCCCAGCCAGTAGCGTGGCATCGGAGCGCGTGTTTAGTGCGGCAGGAGGTATTGTAACTCCGCGGAGGACACGACTGTCCACCCAAAGTGTGGAGAGACTCACGTTTGTGAAAATGAATCAGGCGTGGATTAGTCTGGATTTCAAACCACCAGTTCCTGACACAACTGACTAAATCCGCCATGAATCATGCCCCAAACATGTGCCACTTTCAGGTCTCCTCACACTGCTGGTGTGTTCCATTTTTTGTCATAGGGTGCTGGCAGATTACGGGCCTCCCATTGCTGCTGCCAGGCCCGTAATCTGCCATGGGCCCCCGTACCGCCTCCTCATGCTGCTGCCAGGTCCAGAGTCTCTCATGGGTGCCTGTACGGCCTCCCATTGCTGCTGTCTCTATCGCCACACTCTGCCATGTGCCACTTTCAGGTCTCCTCACACTGCTGGTGGGTTCCATTTTTGTCATAGGGTGCTGTATGGCCTCCCATTGCTGCTGCCTCCACCGCCACACTGTGGCTCCACACTCTGGTTTTGGCCCCGTGACTGCCCAAATGAGTGAAGTGTGCGGTGATTCTAAGATCGACGGCACTCATCTGCATGTCATACTGACTGACAGTATTATTTCTCTTCCCCAGCAGACTCCAAGGGCATTTAAATTAAAGGTACAGTGTTCTGCACTAATATGAAGGCTCTCTGAAGCCTAGAAACACCCTTTTATAAGTTAAATTCGCAGCGAATATATTCGCATCGAATCAAATTTATTCCTCGAATTCGCCGAATCAGCTGAATCGAATTTTTGAATACTTCGCTCATCTCTAGTCTTTAGCTATGGACTTTTCAAACAGTTGGCGACTTCTGCCCACTGCGCGCTTCAGCATGTGCTGACCCTGCTCTATCATTTTACATGGCTTACCACTTTTCGGCTGAGCTGCTGTTGATCCCAGTTGTTTCCACTTAGTTATAATATCACTAACAGTTTACCATGGAATATTTAGAAGCAAGGAAATTTCACGGATGGACTTATTGCACAGGTGGCAACCTATCATGGTACCTTGTTTGAATTCACTGAGCTCCTGAGAGTGACCTATTCTTTCATAAATGTTTGTAGAAGCAGTCTTCATGCCTATGTGCTTGATTTTGTACACCTGTGGCCATGGAGATGTTTGGAAAACCTGAATTCAATAATTTGAAGGGGTGTCCCAATACTTTTGGCAATATAGTGTATGTACATATCAGACAACAGATTAAAAAAAGACAATTAAACTGTGTTTTTGCTCTTACCTACTACAATGAATGCCACTCCTATTGCAGTCCATATTAAAAAGAATGCAATCTGAAGCATTAGAATAAAAAGATTACATTTTAAAATATTTTCAGCCCGCAAAATTAAATGTACTTTATTTACAATAAATTTAATGATATTGTATACTTGTTCTTAAAAGATTAAAAAAACATTTTGTAAAACATTAAACTTTCTCCGTTTGTGTTTTTAACCATTTGAAACATGAACATGATATATTAAGACAAGGAAATCTGTGTTGTGAAAGTGACAGTGTAGCACTGCTAACTTGTTTTTGAAAATACTAGTTTTCTGGCTGATCCAATTGCTTTATTGCCCAGTAAGAAGTATGCATATCAAGGTTTTCCCCTTCCTGACTTCCTGACTTCATGGAGGTGATTGGAACACCTGAATCCAATGATTTGGAGGGGTGTCCCAATAAAGCATGATCCAATTTGCTCCAGTGGGGGAAAAATTACTTCCTGATCCCCAGAGAGGCAAACAGAAATTCCCTGAATCAACTTAACCTATAAATATTAGTATCCAGTAACTAGTTATATTCTGTGTATCCAAGAAAGAATCCAGGCCTTTTTTAAAGCAATCCACTGAGCTGGCCAGAACCAACTCTTGAGGGAGTCTATTCCACATTTTCACAGCTCTTTCCGTGTTTAAAGAATACATTTCTTTTCCTCCAGACGTAAAGAGTGCCCCCTTGTCCTCTGTGATGACCTCAAGGTGAATAATTCTACACCGAATTCACTATATGAACCACTGATCTATTTATAAATGTTGATCATATCCCCCCTTAATCTCCTCTTCTCAAGAGAGAATAAATTTAGTTCCTCTAATATTTCCTCATAACTGAGCTCCTCCATGCCTTTTATCAGTTTGGTCGCCCTTCTCTGTACTTTCTCCAGTTTCCCAATGTTCTTTTTGTGAATTGAAAATTGAACTTCATATTCCAGATGAGGTATTACTAATGATTTGTACAGGGGTAAAATGATATCTCTCTCTCTGCAGTCCATACCTCTTTTAATACAAAAGATGATTTTGCTTGCTTTGGAAACCACAGCTTGAACTTATGATCTACCAGAACACCCAGATCCTTCTCCACCATTGACTCCCCCAATTGTAATAGTATGTAAGATGCATGCAAGTGTTTAGGCACTCAGCTTCAGTAAATGGCCTGGGCTTGTGGGACCCTGAATTCTTGTTTACAATCTAAGATAGTCCTATGGGAGGAAATATAGTTAGGAGTTTGCTAAGGGTAATGAGTTGCTTACATGCTTGGGTTGGGAACAACTACTTTAGAGTAAGATCAGGTCTACCAGGGTCTGCAGAGAAATCTTAAAATATACTTTAATTATATACTCAAAAAATATTGTATATTCTTACTCATACATACCAATTATTACAGTATTATATTTGTATATATATGTAGCACTACCCCCCTAGGAGTCGCTGAAGTTTGGGTCCCACTATAGTCCTGCACAGCCAGGCAACACGCATTTTCACAGATTTGCATCCGGGAGTCAGTAACCAGTCCTTGAGCTTGTTTTTACGTTTCTTGGGAGGATTTAGAGCTTGGATAGGTTTAGGGGTGTACGGGATGCCCAATGGAACTGTAAAATGGAAGACAATTTCCTAGAACTATATACAAGTTTTTACACCAAACTCCTAGCCAGCATCTCCAGTTGTACCACCCCAGACCCCAGATTAATCCATCCCTAATCCAGGGAAATCCCTGATCAGGGGATCCAGTGCCTGCCACATTAGTAAAACAGTCCCCGGTAGTTGATGGTAATCTGGTTTCCCACCAGAGTGCTCCTTCCCCTATCTGGCCCAGGGGGTGCAGGTCTACTCACTTAGTTCTCCTGTGTTGCTGGTGGGTCAGCGACTGCTACCAGGCCTTCTAGCTGGGCTTCTCCTTCCCTGCCACACAGGTGGTCCACTTTCAGGGGGCTGGTGAAGTTCCAGGCTTTCCTCCTTCCAAGGTTCCTGCCTGCAGGTGAGCCCCTTCTCATCTGGGCCCCCTCCCAAGCTCCTTCTCTCCAGCCTCACTTCCTCTCCATCTTCCACCCAAACTCTACTGCAGCTGAGCAGGTTCAGTTACTCTTAAAGGCTATCCTGACTCCTTGCCAAGCCTCCTGTTGGGGATTGGACAGGATAATCTAAGAACACAGACCAGCCACTCCTCGCCTCCACCCACTGCTTCTAGGTCTTTATCCAAAGTCCTAGAGCAGGGGGAAATTCCAGAGAGCTGGTCTGCAGAGTCTCTCAGCTCTGTCCTAAATTTGACCCTGTTAGCTAGTTATCACACCAAGGTTGCTACTCAGCCCTCCTAGCTAACAATTAGAGTTTGGCTTCCCTAGCTGACAAGGCAGGTGCTACATATACATGCATAATAGATATATATTCAGAAACCACTTTTTATATTTAATTCATAAAGAGTTTCATAGGAGTAGGTAAAGAGAATGTCTGTTTGTGAGTATCTCTAGGTGACTATTTGTATTAGATTAGTTACTGTTACTGTTAAAATCAGAATTTTGAATGTCTATGTGCCCACAACTTCTGAGAAATTGAATCTAATGGACCTGACACCTGTCAACATTTTGATGCTGTCTGTGTTGTTGCCTGCATATTGTTTACAATTGCCCACATGTTTTCAGAACTGCCATTTTTGCCTTGGCTTGCTATTCAAAACTGTGCATGTCAAATACAGGCAGTCCTGAGAAGGCAAGTTATGAGATAATATAATGATTACAAAGGTCTTTCTTTTTAAATTTAGATGAAAATATATTCTGTAACATTCCCTTGATTTAAAAACCCAGAGTAAATATTTTTAGTCTGAGTGTATATATATTCTAAATCTAATGAGAGTTTTTTTTTTATATATCTTGCCTATACAACTCATGGAAAGAGCCATATTTAACATACCCCCAATGAATCATTATTCTCTTCACCTATTATTAGTTATTTCCACCAGCAAAATAATTATTACAACATCATTACAAGATTACATAAATGTAATCCCACATACAATTCCACATCAGCTGCCCTTCCTCCTTCATAATTTTGCCCTTCAATAAATACCTCACACAGTGTCAGGTCATTAGTGTTAGCACAGTTTAAAATTTCCTTTAAAGTGTATGTAAGCCATAATGTTTTTATTGATTTTGGACAGACTAGGGAAAGAATAGACCTCTGTCAAGGTTTTATCGCTGTCTGTGTCCCTACTGGGGAGATTTACCACTCTATTTGTCCTAGTGATGAATTTTGAGACATAAATAAACAGAAATTGAATCCTTTTATTCTGTACTCCATAACCATGACTAGAAACAGCTCCTGTGATATAGCTGAGTGAGTCAACTGCCCACAGTCTTAACACAACCCTACGAAGCTGTAGTCATGGATGCTCCATTATTAAGGACTGGATTCCTGGTCTTTTTTTACGGAGGTTTATCTTTCTACCTTAAAGCTGGCCATGCATTATTAAATTTTCTTGTACAATTATTTTTTAGATTTACCAAAACCATATAATATGAAGTCAATCCAAATACTTTCAATTTGTATGCAATCAGACAGGCCCTTGCACTAAATTGTTGAAGGTAAATCTAAAGGAATTTGAATAACAAAATTGTATAGTATACAGTATGGCCAGCTTAACCTGGAGCTGGACAAGAGTATCTTGTATTGTATTAGCAAACAATAGAGCATTCGGTTGTTTACATTGTCCATTGTTAGTATGAATGTTACTATGTATCTCTTTTAAAATATTACACGTATTCATCATGCATGATTTAGTAAATTGGGGAACGGGCAGGTACTGATCACAGTTTAATGGTACATATACAGTATTTGCATGCCCAGCAGGTCAGACTTTTAAATGTTTTCAAATACTTGATTCATTTATGTATGTGTATGCTACCTTGTATGCAAAAATTAAATGTATAATCTAACAAATGAAGCTGTGTATATGGAACCAAAACAGGGAAATTTCCACTGCACTGGATTTTTGGAGGTTATAGCTTTTTTATTGTTGTCTATTTCCCTGTTATAGAATTTTCCTCACTTTCTGTGTGGTAAAAGGTTACCCACACAACTCAAAGTGAGGGGTGATTACTTTACTGGAAACCCCAGATAGCAGCATAACTGGACAGGGGCTCTGCTTTTCCCCATTTATCCAAACCTAAAAAAAACAGGTTTTAGGTATAGATACACTTAAATTATAACTAAAGGAAAGCTTTTTTTTTTTTCTTTAATTTTGGATAGAGTGAAGAGGGATAAGAACACCTATTAGGTTTTTATTGCTGTCTGTGTCGCCATTAGAGAGATTCACCCTTATTATTTGTCCTGTTTACCGTTATCATCAAAAGTGAAAGTAAAAGAAAATCCCACAATCTGGGCCATTCACAGAAAAGTAAAAGAAATCTTCAAAAAGGTACATTAGTTTTGGTGATCTGGGGGGGCCCCAAGGGATTCCCTTAATTTGCAGGGATTTCTGCTTACTTCCTGTTTTCGCTATGAGCAGGAAGTTAAGGTAAATCTCCCCAATGGGACACAGATTGCAAAAAAGAAAAAACTGGGCTTATAATCTTCCCTTAAACGATCCAATATGTAAAAAACGTTTGTCTTTAGTTCTACTTTAAAGCCAATATGCTTGATGAAAAAAATCCATTTTGTTCTCTTTATGTAGAAGGTATATTTTTGGGGATGTATTTAGACCACATTCTTTTTTGTGTATTTGATCATTATTTGTGTACTGTTGCTTTAAAAAAAATTTAAATAAATTTTATATATATATATATATATATATATATATATAGGCACATCTTATTTAAATTATTTAAATAATTAACTTGTGTACATATACTATAAAACTTTACAGATATTTTATAACTAAAATAATGCATGAATAACTCATGCGGAACTTTAGTAGCGTTTTTAGTGAATTTTTTAAAAAACGCTGTGCGGTATCTTACTGCATACTTGGATGCGGTACGATACCACTTTGTGAATTGTCTCCATTATCATGAAATTAAAATCTCATCATAAAATGTATATGCATTTGGTAGCATCAAGGAGTTCACATACTGTTCATCAAATATTGTATATATGTATAAATACAGGTCACACATAGTAAAACTCCCTTCCATATTTATTTCCATATTTTAATTTAATGTTATTCTACAGTCCTTGATAAGTATTACTGGTCATTTTCTTGTATATAACATTATAATAAGGAGGGATTTTTCTGCTGGTAAATAATTATGTTACATGTTTCACAGATTAAGATCTGCTTCTTCAGACACAGTGACCAGAAAGTCTTCTTAAACTATACACAAAAAGAAAATATATATGAATATTGTTAAAATATTGTTGAAAAACAATTATATACATGAATAAATGGTACATAAATGCATTATTGTAAATCAAAACAAGTTAATGCTCATATATCAATTACTGAAAGCAATAATGCATCTCCCTTTTGTCTCCTGTCCTGTCTCTGTATGTCCCAAGGTGGACCCCGGCTTCAGAGAAAGAGTAGGAAAGGGAAAAAGTTGCATGGGAAAGGTGAGTTAAGATGGCTGTTGCTATTACCATACAAGGCACAAATAAATGTAAATATGTAACCAGAGGAAACAATCCTTCCTTATCTGAAAGTCTTCACATACAAGAAAATGATTGGACATACTTATCAAGGACTTTATGGGAATATTGGCTTAGAAATAAGTAAAGGAGCTTCATTTACCCTCAGAAGCCATTTACACTGTGCCCTTTACCTCCCTGGCGGTATGATTATTTCAGATTTTTGGTGCTGAAAGCGGTACCATTTTTTTGCATGGAAATATGTATTTTTTTTATTGTAGGCTGTAATTTTTAGGAAAAACTCACTGAAATCTGTCCGAACAAGAGTCTAGTAAACATCCCGGGTATGATAAAATTTGAAACACAAAATCATAAATTATAATTTAATAAATAATCATAAAAATAATATAAAAATAATAAAAAATTTAATTCAATAATATAATCAAACCAAAAACACTGAAATGTGAAATAGAGCGCCAAGTTCGCACATCACTGAGCTCAGTCGCAAAATCGTTTTCAGTTTCTGATGACGAATTTCCCCCACGAATCATTATCACTCAATTCTGCAAGTGGTTCTGATTTACTATCGCTGTTCTCTAGCTGATCTAAACCGCTTTTGACCTAAAGGGACACTTTTTGGACGCCATGGACATTTCTCAGTTTCCAGGCAGAAAGAACAGACAAAATGCAGGCAGGGCGCAGGACAAAGCACTCGGGACAATATGTATGTGAAATAGGTTGAAACAGCAATGTTTTACTGTGTAAAATGAAAAAAAAAAAAAATGACATTTTTTAAAATTTTTAAATTTCCCGCCGCCGGCGGCGGCGGCGCCCGTACGTCCCGACGTCACAGGGACAGGACACAGAAGCCGGATGCCGGCATCGGCCGGAGGAGATGGCCGGGGACGCTGCAGGGGACACATCGTGGGAGCGCAGGGTAAGGTAAGTGAAGAACACATGCCGGAGCAGCGCCGCATGGTATTCCCGAGTGTAGCTCGGGGTTACCGCTTTTGGTACTGAAATGTTACCCCGAGCTACACTCGGGAATACCGCCAGGGAGGTTAAAAACCTCAAACTTCATTCACTCTTCCTGGTAATTCCAATGCATTTCACCAAAAATGGGAAATTTTGTCAAAAAAATTAAAACTCTTAGTTAACTCTGAATTGTGCTTATCTCTACATAACTAGTAGATTAATTGATTTGTCGCCAATTGTCACTGCTGTGGATAACTATAGTAGGGACGGTATGTTCCTTTGGGGCCAAGAGCTATGTAAATGGTTCACTGTATGTTACTAGTGTATACCATGGTAGGCACATGTGCCCACCTATGATTAGGCCTAACAAGATGATCTTCTCTAAATCTGTTCTACCATAAATAAATGTAGTGTTGCAAAATGTGTGAGATGGGGAAACAGCTTTCATTGTTTGGACACTGATTGAAGTAAATTAAAAACGTTCTGACTGACATTCTGCAGTTTAGCCACAAGATGTCACAGTTTTTTCTAACACAGCCTCAGACTGCATAGAGATTTCTATATTCATGAAGGGATGGGGTTTGACACTTGGAGAGTGAACAGGAAAAAGGAGGGTAGCCATGCTTGAGAGAGAAGATGGCTGAGTGATCTGAGAATCCGTCGCCATCCAGCTGTGAGGACGGCCCTCTGTAGTCAGAAATTCACTTGAGTGAAGCTGATGGTGTTGAAGACGCTAACCCTGTTCAAAGAAGGGAAGATTTGCTGCCAGGAAGCTGATGAGGACAGAGGAGCAAAGCAACATATACCTCTGATGACATCGCATGCTTAGCGGAGAGACATCTGTTCTGTTCAGAGTTACCGGTGGATGCAAAGCAGACCCGGGTTGGTAAGATCGTGCACGCACCTCATTTCAGTGTTGGCGCCTATAGGACTGAGACAGGCCTATAGTTAGTTAGGGTCTCTGTTTGTGTCAGGTCACAGGTGTTGTTACTGATCATTGTAAGGACTCCACAGCTTAAAGTGACATTTCACATTGGAGAGCTGATAAAATCCTACAAACTCAAGCCAGACTGGCGTTTTGCTCAGAAGGAATACTCAGGCACAAGCCACAGCATCAGTTATGGGAGGGGGAATACTGTAGATTTGTGTAAGATTGTAAGCTTGTGTTCTGCACCGCAGGCTAGCCCATACCATACACCCATACACTGATTCTTGTTCTTTTAGGGTAATAACAGGTAAGGTGTGGCAGCTTAGTTGTGCCCGCCAGTAGGTAAATTACTACACTTTCTACCGTCATCCATCAGAAGGCGCCGTGCTGTGTAGCACAAGGGTCACAGCCTTTGGGCTGAGTGTATGTAAATTTATTGAATATTCCAGCATTTGTGGTTTTGTTTATTTGCCACATCTAAGTAAAATTCTGTTGTGACAAAAGCTGGTGTTGGGGTTGCTTTCCTCGTTCGTGACTTCACTGTATCCTGGGGAGCCCACCCCGGTACATGGCTTACAAGTGCACAAAGGTATACTTAGTAAACTCATACAACTCAGTTCAAAAAACAGATGCAAATGTTACATGTCACTTAAAAAAAATAACATTCCAAGTAAAAAATGATTTCTGTGAACCAAAGTCATATAGTGCATAACGTCCAATAGCATATGTAGCAAATGTAAGACATAAATGCCATTGAGATTAATCCTGTATGTATGAAAATAATAGGAGCAGAAAGATCTATTACATTGATTTATGATCAGTTTGTTGATTTATAAAACAACCGTGAAAAGATCTTCTAAATATAGAGGTCTTATACACTGTGTGCACAATTATTAGGCAAGTTGTATTTTTGAAGATTAATTTCATTATAACAACTACAGTGCTCTCAGTCAATCCAAACTGTTAATAAACTTCAAACCTGAATATTTAAGAAAGTAACAGTGAGGTTTTGGCTTTCTTAGGAGAATATCTGTGTGCAAAATTATTGGGCAACTATTAGTGTGCAGAATTATTATGCAACTAAATCAAAAGTGAAAACTTTCCCATCTCACTTGTTTATTTTCATGTTAAAGTGAGAATAATAAACAAACAACTCAAAATTTACAAATAAACATATCTGACATTTCCAAAAAAAAAAATCAGTAACCAATATAGCCACGCTTCTTTGCAACAACAGTCATAAGCCTTCCAGTCATGGAGTCTGTCAGTTTCTCAATCTATTGTGGATCAACTTTTTGTATAGAAGCAACCACAGCCTCCCAGACAGTGCTCAGAGAGGTGTACTGTTTTCCTTCGTCATAAATCTCCCATGTAAGAAAGGCCGCATAAGTTCTCATTAGGGTTTAGGTCAAGTGAGGAAGGGGGCCATGTCATTATTTCTTTAAGGCCCTTAGTGTCTAGCCACACAGTGGAGTACTTCAATGCATGCGATGGAGCATTGTCCTGCATAATAGCATGGCATTCTTGAAAGATGCAGACTTTTTCCTGTGCCACTGCTTGAAGAAAGTGTCTTCTAAAAACTGGCAGTAGCTTTGGGAGTTGATTTTGAATCCATCTTCAACCCAAAAAGGTCCAACTAGCTCAACTTTAATAATGCCAGCCCATACCAATACCCCACCTCTTTCTTCCTGGCGTCTGAGTTGAAGTGGAGCTCTGTACCCATTACTGATCCAGCCAAGAGCCCATCCATCTGGTCCATCAAGAGTCACTCTCATCTCACTCTCATCTCATCAGCCCATAAAACCTTTGAAAAACCTGTCTTCAGAAATTTCTTGGCCCAGTCTCGACATTTCAATTTTTTGTTCAGTGGTGGTTGGGTTTCAGAGTTCTTGACCTTGGCCATGTCTCTGAGCACTGAATACCTTGTACTTCTGGGCACATCAGGTAGGTTGCGGTTCTGGACAAGGGCAGACTGACAATTCATGGGGCCCCCGAGCAATAGGGGATCATGGGGACCCTGTGTCCTTGCCCAAACTCAAAAAAGCCTATGATAAAGGTACCAGGGGCATCTCATGGGGCCCCTTACTGACCCCCAGTTTCCAAATGGTCAGTCTTCCCCTGGTTCTGGAATATGACAACACTGGAGGATAATGGGTTTCTGGTAGCTTAATGTTTGATTTTTCTCAAATCTTTGGCAGTTAATTTGCGTTTTGTTTCCTCAACATGTTTTTTGTGACCCTGTTGACTACTTTCAACAAAATGTTTCATGGTTCTGTGATAATGCTTCAATATCTTAGCAATTTCAAAAGTGCTGCATCCCTCTGAAAGATATTTTTACAATTTTTGATTTATCAGAGTCAGTTAAATCTGTTTTCTGGTCCATTTTGCCTGAGAAAAAGAAGCTGTCTAATAATCATGAACACCTTGATATAGGGTCTTGATCTCCACACCCTCCCTCATTACACAAATACACATCACCTGATATGCTTAAATCCAATAAGCATTCAAGTTTATGCAGTTTGGAGTTGGACAATCTGCATAAACATTATGCTTTGGTCAAAATACTCACTTGCTTAATAATTGTGCACACAGTGTAGTCTAGTGAGTTCTCTATTCACCAGGTAGGAGTGAATGTCGTGAGCACTGGAGTGAATAGGTAGCATGGACATAAAAGGAAAAAAGTCACTATATACTGATGTGTGATTTACATTTTTGAGGATTTACTAAAACTGCACAGGATGTGGTCAGCTGACACATGTAGTTAGAACTACATGTTGTAAAAGGCTATCGGCAGTTCCCGGTCACCAGCTTAGCACTGCTATGTTAGATAATGTTCAAATGCCAGTTTATGTGCTAACAAATGGGTGAAATATGAATGATAAGTCGTGTATCGCAGTCGTGCTTACAGACAAAGAGAGAGAAAAATATATTTAGATGCTGATCAAATTCATTATCTATGGAAACAAATCAGCGAACAGCAACTTTATAAAAAAAAAAAAATCTCATGTCTTTATCGCACTCACATGTTTTGTTTGGTAATGAGTGTGTCATCTTTTGCAGGTTTTGTGACATTCCTTGTGTTTATAAGCATACATGTCTGACATGATTAGAGTACAGGGTTATTTTTAATTTTCTATATACTTATGTGCTATGCTGTCCTGGGAAGTAATTTATTAATTTTCTTTTGCTTTCTAGTGATGTATTTTCTTGCATCATGATTAGGATCAAATACAATACATTCAAAGTAATGTATATTTCCCCCAAAATATCTAATGTATTGCAGTGTATGTATTTTCCTAAGTTTGGAGTCACATGTTAACCATATGATTAGTTACATAATTACATAGCTTATAAGGTTAAAAATTGACACAGGTCTATCCAGTTCAACCTAAGTGTGTATGTGTGTGATTTTTATTCTCTAACAATTTCCATAACCTTGTGTATTCTCATACACATTTTACTGCTCTAACACACTGCTCCAACATTAACCCCTTCACGCTGAGTGTATGCAAATATGCGGCCTCTCGGCGGCTGGGCCTTGATGCCGAGTGGCTGCATATTTGCATACGTTTGCAAACAAACATGTGCTGAGAGTGCACGCCCTGCGCGCTCCCATTACATGTGTCGGTGTCCCATGGAAAGGTCCCGATCTCTTCTTGCGATCGAGACCTTTTCCGATCATGTGACCGCCGTGACAGCCAATCATGGCAGTTGCATGACCCTAAACCCCGCCCCGCCTCCCGGCATCAGAAACCCCTTAAAGGGCCAGGAGGCACTGGCGCAAAGGGGTTAAAGAGCCCTTTCTGCAATCTCCTTTCTTTTAACTTCAAATTTTGGCTGCATGTCCTCTTCAGGGACCTTGGAGTAAACAGTTTTTTTACAGTTCCTGTAGGCATCTTTGACATACAGGTACAGTACTGTGAAACAAGTATTTGATCCCTTTCTGATTTTTTTTAATCCTTTTCCATATTTGTCACACTTAAATGATTCATATCATCATACAAATATTAGTATTACACAAAGATAACCCAAAAAAATACAAAATACAGTTTTTAAATGTTGACAAAGGAAAAAAGCTGTCCAAACCTCCCTGGCCGTATGTGAAAAAGTAATTGCCCTCTAAACCTAATCACTGGTTGTGCCACCCTTGGCGGAAACAACTGCAATCAAGCATTTGCGATAATTGGCAATTCGTTTTTTCACATTGCTGTGGAGGAATTTTGGCCCACTCTTCTTTGCAGAAATATTTTAATTCAGCCACATTAGAGGGTTTTCGAGCATGGATAGCCTGTTTAAGGTCATGCCACAGCATCTCAATCAGATTTAAGTCTAGACTTTGACTAGGCCACTCCAAAATCAATTTTGTTTTTTTGAAACATTCAGAGGTGGACTTGCTGGTGTGTTTCGGTTCATTGTCCTGCTACATAACCCAAGTGCATTTGAGGTCACGAACTGATGGGCGGACATTCTTCTTTATGGTTCCATCAATTGTGGCAAGTCGTCCAGGTCCTAAAGCTGCAAAGCAGCCCCAGACCATCACACTACCACCGCTATGTTTAACTGTTGGTATGATGTTCTTTTTATGAAATGCTGTGTTAGTTTTACACCCGATGTAATGGGAAGCACACCTTCCAAAAAGTAAAAGTTTTGTCTCATCAGTCCACAGAGTATTTGCCCAAAAGTCTTGGGGATAATCAAGATTTTTTTTGGCAAATGTGAGACAAGTCTTTGTGTTCTTTTTAGTCAGCAGTGATTCTCCCATGGATGCCATTTTTGCACAGTCTCTTTCTTATTGTTGAATCATGAACACTGACCTTAACTGCAGCAAGTGAGGCCTACAGTTCTTTAGATGTTGTATTGGGTTCTTTTATGACCTACTGGATGAGTTGTTGTGCTATTGGAGTAATTTTGGTAGGCCAGCCACTCCTGGGAAGGTTCACCACTGTTCCAAGTTTTCTCCATTTGTGGATAATGGCTCTGTGGTTCACTGGAGTACCAGAGCCTTAGAAATGGCTTTGTAACTCTTTCCAGAGTGATACATGTCAATGACTTTGTTTCTCTTCTGTTCTTGAATTTCTTTAGATTGTGTGTTGCTCTTTGAGTTCTTTCAGAGTGCTTCACTTTGTCAGACAGCTTCTAGTGAAGTGATTTCTTGATTCAACAAGTGTGGCAGTAATCCAGCCTGGATGTGGCAAGTGAAATTTAACTCAGCTTTCCAAAAAATGTGGTTAATCATAGTTCATTCATAATTTAGCAAGACAGGTGGGGGGAAATTACTTTTTCACATAGGGCCGGGCAGGTTTGGACAGCTTTTCTGAAGAAAATTTAGCCCTCATAAACATTCATATTAAGTATGTACCCCTTAATGTAACCACCAAGCTACTCATTCATTCCTTTGTTATCTCTTTCCTTGACTATTTCAACTCCCTTCTATTAGACCTGCCTCTATGCAGGCTACCACAGTCTATCATGAATGCTGCTACCAACCTCTCAGTGTCTGTCACCCTCTTTGCCAATCCCTCTACTGGGTTCTGATTGCCCAGAAAATTAAATTCAAAATACTAACAACATACAAAGCCATAAACAACTTTGCCCCAAGCTACATCACCAATCTTGTCTCAAAATATCACCCAAACCATCCTTTTTGCTCCTCCCAAGGCCGCCTGCTCTTTAGCTATCTTGTCTCCTGCTCCCATGCTCATCTACAGGACTTCTACAGAGCCTCTCCCATCCTCTGGAACTCTCTAATTCAATCTCTCTGACTGTCTCCCACACTGGCGGTAATCCAGCCTGGATGTGGCAAGTGAAATTTACCTTAGCTTTCCAAAAAATGTGGTTAATCATAGTTCATTCATAATTTAGCAAGACAGGTGGGGGGAAATTACTTTTTCACATAGGGCCGGGCAGGTTTGGACAGCTTTTCTGAAGAACATTTAGCCCTCAGAAACATTCATATTAAGTATGTACCCCTTAATTTAACCACCAAGCTACTCATTCATTCCTTTGTTATATCTTTCCTTGACTATTTCAACTCCCTTCTGTTAGACCTGCCTCTATGCAGGCTACCACAGTCTATCATGAATGCTGCTACCAACCTCTCAGTGTCTGTCACCCTCTTTGCCAATCCCTCTACTGGCTTCTGATTGCCCAGCAAATTAAATTCAAAATACTAACAACATACAAAGCCATACACAACTTTGCCCCAAGCTACATCACCAATCTTGTCTCAAAATATCACCCAAACCATCCTTTTTGCTCCTCCCAAGACCGCCTGCTCTTTAGCTATCTTGTCTCCTGCTCCCATGTTCATCTACAGGACTTCTACAGAGCCTCTCCCATCCTCTGGAACTCTCTAATTCAATCTCTCTGGCTGTCTCCCACTCTGGCGGTAATCCAGCCTGGATGTGGCAAGTGAAATTTAACTCAGCTTTCCAAAAAATGTGGTTAATCATAGTTCATTCATAATTTAGCAAGACAGGTGGGGGGAAATTACTTTTTCACATAGGGCCGGGCAGGTTTGGACAGCTTTTCTGAAGAACATTTAGCCCTCAGAAACATTCATATTAAGTATGTACCCCTTAATGTAACCACCAAGCTACTCATTCATTCCTTTGTTATCTCTTTCCTTGACTATTTCAACTCCCTTCTATTAGACCTGCCTCTATGCAGGCTACCACAGTCTATCATGAATGCTGCTACCAATCTCTCAGTGTCTGTCACCCTCTTTGCCAATCCCTCTACTGGGTTCTGATTGCCCAGAAAATTAAATTCAAAATACTAACAACATACAAAGCCATACACAACTTTGCCCCAAGCTACATCACCAATCTTGTCTCAAAATATCACCCAAACCATCCTTTTTGCTCCTCCCAAGGCCGCCTGCTCTTTAGCTATCTTGTCTCCTGCTCCCATGTTCATCTACAGGACTTCTACTGAGCCTCTCCCATCCTCTGGAACTCTCTAATTCAATCTCTCTGGCGGTCTCCTACTCTGGCCACTTTTAGGAGATCCCTAAAAAAACTAATTTCTTCAGGGAAATCTATCTCGTCTCCACCTAAGAACTGAAATTCTTCCATCAGCTCATTCCTCACAGTTATTACCTTCTGTACCACTTGCCACAGATTGTAAGCTCTTATGAACAGTGTCCTCTCAATCCTCCATCACATCAAAATCTACCCATCATCAAAAAGCCCCCCATCATGGAACCCTCTAATTACATCAGAATTCCCCAATCACAGATTCCCCCCATCTCAGGGTCCCTCATCACACAGCCCTCCAATCATGAAGTCTCCTCAGTCTCACAGTCCTTCCATCACAGGCCCTCCCAATCACACAGTCCCCTCTTCATATCAGAGCCCTACCTTTTGGCTCAAGCAGTGAGGCAAAGTGTGGAAGGTAGAGCAGGTCTGGAGGAGGTGGACTTCCATCTGCCCCTGAATGCTGGGGTGGCCCTGCATACTATCTTCCCTGGATCAGTGTCAAACATTGCCATGGTTTGGGCAGGCCAGCTGCTAACATCATAGCAACCAATGACTCTGTGCATCCTGCCCTAGTATCATCAATGCCAGTAACTTGTGATGCTGATTCAGGACCAACTGGGTCCTGTGCTTGCTGTACCTCGAGGGAACCCAAACATCTTTGTACTATAAAATTAAGTATACAGATACAAATTTTGCCATAGAGTCTGTATTTTGTGACTACTGACTCAGCTGGATTAGAGATTGTTATTATTGGCTAAAAGTACTGTGTAATGTGCTTTGTAATATTTTCATTTGGAAAAAAAGATTTGCATACAGTTGGAAGAACCACACCTTTAGATGAATAAGTACATACTGTACTTTTCATATTTAAAACATGGAGGGTTATCTGCTTAAGTTCTAAATATACATTAAACAAATTACCCTATCAGACCTGCCTGGTCAAGGTGATCTCTAGTATTGTCGTTGGCATGGGGATGGTTTTTAATATCACTACGGTATGTGTGTATGTCTGTGCACTTTTCTGTCTATATCTATTTATCTATATATGCAGTATATACTGTATAGTCCCAAGGGTAGCCATGGCACTTTATTTTTGAGGTAAATGCCCAGGTGCTCACCCACTAAGAAATCCAAATAAATCCAAAACTAATATAGAGGCACTAAAGGATCTTTCAGAGGAGGTAGATCAAAACAGCAGCGCTTTTATTGTCAACACATTAATGCATATAAACTGAAGGGAATTACGGGTATTATCAATCATATATGATGTATCTAAAAGCAGGGAGTGGTTTAGGTACTAAGTTGGTATCAACCATATGTAGCACATGTTTTCTTTGGTTAGGCTCTGTAAAAATTATTCAAAAACTGTACAGAAAGTCCAGCAATTAGGATGCTAAATAACAGCGAAAGAGCAACTCAGCAACCTGGCTGGGCGGATTATCATTCATGTTTATTGTTATAATGCGGTATTTCTAAAATGCTTTAGATAAACATCAGCTTAACGTGTTCAATCACATTTGCACATGACCCATTTAAAACAAAGATGATAAATGTATAAATTAATGATACACTATGCTATAGGTACCGTACAAATAAGTTATGCAGTTTCCTTTGCTACATCAAACGTGACTATGTGTGCCAGGAATTATTCACCGTCACAGGCTATGTATGGAAAGAATGTATAATATTAGAAGAAAATGGAAGATAGATTTGTGAGAACAAGTTGACATAAGTTGATAAATTCAGAAGAACCACTAAGAATTTCATATTGATGGACTTATACCAGACTAGTGATCCATTTTATTGAAAGTCAAAACAGCCTGTGCGTAAAATAGATTTTTGCTGGTAGGTTGCCCTTTTGTTCACAATTTTAGCCTATTCTCTATAATCATGCAAGCACTGCGCTACAAGGTTATAAAAGGCCTAGGGGGCTACATAGTTGAAATGCTGAAGAAATTGTTTCAAGAGTTAAAAATCCTTTGTTGTTAATTACATGTGACAACAGAACAAGGTAAATGGTATAGCAGTTTAAGCAAACCATTACTGAAAAAATGAGCCACCATCACTGACCTCCTTCTGGCTGTTATCCTGTTTTGTTACTTGCATATGACAAAAGGATGCAAAAGGAAGTGAAAAATTGAAATAAACTGGATTAGGGGTCCATACTCAATATGAATGTTTCTGAGGGCTCACTTCTCTAGTGTAAATGTTAAAATCAATAGCATTTTTCCAGTAGCATTAAAGCTCTGATGCAAAAATGCCTTGAAAAAAAATGAACCAGTTTAAGGGATACATAAATGCCTCCCAAAAAATTAACTGTTTTAAGGGGGACAAAATGCCCCCCAAAAATTAATGACAACTCTTTTAAAAAATGCTAGTTGCCTGTTTGTCATGCTGAGCCTCCTTTTCAATACTTGGAATCAACAACCTGGAACAAGTATGCAAAAAAAGACTTGTGACTTTATTCGGACTTTTTATGATCCGAATACTTGTTCTACATTATTAGCATTGAAAAATGTATGTATTCTAGAGGGTCAAAACAACAGTCAGAAGAAGGTCAGTAATGGTGGCTCAGATATTTTGTATGCCTGGTTTGCTTAAACTGCTATACTATTTACCTTGTCAATACCTGCTGATGACTCTTCACAATGACCTGTTGTTTTATCAGTCATTGAATTTCAACTCTGCCCTTTTCTCACCTGTCTCTTTGATCACCTATGATCAATGCCTATGAGTATTTTAGAAAGCCTCCTCCCTTTAGGTTTTTCTGGTTCATTGTAAAGATATCTGTATTGGTTACCTTTATTCCAGTGATCTGTGAGATGATTCTTAGTTTGGGTGTAAGCCTTCTGATATTGATCCCCGAGTGTACTTCTTTAGTCCTAGGCAAGGCAGTACTGCCATTTCTTATTGTCCACTGCTTCGTTGGCAGCATTAGCCTCAAAATGTACAATTATGACAATTATGACAATGTTTATTCCTATTTTGCTTTCCTCTTCTGACATCTTTTGGAAATTTGTAGCTAAATTAAACTATTTAAATATATTAAGTGTAAGCTGGTAATGTTGACTTCTGAAGTCTCACTATACAGTAGTTCACAAACATATGAAACCACTTCTTCTTTATCCTGGATATTGGCTTGGACAGTTAAACAATATTTGCTTATATAAAGCAGTCAGAATAGCTGCTCCAATAGCATAGGTAGTATTAATGTTTGTTGAAACTACCAACTTTGTACAAGCTGTTTTAACTGGAAATAGTGGTTAAATAGCCATAATAATGAATCAGTTTGTCTATTCTTGTCCTAAATAGAAGAGTTTGCCAAGACTGTAAAGCTTGCTTTGGGTTTACACTAGATGCCTGACCTGTTTATTTGCACTGTTAACATTTTTTGCCCTTGTTACGATTCTAGGTTTGACCTTTCCCTGGCCACTTCTTTTTCTTAATCCTTGACCGTTGGCTTTGTATTCTCACATGATAAATAGCAATCAGAGTTCAGTTATCCTTTAGGCACAAAGATCTGTGCCTGTAGGGAAATTGTTTAGCGTGCAAAAAGACACGTCTGCAGACCTTAGAGATGGAAAACCAACCTTGCCAGTAACCTATCTTGCACCTGTGGTTTCCAATCCCGGACTAGCAATCTCCTGCTGGACAATACAACTATTATCTGTAAAATACACTATATTGACAAAAGTATTGGGACACCCCTGTACATCAATGGATTAGGTGTTGCAATCATCTCCATGGCCAAAGGTGTATAAAATAAAACACCTAGGTATGCAGACTGCTTCTACAAATATTTTTGAAAGAATGGATCACTCTCAGGAGCTCAGTGAATTCAAGTGTGGTACCGTGATAGGTTGCCACCCTTGCAATATGTCCATTCGTGAATTTTCCATGGTCAACTGTTAGTGGTATTATAACAAAGTGGAATCAACTGGGAACAACAGCAACTGAGCCACAAAGTGGTAGGTCACGTAAACTGACAGAGTGGGGTCAGCGCATGCTGAAGCGCACTGTGGGCAGAAGTCGCCAACTGTCTGAAGAGTCAATAGTTAAAGGCCTCCAAACTTCATTTGGCCTTCAGATTAGCACCACAACAGTGCATAGAGAGCTTCATGGAATGGGTTCCCATGACCAAGCAGCTGCATCCAAGCCTTACACCACCAAGTGCAATTATTATTGTTATTATTATTATTATACAGTATTTATATAGCGCCAAAGGGTTTGCTCAGCGCTGTACAATAGCAAGGGGGACAGATCATGAGACAAGACAGAAACAATACAGTACACGAGGGGTCGAGGGCCCTGCTCTTGCGAGCTTACAATCTAGGAGGGAGGGGAAGGTGGTACAGGAGGAAATGGCTGTGGGGGATGGAGTGGTGGGAGGAGTGGAGGAGGTCGGCTGTTAGGCGAGGGTAGGGTAGGCTTCCCTGAAGAGGTGGGTTTTTAGGGTGTGCCTGAAGGTGAGGAGGGAAGGTGACAGTCTGATGGATTGGGGTAGGGAGTTCCAGAGGATGGGGGAGGTTCTGCAGAAATCCTGCAGTCGGGCGTGGGAGGAGGAGACCAGGGAGCAAGAGAGTAGGAGGTTCTGTGAGGAGCGAAGGGCACGGGCAGGGTAGTATTTGGGTATCAGGTCGGTTAGGTAGTTTGGGGCGGCGTTGTGAATGGCTTTGTAGGTCAGAGTTAGCAGTTTGAATTTGATGCGCTGGGCAATCGGGAGCAAGTGAAGGGATTGGCAGAAGGGGATGGTAGATGTGGAGTGGTTGGTGAGGTGGATGAGTCTCGCCGCTGAGTTCAGGATAGACTGGAGTGGGGATAGCGTGCGTTTGGGTAGGCCAGTGAGGAGAGAGTTGCAGTAGTCCAGGCGTGAGATGATGAGGGAGTGTACGAGTTGTTTAGTAGCGCCTGAGGTGAGGAATGTACGTATCTTTCGAGATGTTGCGGAGGTGGAGCCTGCATGATCTTGATAGTAATTGGACGTGAGATAGGAAGGAAAGGTTGGAGTCCAGGGTGACACCCTGTGGGGTGGGAGTGATGGTGTTGTTAGTAGTGATGGAGAGGGTGGGGGGAAGACCAGGAGCTTGGTTTTTGACAGATTCAGTTTGAGGAAATGGAGCGACATCCAGTCAGATATGTCGTTCAGGAGGTGGGCGATACGGGTGGAGAGTGAGGGGGTGAGGTGGGGGATGGAGAGGTAAATTTGTGTGTCGTCGGCATAGAAGTGGTAATTGAAGCCGTGGGAGTGTATTAGTTTGCCAAGGGAGGAGGTGTATATGGAGAAGAGGAGGGGTCCGAGGACAGAGCCTTGGGGTACTCCGACAGAGAGGGGGAGAGAGGGGGAGGTGGCAGTGTTATAGGTGACGCTGAAGGAGTGTTGGTATAGGTAGGAGGAGAACCAGGAGAGAGCAGCATCCCTGATGCCGAGGGAGTGTAGTTTAGTAAGGAGGAGAGGGTGGTCGACAGTGTCGAAGGCCGCGGAGAGGTCAAGGAGCAGGAGGACAGAGTAGTGGCCATTAGCTTTTTCGGTTAGCAGGTCGTTGGTGATTTTAAGTAGGGCGGTTTCGGTGGAGTGTAGGGGTCAGAAGCCAGACTGTAGAGGATCAAGGAGATGTTGTCAGTGAGGTGGGCGCTTAGGCGATTGTAGGCCAGGCGCTCAAGGAGCTTGGAAGTGAATGGTAGCAGGGAGATGGGTCTGAGATTGTTCAGGTCAGTGGGGTCAAGGGAGGGTTTTTTGAGTATGGGGGTGATGTGCGTTAGAGGGGAGGGGAAGGTGCCAGTGGAGAGGGAGAGATTGAAGATGTGGGTGAGGGAGCGAATGATGGAGGGGGGGGTGCGACTGGAGGAGCTGTGAGGGGATAGGGTCCAGGGGGCAGGTGGTGAGGCGGGCTTCAGTGAAGACCTTAGAGACCTCCTCAGGGGTAGCTGGGCAGAGGGAGCGGAGCGTTGGGTGGGGTGATAGTCATAGTGGGGGGTAGTGCGGCTATGAGGTTGGAGGAGGGGAGGGTTGAGGGGTTGAGGGAGGGGTGAGGGAGGGCGGGGTGCAGGGTGGAGAGGTAGATTGTGAGTTGACAATGTCTTTACGGGTTGCGGCAATCTTGTTTTGGAAATGATTGGCAATCTCATGGGCGGTGAGTGAGGTGCTGAGTGGAGGTGGGGGAGGAGGGAGCAGGGATTTGAAAGTGGAGAAGAGCCGGCGAGGACAGGTGGAGAGGGTGTTGATAAGGGTTCCAAAATAGGCTTGCTTGGCAGCTTGGAGGGAGGTGGTGTAGGTGAGGAAGGTGGCTTTGTAGAGGAAGAACGCGCGAGGGGATCTGGTTTTGCACCAAAAGCGCTCCAGCGCGCGACTGCGTCGTTTGAGAGTTTTCATACGGACGTTTTGCCAGGGTTGAAATGGTCGGGGTCTGGTGTTACGCGTGGTTAGGGGTGCCAGGGAGTCGAGGGCAGCCGACAGTGCAATGCAAAGTGTCGGATGCAGTGGTGTAAAGCATGCCGCCACTGGACTCTAGAACAGTGGAGACATGTTCTCTGGAGTGAGGAATCATGTTTCTCTGTATGGCAATCTGATAGACATGTCTGGGTTTGGCGGTTGCCAGAAGAACGGTACTTGTCTGATTGCATTGTGCCAAGTGTAAAGTTTGGTGGAGGGGGGACTATGGTGTGTGGTTGTTTTTCAGGTGTTGGGCTGTGAAAAATACATTTTGGACAATTTCATGCTCCCAACTTTGTGGAAACAGTTTGGGGATGGCCCCTTCCAGTTCCAACATGACTGCACACCAGTGCACAAAGCAAGGTCCATAAAGACATGGATGAGCAGTTTGTGGTGGAGACACTTGAATGGCCTGCACACAGTCCTGACCTCAACCCGATAGAACACCTTTGAGATGAATTAGAGCGGAGACTGTGAGCCAGGCCTTCTATTGTGACATCAGTGCCTGATCTCACAAATGCACTTCTGGAAGAATGGTCAAACATTCCCATAGACACACTCCTAAAGATTGTGGGCAGCCTTCCCAGAAGAGCTGAAGCTGTTATAGCTGCAAAGGGTGGGCCAACTCAATATTGAACCCTACGGACTAAGACTGGGATGCCATTAAAGTGCATGTGCGTGTAAAGGCAGGCGTCCCAATACTTTTGGCAATATAGTGTAGTTTGAACATATGTTTGACAGAACTTTTATTTATAGTGCATATAAACTCAAAAAGTGAGTAGTTGCTATGCTATAGGGAACATCTGGAAATGTTATTGTGCCCACACTGAACTCTGAAAAATTATCTTTTTTATTCAAAATCCTCACTAAAAATAGCAGTACACTTCCCGTTCCTAGGCACCCCTGTTCCTTGAGCCTACTAGCTGTCTTTCTGCTGTAAGACCCAAGGCACTTTGCCTTGCTGTTCTCATAAAATTTGGAGTGAGATTTGGTGATGTCATTACTGTGCTGCTCACTGTTCTCCTAATTGAAAAAAAAGCTGTACCTGCAGTGCCAGTATCTTACGGTTTTTCTTAATTAATTCTGTTGATCTATGCTTTCTGGACCTCTACTTCTACTGGTTGATTATTCCTCCATACATTATCAGACCACCAGTCATCAAGGCTGCAGCACTGATATAAGAAGCCAAAACCAAGATGACTCTACACAAAAACAGGGTAGAACAGTGTTTGATTAGTAATAAGGAAATTATCAGCAAAAAAGGCCTGGATTCTTTCTTAGATACACAGAATATAACTGGTACTAACATTTATAGGTAAAGTATATCCAGGGAATATGCGATTGCCTCTCGGGGGATCAGGAAGGAATTTTTTTCCCAGCAGGAGCAAATTGGATCATGTTTGCTGAGTTTTCTCTGCCTTCCTCTGGATCAACTGTGGGTATAGGATTATAACTTTTCTTTTTTTTACGGTTGTACTGGATGGACTTTTGTCTTTTTTCAGCCAGACTAACTATGTAACTATGTAGCTCAAAGCAGTCTACAGGCAGTACAGGTGATTAGTCCATTGCTTATTCTGGCAAACCTTCCACAGTTCAGGTCCTTTTTAAATAGGATAGCAAAACAATGTAAATTTACCATATGATGAGACTCCTGACTGTGAAATATTAGTAAAAAGAGAAAAGCACAAAAAAGGCAGACTTTTAAGGTACCCAACAACTTGTTATTACATCATTTAGGCTGTGGTACCCAGTACTATATCAGTTTATGTCCATGCTAATATAATACTGTGAAATAATAGGAGTCCACAAAACTATAGATTGTAGAGTCTAAAAATTTTACTAAAATCTGGATATACATTTCTTGGTCCCAACAAAATTCGAGAGTTTGGAAACAGAGAACCTCAGGGTGTTACTATATTACAGAGTAGCAAATATATAGTTTTTATGAAAATCTTATGTGAAGGTATACTGGTTTAAACTTCTCTGATCTAAAGAAAAATTACCTTAGTGACAGAGCTGCTGGGAACTTTAAACATGACCTATAATTAATTCGTTTTTCCTGATTGCTGTAGCTGATTGATAAGTCAGTATGCAGATTAGAGGCTATTCTTACACTCTAGCTTACATTATGACTTTGCCCACACATGGCTTGAATGAATCTTTTCCCATCCCTTGCATAATCATGGATGATTCCTCAAAGATTCATGAGGCCTGAGTGCCAAGAACATGCTATATACTGGGATATGGGGAAACTGGAGGTGTACCAGAAACTGTGACAGAATAGGTGGCCACACACACATACATACATACATACACACACGTGCCAGATCATTGTGCAGTGAGTAAGAGAGCGAATACATACAGTACGTCAGCTAATATTTAAACACTTCTAGATTTATCTAACTGCTAGAGACTTGGTAACTATAATTTTTTTCTTAACCACTTTTTGCCCAAGGTATGTGTATAAACGTCCTTGGACGAGAAGGTTAATATCCTGGTCATCACTGCAGTTGCAGCTGCATTTGCAGAAATGATTGAGGTATCCTCTTGTAGCCCTGGTAATTTCCTATAAAATAAAAGTAATCTGAGTGGCTTTACAGGTGGTGGCAGGGGGTCCAACCCCTCTCCCTCAGCCCCCTTTACCGGGCTCTCCTGTGCGATCGAAGAGCCCAGCAAAGGACACATCCGGTGGCATCCAGCTCTAGGCACACAGTGAGAGGAACAGATGTCATTCCTCCTACTGTGTGACGTCAGTAACAGGAAGTGATGAACATTTTGTCACTTTTTGTTTCAGTCCTTTTTTACCTGGCCGTCACCAGCCAGGGAAGCAGCTGATCAGACCGATCTGTGTCTAATCGGCTGCATTGGAGGCCAAATGAGAGATAGCGGGTCTGATAGACCGTTGATCTTTCTATGAAGAGGACCTGTCATGGCCCGTCCTATTACATGTGATTACATATGATATTATTCAACCCTTGTAATAGCAATAAAGTTGATCAAAAAAAAGTTGTAGTTATAGTGCAAAAAAAATGTTTAAATTAAAAAAAAAAAGTTTTAAAAATTTTTTTTAAAGTGCCCCCGTTTCCCGCGCAAATGCATACGTAGGACCCGCACACATATGTAAACGGTGATTGCACCACACATGTTAGGTATAACCGCAAATGTCAGAGCAAGAGCAATCATTTTAGCGCCAGACCACCTCTGTAACTCTAAACAGGTAACTTGTAAAGGCTTTTAAAACGTTGCCTATGGAGATTTTTAGGTACTGTAGTTTGGCGCCATTCCACAGGCTGACACAATTTTAAAGCATGACATGTTTGGTATCTATTTACTAGGCGTAACATCATATTTTATATTCTACCAAACAATTGGGTATTATACTGTGTTTTTGTGCATTAATATCGATTAAAGTGTATTTTTTCCCAAAAATTTGCATGTAAAAAACTGCTGTGCAGATATCATGTGAGAAAAAAATATGTACTGCCTACCTTTTTATTTTCTAAGGCCTCTGCTAAAAAAAATATATGATGTTTGGGTGTTATAAGTTGTTTTCTAGCAAAAAATTATGTTTTTTGCATGTAGGAGATGAATGCCTGAATTGGCCTGGGCTGGAAGTCCAGAAATATGCAAAGATGAAAACTGAATATACTAGACCTCTAACACTGAAAATTAAATGCCTGCATCCTGGTGTGATGTGCTGCTCTGCCATTTGTGCTTTTGCATCTAGTAGGTTTATCTGTGTAAAAGTGTTATCAATTTACCACCCATCTATCAGTTAGCACTAAGCATGTATGCCTGCAAAAAATAGATGATTATTATTATTATATAGGATTTATATAGCGCCAACAGTTTGCTCAGCGCTTTACAATATAACGGGAGACAATACAGCAACAATACAGTTCAATACAAGAGGGATAGGAGGACCCTGCTCCTTGGAGCTTACAATCTAGGAGGGATTCAGTGAAACCTGTGAAACTTATTATTAAATCCCAATACTCAAAAATATAAATATGAATCTTCTTACACGTTTACTTGTTTTTGGTATAGCATAGGGTTTTTTTTTTTTGCTTTTGTGTACCTATGTACCCAACATAGCCTAATATAAATGGCCAGAATGGCTACTTTTCTGTTTTTCCCACCTACACATAAAAGCTTGCTATAAGGCCAAGTTTGTAGTTTTTATTCAGTATTACAACATTTTAAGTTCCATCAATTTCTTGTATTCCATTGAAATTAGCTACATAAATTGTGAAGATCTTTTACAGGATTTGTATGGCACTATACCTGTGGCAATCAGGGGTTGGACAAAATTATGGAAACTCCAGGTAAAAGAACAAATTTGTTACCTAATATGGTGTTGGACTGCCAGGGCAGCCATCAGCAATTGTGGGGTCCCCTACACAGCTTTAGGCCTGCTTCCTCCCCCCCCCAGCCTAACCACCAACATTCCCCAGGGCCTGCCCACTGGCTGTCCCACTGTATTCAACCACCGGCCATTCCACAGAGTCCTTCAGTGCACCCACTTATATTTTAACACTTTTACAACTAATAATATATTAAAAAGGAAAGGGGATACAAAGAGATGGTCGAATCCAGAAAACAGATATCCCCATATATTCAGCAAAGAGACATACCCATATATTCAGCAAAGAGACAGCCTAATCCAGTATTGACATACCCTCATATATTCAGCAAAGAGACAACCCAACCCAGCAAGGAGACATCCCCATATATTCAGCAAAGAGACAGCCCAATCCAACAAAGAGACATACTCATATATTCAACAAAGAGACATCCCCATATATTCAACGAGACATCCCTATATATTCAGCAAAGAGACTGCCTCATATATTCAGCAAAGAGATGGCCCAATTCAGCAAAGGGACATCCCCATAGATTCAGCAAAGAGACATCCCAATCCAACAAAGAGACATCCTCATATATTCAGCAAAGAGATATACCAATCCGGCAAAGAGACATCCCAATCCAGCAAAGAGACAGCCCCATATATTCAGCAAAGAGACATACCCATATATTCAGCAAAGAGATTGCCCAATCCAGCAGAGACACCCCAATCCAGAAAAGAGACAGATCCATATTTTCAGTAAAGAAACATCCCAATCCAGCAAAGAGACTTCCCTATATATACAGTTAAGAAACATCCCCATATAGCAAAGAGACAGCCTAATCCAGGAAAGAGACCTCCTCATATAGCAAAGAGACAGCCCAATCCAGCAAAGAGACACCCCCATATAGCAATTGTTAATAAAATGTAGCACATTTAATACACACAGACAGGTCCTTCTAGTGGGCACCTCTACATCTTTCAGATGGAAGACCCCCTCCCTGCACACACAGCCATCCCAGTCAGAGGAATCCCCCAGAAGGAGCCTGGACTTGAAACTGGGACAGTATGAACATGGTTGTCCCAGGTTGCAGAGATGCAGAGAAGAGAACACGGTCTGTAGCAATTTAAAAGAAAAAAAAGCGGACTATATGTTCACTTTTGGGTGCAGGTGCAATAATCTCCTGTGTCAGACAAGTACATTACAGTCCTGGCCTCTTCTATATCAATCTGCTGGGCAGGACAGGACTTTAATGTACTTGTCTGGCACAGGAAATTACTACACCTGCACCCGAAAGTGAAGAAATAGTTCGCTTGGCTGGGAAAATATGTTTTTTTTTTTTAAATTGCTACAGATCGTGGTCTCCTCTCTGCCTCCGCCCTCTTCCCTGCTTGTACAGGAACACTTTCCCCAGCACAGCAGCCAAGGCAGCCTGGGGGGGCTCTGACCATGATTGGGGCCCGGGCAGCTGGGCCCCTGGGGACACCCGGGCAGCTCTACATCTGTATGAGCTGTCCCCACCTGATGGCAACCCTGTGGACTGCTTTGGCATCCAAAACAGGCTGAATTCTCCTGGAAACTGACAAATATAAGTCTTGGATGGTGGATAATGAATTCTGATTCCACTCTTAATGCAAACATTATTCCAGTTCTTGCAGAGATACCAGAGATGGAAAATTAGTCCGAACCCTGTTCTCCAAAATTGACTGCAGTGGCTCTATGACATTGAGCCCAGGGAAGGTGCGAGACTTCGTCTGCATGCTCATCAAACCACAATTTGACAGCACCATCTGTGTGAACCGGAGCATTATCTTAGTAAATAGCGCTGTCTTCAGGAAACAATGCCTGCACCTTGAAGTGCATATGGTCAGCCAACTATTATAAATAGTTGCTGGCAGTAACTCTACCTTTCAAGCTGATGATGGGGCCTACAGAATACTAAGATATGGCTGCCCAAACCGTGATTGCGCCACCACCATGCTTTAACATTGGCACAAGACAGTCCTGGTCATACGCTTGGGACAGTGTTTGCCACATATAAACACTTCTGGTAGTTGGTACAGTGTGAAGCTTGATTCATCTGACCATATTTCTTCCATTTATGGGTGACCCAAACTAAATTGCCACTCTATCGGGTCCCCCTATGTAGCAACCGCTTGGACAGACAAGGACAAAGCTTGTCCCAGCTCTAGACATGTAACAGAAAAAGGAAAAGTCCTGGAGGTCGCACATCTCTGCAAAACCCTGTAAGAAGAGGTATGACAGCCTCAGGCTCAAACCAGACCACACCCCCAGCGCGTTTCACCCTGCCCAAGGAACTTAGTTATGGGGAACACCTTGCGGGGTTTTGCAGAGATGTGCAACTTTCAGGACCTTTCTCTTTTCCATTTATGGGTGTTGCACCACTCTATCCTCTTCTAGTAATAAGTAATGAGTAATAATAGCAGTCCTTAGTGGTTTGGCAACTGCAGCCCACCCATTAATGATTTGCTTATGGAGTTCCCTCTACACAGTTTTTGTGGACATGGGTTTTGGAAGACAAAGATTGAGCTCTGCAATCACTTTTGCAGTATTTGTTTCCTCATTCCAGGTCACAATCCTGCGCAATGTCCTTTAGTCTCTTTCTGTCAGTTGATCATGTTGGCTGTGCTTATGCTTATCATATGGTGTTTTTCAGGAAACTGTATCTGCTTTCATAACCTTTGATACTGTACCTCGCAACACGGCAAATAAATTGGTCACATCAGCACCAGCTAAGCAGTCACCAACAATCTGCCCTCTCTGAATCTTAGCAAGCTCTGACATGACTCCGTATTATCCAAATTATGATAGTGAGGCTTCCCACCTGTTATCTAGGTGTCTCATCACACAGGGGAACCAAAAGAATGTCAGGTCACTTCTGCTTTCAATGGAAAACATGTGGTCACTTTCACACCTGCAAATCATGTAGCATTTCCATATTTTTTGTCCAACCCCTGTATATATTCACTTAAAATTCAAATCTCTCCTGGCTCCATTCTGTAGTTATGGGGGCTGTGGGTTTACGTTGTTCTGTTTTGATTTTATTCAATAATTTTTGCAAATAATCAGTTTAATTTTCAGTGGCCAAAGACCACTTCAGCTTTTAAGGAGCATGGTCAGTCAATTCTTTCTGTAAATTGGAAAGGCACGAAAAGTTGATCTTCACTCAGTTCACAAATGCTTTATAGATAGTGATGGCAACAGCATCTACTGTTGGTAAATCATGAATAACCAGACTTGCTGTTTGTTTCTGATGTGTGTTTCAACACCAAATCAAGGGGCTTATTAGTTCATCCTACTGGGAGAGAATTCTCAGCATTAAAACACTTATATAGGTAGTGCAGTCACCATAACTTAGTTAAATATATGGAATTATTATGGCGCCAATTTTGTAAATAAATTAGTAATATTGGTATTAGAAGAAATCCAGACACCAATATTATTAATACAGCTGCCCCTATAAAGTGAACCAACACTTATATGCTTGCAGAATGGGTGAATAGATAGGTGCTGTGATCAAACATTTAGTGAAAGTGACAATACTAAACCAAAACAAAAATAAAAAAAACATACAAAAATACATATTTTGTGCATCGACCAACAAAAACGGAGACAATGAGCACATATTTAATTTTTTCAAAATAAAGTCTCTAACAACATGAACATGTGATACACATAGTGACCAATAGAGATGAGCGAATCGAAGTAGGCGAAGTGGAATTCGCTTCGAATATTAGAAAAATTTTGATTGCGCCGAATCCGAAAATAAGCAGACTTCGGATGCGCGAATCGAAATTTTTCCTAAAATGGCGGCGACATGTGCGGCGACGGAGCGGGGATGTCTGGGAAGGCGCGCAGACAAGGCGCAGACAAGGCGCGCTGACCAATAATGCATTCATTCATGACATGTGATCGCATTAGCCAATCAGCAGCCAGCCAGCCAGCACTGTGTAATGGTCGAGCTATAAATGGTGGCCATTTTAGAATTCTCCATTTGCCTCCAGTCATTCAACAGAGGCAGACCTGGCTGTATTCAGGGAGAGAGTTAGGGACACAGAAACGTTACTTAGGGACATAGAAACATTAGTTAGGGACACAGAAACGTTACTTAGGGCCACAGAAACGTTACTTAGGGACACAGAAACTTTACTTAGGGACACAGAAACGTTACTTAGGGACACAGAATCGTTACTTAGGGCCACAGAAACATTACTTAGGGCCACAGAAACGTTACTTAGGGCCACAGAATCGTTACTTAGGGCCACAGAAACGTTACTTAGGGCCACAGAAACGTTACTTAGGGACAGACACAGAATTGTTACTGAGGGACACAGAATTGTTACTGAGGGCCACAGAACTGTTACTTAGGGCCACAGAAATGTTACTTAGGGCCACAGAATTGTTACTTAGGGACAGACACAGAATTGTTACTGAGGGACACAGAATTGTTACTGAGGGCCACAGAACTGTTACTTAGGGCCACAGAAAGGTTACTTAGGGCCACAGAAACGTTACTTAGGGACAGACACAGAATTGTTACTGAGGGACACAGAATTGTTACTGAGGGCCACAGAACTGTTACTTAGGGCCACAGAAACGTTACTTAGGGCCACAGAATTGTTACTTAGGGACAGACACAGAATTGTTACTGAGGGACACAGAATTGTTACTGAGGGCCACAGAACTGTTACTTAGGGCCACAGAAACGTTACTTAGGGACACAGAATTGTTACTCAGGGACAGACACAGAATTGTTACTTAGGGACAGACACAGAATTGTTACTGAGGGACACAGAATTGTTACTGAGGGCCACAGAACTGTTACTTAGGGCCACAGAAACGTTACTTAGGGCCACAGAATTGTTACTTAGGGACAGACACAGAATTGTTACTGAGGGACACAGAATTGTTACTGAGGGCCACAGAACTGTTACTTAGGGCCACAGAAACGTTACTTAGGGACACAGAATTGTTACTCAGGGACAGACACAGAATTGTTACTTAGGGACAGACACAGAATTGTTACTGAGGGACACAGAATCGTTACTTAGGGCCACAGAAACGTTACTTAGGGCCACAGAAACGTTACTTAGGGACAGACACAGAATTGTTACTGAGGGACACAGATTTGTTACTGAGGGCCACAGAACCGTTACTTAGGGCCACAGAAACGTTACTTAGGGACACAGAATTGTTACTCAGGGACAGACACAGAATTGTTACTGAGGGACACAGAATTGTTACTGAGGGCCACAGAACTGTTACTTAGGGCCACAGAAACGTTACTTAGGGCCACAGAAACGTTACTTAGGGCTACAGAAACGTTACTTAGGGCCACAGAATCGTTACTTAGGGCCACAGAAACTTTACTTAGGGCCACAGAAACGTTACTTAGTGCCACAGAATTGTTACTTAGGGACAGACACAGAATTGTTACTGAGGGACACAGATTTGTTACTGAGGGCCACAGAACCGTTACTTAGGGCCACAGAAACGTTACTTAGGGACACAGAATTGTTACTCAGGGACAGACACAGAATTGTTACTTAGGGACACAGAATTGTTACTCAGGGACAGACACAGAATTGTTACTGAGGGATACAAAATTGTTACTGAGGGACACAGAAACGTTACTTAGAGCCACAGAAACGTTACTTAGGGCTACAGAAACGTTACTTAGGGCCACAGAATCGTTACTTAGGGCCACAGAAACTTTACTTAGGGCCACAGAAACGTTACTTAGTGCCACAGAATTGTTACTTAGGGACAGACACAGAATTGTTACTGAGGGACACAGATTTGTTACTGAGGGCCACAGAACCGTTACTTAGGGCCACAGAAACATTACTTAGGGACACAGAATTGTTACTCAGGGACAGACACAGAATTGTTACTGAGGGACACAGAATTGTTACTGAGGGACACAGAATTGTTACTGAGGGACACAGAAACGTTACTTAGGGACATAGAAACATTAGTTAGGGACACAGAAACGTTACTTAGGGCCACAGAAACGTTACTTAGGGACACAGAAACTTTACTTAGGGACACAGAAACGTTACTTAGAGACACAGAATCGTTACTTAGGGCCACAGAAACATTACTTAGGGCCACAGAAACGTTACTTAGGGCCACAGAATCGTTACTTAGGGCCACAGAAACGTTACTTAGGGCCACAGAAACGTTACTTAGGGACAGACACAGAATTGTTACTGAGGGACACAGAATTGTTACTGAGGGCCACAGAACTGTTACTTAGGGCCACAGAAATGTTACTTAGGGCCACAGAATTGTTACTTAGGGACAGACACAGAATTGTTACTGAGGGACACAGAATTGTTACTGAGGGCCACAGAACTGTTACTTAGGGCCACAGAAAGGTTACTTAGGGCCACAGAATTGTTACTTAGGGACAGACACAGAATTGTTACTGAGGGACACAGAATTGTTACTGAGGGCCACAGAACTGTTACTTAGGGCCACAGAAACGTTACTTAGGGCCACAGAATTGTTACTTAGGGACAGACACAGAATTGTTACTGAGGGACACAGAATTGTTACTGAGGGCCACAGAACTGTTACTTAGGGCCACAGAAACGTTACTTAGGGACACAGAATTGTTACTCAGGGACAGACACAGAATTGTTACTTAGGGACAGACACAGAATTGTTACTGAGGGACACAGAATTGTTACTGAGGGCCACAGAACTGTTACTTAGGGCCACAGAATTGTTACTTAGGGCCACAGAATTGTTACTTAGGGACAGACACAGAATTGTTACTGAGGGACACAGAATTGTTACTGAGGGCCACAGAACTGTTACTTAGGGCCACAGAAACGTTACTTAGGGCCACAGAATTGTTACTCAGGGACAGACACAGAATTGTTACTTAGGGACAGACACAGAATTGTTACTGAGGGACACAGAATTGTTACTGAGGGCCACAGAACTGTTACTTAGGGCCACAGAAACGTTACTTAGGGCCACAGAATTGTTACTTAGGGACAGACACAGAATTGTTACTGAGGGACACAGAATTGTTACTGAGGGCCACAGAACTGTTACTTAGGGCCACAGAAACGTTACTTAGGGACACAGAATTGTTACTCAGGGACAGACACAGAATTGTTACTTAGGGACAGACACAGAATTGTTACTGAGGGACACAGAATCGTTACTTAGGGCCACAGAAACGTTACTTAGGGCCACAGAAACGTTACTTAGGGACAGACACAGAATTGTTACTGAGGGACACAGATTTGTTACTGAGGGCCACAGAACCGTTACTTAGGGCCACAGAAACGTTACTTAGGGACACAGAATTGTTACTCAGGGACAGACACAGAATTGTTACTGAGGGACACAGAATTGTTACTGAGGGCCACAGAACTGTTACTTAGGGCCACAGAAACGTTACTTAGGGCCACAGAAACGTTACTTAGGGCTACAGAAACGTTACTTAGGGCCACAGAATCGTTACTTAGGGCCACAGAAACTTTACTTAGGGCCACAGAAACGTTACTTAGTGCCACAGAATTGTTACTTAGGGACAGACACAGAATTGTTACTGAGGGACACAGATTTGTTACTGAGGGCCACAGAACCGTTACTTAGGGCCACAGAAACGTTACTTAGGGACACAGAATTGTTACTCAGGGACAGACACAGAATTGTTACTTAGGGACACAGAATTGTTACTCAGGGACAGACACAGAATTGTTACTGAGGGATACAGAATTGTTACTGAGGGACACAGAAACGTTACTTAGAGCCACAGAAACGTTACTTAGGGCTACAGAAACGTTACTTAGGGCCACAGAATCGTTACTTAGGGCCACAGAAACTTTACTTAGGGCCACAGAAACGTTACTTAGTGCCACAGAATTGTTACTTAGGGACAGACACAGAATTGTTACTGAGGGACACAGATTTGTTACTGAGGGCCACAGAACCGTTACTTAGGGCCACAGAAACATTACTTAGGGACACAGAATTGTTACTCAGGGACAGACACAGAATTGTTACTGAGGGACACAGAATTGTTACTGAGGGACACAGAATTGTTACTGAGGGACACAGAATTGTTACTCAGGGACACAGAATTGTTATTGAGGGACACAGAATTGTTACTGAGGGACACAGAATTGTTACTCAGCGACAGACACAGAATTGTTACTCAGGGACAGACACAGAATTGTTACTGAGGGACACAGAATTGTTACTGAGGGACACAGAATTGTTACTCAGGGACACAGAATTGTTACTCAGGGACACAGAATTGTTACTGAGGGACACAGAATTTTTACTGAGGGACACAGAATTGTTACTGAGGGACACAGAATTGTTACTCAGGGACACAGAATTGTTACTCAGGGACAGACACAGAATTGTTACTGAGGGACACAGAATTGTTACTGAGGGACACAGAATTGTTACTGAGGGACACAGAATTGTTACTCAGGGACACAGAATTGTTACTGAGGGACACAGAATTGTTACTGAGGGACACAGAATTGTTACTCAGGGACAGACACAGAATTGTTACTCAGGGACAGACACAGAATTGTTACTGAGGGACATAGAATTGTTACTGAGGGACACAGAATTGTTACTCAGCGACAGACACAGAATTGTTACTCAGGGACAGACACAGAATTGTTACTGAGGGACACAGAATTGTTACTGAGGGACACAGAATTGTTACTCAGGGACACATAATTGTTACTCAGGGACACAGAATTGTTACTGAGGGACACAGAATTGTTACTCAGGGACAGACACAGAATTGTTACTCAGGGACAAACACAGAATTGTTACTGAGGGACACAGAATTGTTACTGAGGGACACAGAATTGTTACTCAGCGACAGACACAGAATTGTTACTCAGGGACAGACACAGAATTGTTACTGAGGGACACAGAATTGTTACTGAGGGACACAGAATTTTTACTGAGGGACACAGAATTGTTACTGAGGGACACAGAATTGTTACTGAGGGACACAGAATTGTTACTCAGGGACAGACACAGAATTGTTACTCAGGGACAGACACAGAATTGTTACTCAGGGACACAGAATCGTTTAATTAAAGAGTATGTCAGACAACATGCATAGGAGTGGCAGAGGAGGCAATGTTTTAGGAGCGAGCAGACGTGGCAGCAGAGGAAGGGGTCGAGGCAGCACTAGTCGCAGCCAGAGGCCAGTGCTCCCGGTGTCATCCAGTGGTCGTGTCTCCACCGACAACCCTGCCGTCATCGATTGGTTGGCTCGGTCGTCTTCCTCTTCCCAGGTCACCTCTGACACCTACAGCCAACGGTCGGTGGGTACGTCAGACACAACCGTTAGTTGGCATGGCCCGGGAGCAAGCCCACTGAAATCACGTGTCCTCGACCTGCCCCTGTCCTTTGGTGTTCCCTCACCAAGCGAAGTATCGTATGCTGTGGGCTCAGCCCCACTGTACAGTGAGGAAGAGCTAACAGAGGGCGGTTAGGAACGGGGGGAGACATCCGCCTCTTCAGCAGCCAGGCAAAGAAGTAGTGGCGAGGAGAGTGGCTCGGTAGCCGGTCTAGAGACAGGTCTGTCTCCTGACCCACACGCAGCCGAGGGGGCTAGTAGTGAGGCGGAGACCCTAATTGATGATGATGAGGCTGATCGCACTTGGCAGCCTCGTCGTCATCAGGCTATTGCTTCCGCATCATCAGGAGAAGAGGGTGGCAGCTTGGCAGCGAGCAAAACAGTCGGTGGGTTGCCCAGGAGGCAGCAGGGTCGCAGCAGTGTCAGTGGTGGCAAACGGCCACGGAGTACAGCACCAGCTCCACTGCAGCCTACCACCACGGCCAGTAGTGGTGCCGGTGTGCACGGAGGAAGCAGCAGTCAGCCAGTGAGGAGTATCGGGGGCAAAGTTTCCTACTCGGCGGTGTGGCAATTTTTTGTCAAGCCGCCCAAGGAAGTAAACGTAGCCGTATGTCGACTATGTGGCCAGAAAGTCAAGCGTGGCCAGGGGGCCCATGTTGGGACTACAGCGTTGCGGCAGCATATGAAGCGTCGCCATTTGGTGGCCTGGGAAAACCGTGATAAAGATACGGCGGTTCTGCCCGCCCCAGCCCCCGCTCCATCACCCGCTCCGTTACTTGCTCCGTCACCCGACGTCAATCGCCCTCTATCAGCCAGTCAAGGCTCCAACACCTCTGCTGAGGGGAGTTGTCGCTCGTTGGCATCTTCCGCTCGTTCTGATGCTCCTTCTCCTGCTACTCCTCTTCACGGATTCCATCAGCAGTCTTTCTTGGAATCCGTTTCCAAGAGACAACAGTTTGCGAGCACGCACCCGACGGTGCAAAAGCTGAACGTCCTCCTGTCCAAGTTGCTGGTGCTGCAGTCCCTCCCTTTCCAAGTGGTGGACTCAGCACCTTTCCGAGAAATGATGGCTTGTGCCGCGCCGCGGTGGAGAGTGCCAAGCCGTCATTTCTTCGCCAAAAAGGCAGTGCCAGCCCTGCATTCACATGTAGAAGAGATGGTGGGCCAGTCTTTGAGCATGTCGGTCTCTGCCAAAGTGCACGGCAGCGCCGACGTATGGAGCTGTAACTACGGTCAGGGACAGTACATGTCATTTATGGCCCACTGGGTGAACGTGGTGCCGTCACAGCCGCACCAGCAACTTGGACAGGTCACGCCGCTTTTGCCTCCACGTTTGCAAGTCCTTGGTCCAGCAAAGATGTCCGCCTCTACCACCTCTTCTTCCGCCGTGTCCTCAGCCGCCACCCCCGTGCCAAGTCCCATTACCCGACCGGCATATCACATGTGCAGGGCGCAATGGTGTCACGCTGTGCTGCACCTGGTATGCCTTGGCGAACGTAGTCACACAGGGGAGGAACTTCTCAGTGTAATGAACAGAGAAATCGACAGATGGCTGTCTCCGCGCAAACTTAAAATCGGAACCATGTTGACCGACAACGGAAAGAACATGGTGTCTGCTCTGCGTCAAGGAAGGTTGTGCCATGCGCCATGCATGGCTCACGTGTTCAATCTGGTTGTCAAGCGGTTCCTAAAATCCACCATCCCACTGCAAGACATCCTTAAAATGTCAAGAAAACTTTGCATGCATTTCAGCCATTCCTACACCGCAAAGCACACCCTCCTTGAGCTGCAGCGGCAGAACGGAATTCCACAGCATCGCCTGATCTGCGACATTGCAACAAGGTGGAATTCAACCCTACACATGTTAGACCGCCTTTACGAACAGCGAAAGGCCATCACCGATTTCCTGATGTTACAAGCGGATAAAGGTACTCCCCTGTGTAACTTCGATGTCAGCCATTGGCAGCTCATGCGTGACACCTGCCGCTTGCTCAGGCCCTTTGAGGAGGCCACGCTATTCGTGAGTCGGCAGGACTATGGGATGAACGACGTCATTCCTCTGTTGCACGTCCTGGAACAAATGCTGTTAACAATGGCTGGTAAGGGTGCGGTAGACGTGGCGCACAGATCTCAACGCCACATGACCCCTGTGGGGGCAGGACAGGAAGAAGAGGAGGAGGTAGAGGAGGACATTTGTGCTCAGGAATTATTGAGTGAAATGGGTGGTTTTTCCACTCAGCGGACAGGAGTGGAGGAGCAGGAGCATCTGGTAGAGGAGGAGGAGGAGGAGACAGAGGACCCAGATGCACCGTGGCAGTATGCTGTGGAGATGGAGGCAGGGAGTCCCTCGCATTCCTTGGCACAAATGGCCCATAGCATGCTCGGTTGCTTGCGTAGCGACAGCCGAATAATAACCATCAGACAGAGGGATGACTTTTGGCTGTCCACCTTGTTGGACCCTCGCTACCGTTCAAAAATGGTGGCCTTTTTCACACCTGCTGAGAGGGAGGCCAAAATAACGTACTATAAAAACCACCTATGTAGTCAGTTGGTCTCTGCCTTTCTGCGCCAACGTCCATCTTCAGACACTGTGGGCCCTGTGCGCTCGCGTTCCGCTGCCATGGCAGCAGGGGAGGGGTGGGGTGGTAGGAGCAGTGGCAGCTCCACCAGCAGCGGCTGCCTCAGTCTGCAGTCGATGATGAGTAGCTTTCTTCACCAGCGCAGTGAGGAAACTACTAACCAGCCGCAGCAGCAGCAGCATCAGGTGGACCTGGAGCAGGACCTCAAACAACAGGCTTGGGCCTACTTGGACAGCACCCTGCCAACCGAGGTAGACAATCCCCTTGACTACTGGGCAACGAAACTTGACCTTTGGCCCCAACTAGCTGAATTTGCCCTTGAAAGGCTGTCATGCCCGGCCAGTAGCGTGGCATCGGAGCGCGTGTTTAGTGCGGCAGGAGGTATTGTAACTCCGCGGAGGACACGACTGTCCACCCAAAGTGTGGAGAAACTCACGTTTGTGAAAATGAATCAGGCGTGGATTAGTCTGGATTTCAAACCACCAGTTCCTGACACAACTGACTAAATCCGCCATGAATCATGCCCCAAACATGTGCCACTTTCAGGTCTCCTCACACTGCTGGTGTGTTCCATTTTTTGTCATAGGGTGCTGGCAGATTACGGGCCTCCCATAGCTGCTGCCAGGCCCCTAATCTGCCATGGGCCCCTATACCGCCTCCTCATGCTGCTGCCAGGTCCAGAGTCTCTCATGGGTCCCTGTACGGCCTCCCATTGCTGCTGTCTCCATCGCCACACTCTGCCATGTGCCACTTTCAGGTCTCCTCACACTGCTGGTGTGTTCCATTTTTTGTCATAGGGTGCTGGCAGATTACGGGCCTCTCATAGCTGCTGCCAGGCCCCTAATCTGCCATGGGCCCCTATACCGCCTCCTCATGCTGCTGCCAAGTCCAGAGTCTCTCATGGGTCCCTGTACGGCCTCCCATTGCTGCTGTCTCCATCGCCACACTCTGCCATGTGCCACTTTCAGGTCTCCTCACACTGCTGGTGTGTTCCATTTTTTGTCATAGGGTGCTGGCAGATTACGGGCCTCCCATAGCTGCTGCCAGGCCCCTAATCTGCCATGGGCCCCTATACCGCCTCCTCATGCTGCTGCCAGGTCCAGAGTCTCTCATGGGTCCCTGTACGGCCTCCCATTGCTGCTGTCTCCATCGCCACACTCTGCCATGTGCCACTTTCAGGTCTCCTCACACTGCTGGTGTGTTCCATTTTTTGTTATAGGGTGCTGGCAGATTACGGGCCTCCCATAGCTGCTGCCAGGCCCCTAATCTGCTATGGGCCCCTATACCGCATCCTCCTTATGCTGCTGCCAGGTCCAGAGTCTCTCATGGGTCCCTGTACGGCCTCCCATTGCTGCTGTCTCCATCGCCACACTCTGCCATGTGCCACTTTCAGGTCTCCTCACACTGCTGGTGTGTTCCATTTTTTGTCATAGGGTGCTGGCAGATTACGGGCCTCCCATAGCTGCTGCCAGGCCCCTAATCTGCCATGGGCCCCTATACCGCCTCCTCATGCTGCTGCCAGGTCCAGAGTCTCTCATGGGTCCCTGTACGGCCTCCCATTGCTGCTGTCTCCATCGCCACACTCTGCCATGTGCCACTTTCAGGTCTCCTCACACTGCTGGTGTGTTCCATTTTTTGTTATAGGGTGCTGGCAGATTACGGGCCTCCCATAGCTGCTGCCAGGCCCCTAATCTGCTATGGGCCCCTATACCGCATCCTCCTTATGCTGCTGCCAGGTCCAGAGTCTCTCATGGGTCCCTGTACGGCCTCCCATTGCTGCTGTCTCCATCGCCACACTCTGCCATGTGCCACTTTCAGGTCTCCTCACACTGCTGGTGTGTTCCATTTTTTGTCATAGGGTGCTGGCAGATTACGGGCCTCCCATAGCTGCTGCCAGGCCCCTAATCTGCCATGGGCCCCTGTACCGCCTCCTCATGCTGCTGCCAGGTCCACAGTGTCTCATGCCATGTGCCACTTTCAGGTCTCCTCACACTGCTGGTGTGTTCCATTTTTTGTCATAGGGTGCTGGCAGATTACGGGCCTCCTATAGCTGCTGCCAGGCCCCTAATCTGCCATGGGCCCTTATACCGCCTCCTCATGCTGCTGCCAAGTCCAGAGTCTCTCATGGGTCCCTGTACGGCCTCCCATTGCTGCTGTCTCCATCGCCACACTCTGCCATGTGCCACTTTCAGGTCTCCTCACACTGCTGGTGTGTTCCATTTTTTGTCATAGGGTGCTGGCAGATTACGGGCCTCCTATAGCTGCTGCCAGGCCCCTAATCTGCCATGGGCCCCTGTACCGCCTCCTCATGCTGCTGCCAGGTCCACAGTGTCTCATGCCATGTGCCACTTTCAGGTCTCCTCACACTGCTGGTGTGTTCCATTTTTTGTCATAGGGTGCTGGCAGATTACGGGCCTCCTATAGCTGCTGCCAGGTCCCTAATCTGCCATGGGCCCCTATACCGCCTCCTCATGCTGCTGCCAAGTCCAGAGTCTCTCATGGGTCCCTGTACGGCCTCCCATTGCTGCTGTCTCCATCGCCACCTTCTGCCATGTGCCACTTTCAGGTCTCCTCACACTGCTGGTGTGTTCCATTTTTTGTTATAGGGTGCTGGCAGATTACGGGCCTCCTATAGCTGCTGCCAGGCCCCTAATCTGCCATGGGCCCCTATACCGCCTCCTCATGCTGCTGCCAGGTCCAGAGTCTCTCATGGGTCCCTGTACGGCCTCCCATTGCTGCTGTCTCCATCGCCACACTCTGCCATGTGCCACTTTCAGGTCTCCTCACACTGCTGGTGTGTTCCATTTTTTGTCATAGGGTGCTGGCAGATTACGGGCCTCCCATAGCTGCTGCCAGGCCCCTAATCTGCCATGGGCCCCTGTACCGCCTCCTCATGCTGCTGCCAGGTCCACAGTGTCTCATGCCATGTGCCACTTTCAGGTCTCCTCACACTGCTGGTGTGGTCCATTTTTTGTCATAGGGTGCTGGCAGATTACGGGCCTCCTATAGCTGCTGCCAGGCCCCTAATCTGCCATGGGCCCCTGTACCGCCTCCTCATGCTGCTGCCAGGTCCAGAGTCTCTCATGGGTCCCTGTACGGCCTCCCATTGCTGCTGTCTCCATCGCCACACTCTGCCATGTGCCACTTTCAGGTCTCCTCACACTGCTGGTGTGTTCCATTTTTTGTCATAGGGTGCTGGCAGATTACGGGCCTTCCATAGCTGCTGCCAGGCCCCTAATCTGCCATGGGCCCCTATACCGCCTCCTCATGCTGCTGCCAGGTCCACAGTGTCTCATGCCATGTGCCACTTTCAGGTCTCCTCACACTGCTGGTGTGTTCCATTTTTTGTCATAGGGTGCTGGCAGATTACGGGCCTCCTATAGCTGCTGCCAGGCCCCTAATCTGCCATGGGCCCCTATACCGCCTCCTCATGCTGCTGCCAAGTCCAGAGTCTCTCATGGGTCCCTGTACGGCCTCCCATTGCTGCTGTCTCCATCGCCACACTCTGCCATGTGCCACTTTCAGGTCTCCTCACACTGCTGGTGTGTTCCATTTTTTGTCATAGGGTGCTGGCAGATTACGGGCCTCCTATAGCTGCTGCCAGGCCCCTAATCTGCCATGGGCCCCTATACCGCCTCCTCATGCTGCTGCCAGGTCCAGAGTCTCTCATGGGTCCCTGTACGGCCTCCCATTGCTGCTGTCTCCATCGCCACACTCTGCCATGTGCCACTTTCAGGTCTCCTCACACTGCTGGTGTGTTCCATTTTTTGTCATAGGGTGCTGGCAGATTACGGGCCTCCTATAGCTGCTGCCAGGCCCCTAATCTGCCATGGGCCCCTGTACTGCCTCCTCATGCTGCTGCCAGGTCCACAGTGTCTCATGCCATGTGCCACTTTCAGGTCTCCTCACACTGCTGGTGTGTTCCATTTTTTGTCATAGGGTGCTGGCAGATTACAGGCCTCCTATAGCTGCTGCCAGGCCCCTAATCTGCCATGGGCCCCTATACCGCCTCCTCATGCTGCTGCCAAGTCCAGAGTCTCTCATGGGTCCCTGTACGGCCTCCCATTGCTGCTGTCTCCATCGCCACACTCTGCCATGTGCCTCTTTCAGGTCTCCTCACACTGCTGGTGTGTTCCATTTTTTGTCATAGGGTGCTGGCAGATTACGGGCCTCCTATAGCTGCTGCCAGGCCCCTAATCTGCCATTGGCCCCTGTACCGCCTCCTCATGCTGCTGCCAGGTCCACAGTGTCTCATGCCATGTGCCACTTTCAGGTCTCCTCACACTGCTGGTGTGTTCCATTTTTTGTCATAGGGTGCTGGCAGATTACGGGCCTCCTATAGCTGCTGCCAGGCCCCTAATCTGCCATGGGCCCCTGTACCGCCTCCTCATGCTGCTGCCAGGTCCACAGTGTCTCATGCCATGTGCCACTTTCAGGTCTCCTCACACTGCTGGTGTGTTCCATTTTTTGTCATAGGGTGCTGGCAGATTACGGGCCTCCTATAGCTGCTGCCAGGCCCCTAATCTGCCATGGGCCCCTATACCGCCTCCTCATGCTGCTGCCAGGTCCACAGTGTCTCATGCCATGTGCCACTTTCAGGTCTCCTCACACTGCTGGTGTGTTCCATTTTTTGTCATAGGGTGCTGGCAGATTACGGGCCTCCCATAGCTGCTGCCAGGCCCCTAATCTGCCATGGGCCCCTGTACCGCCTCCTCATGCTGCTGCCAGGTCCACAGTGTCTCATGCCATGTGCCACTTTCAGGTCTCCTCACACTGCTGGTGTGTTCCATTTTTTGTCATAGGGTGCTGGCAGATTACGGGCCTCCTATAGCTGCTGCCAGGCCCCTAATCTGCCATGGGCCCCTATACCGCCTCCTCATGCTGCTGCTAAGTCCAGAGTCTCTCATGGGTCCCTGTACGGCCTCCCATTGCTGCTGTCTCCATCGCCACACTCTGCCATGTGCCACTTTCAGGTCTCCTCACACTGCTGGTGTGTTCCATTTTTCGTCATAGGGTGCTGGCAGATTACGGGCCTCCTATAGCTGCTGCCAGGCCCCTAATCTGCCATGGGCCCCTATACCGCCTCCTCATGCTGCTGCCAGGTCCACAGTGTCTCATGCCATGTGCCACTTTCAGGTCTCCTCACACTGCTGGTGTGTTCCATTTTTTGTCATAGGGTGCTGGCAGATTACGGGCCTCCTATAGCTGCTGCCAGGCCCCTAATCTGCCATGGGCCCCTATACCGCCTCCTCATGCTGCTGCCAGGTCCAGAGTCTCTCATGGGTCCCTGTACGGCCTCCCATTGCTGCTGTCTCCATCGCCACACTCTGCCATGTGCCACTTTCAGGTCTCCTCACACTGCTGGTGTGTTCCATTTTTTGTCATAGGGTGCTGGCAGATTACGGGCCTCCCATAGCTTCTGCCAGGCCCCTAATCTGCCATGGGCCCCTATACCGCCTCCTCATGCTGCTGCCAGGTCCAGAGTCTCTCATGGGTCCCTGTACGGCCTCCCATTGCTGCTGTCTCCATCGCCACACTCTGCCATGTGCCACTTTCAGGTCTCCTCACACTGCTGGTGTGTTCCATTTTTTGTCATAGGGTGCTGGCAGATTACGGGCCTCCCATAGCTGCTGCCAGGCCCCTAATCTCCCATGGGCCCCTATACCGCCCCCTCATGCTACTGCCAGGTCCAGAGTCTCTCATGGGTCCCTGTACGGCCTCCCATTGCTGCTGTCTCCATCGCCACACTCTGCCATGTGCCACTTTCAGGTCTCCTCACACTGCTGGTGTGTTCCATTTTTTGTCATAGGGTGCTGGCAGATTACGGGCCTCCTATAGCTGCTGCCAGGCCCCTAATCTGCCATGGGCCCCTGTACCGCCTCCTCATGCTGCTGCCAGGTCCAGAGTCTCTCATGGGTCCCTGTACGGCCTCCCATTGCTGCTGTCTCCATCGCCACACTCTGCCATGTGCCACTTTCAGGTCTCCTCACACACTGCTGGTGTGTTCCATTTTTTGTCATAGGGTGCTGGCAGATTACGGGCCTCCCATTGCTGCTGCCAGGCCCCTAATCTGCCATGGGCCCCTATACCGCCTCCTCATGCTGCTGCCAGGTCCACAGTCTCTCATGGGTCCCTGTACGGCCTCCCATTGCTGCTGTCTCCATCGCCACACTCTGCCATGTGCCACTTTCAGGTCTCCTCACACTGCTGGTGTGTTCCATTTTTTGTCATAGGGTGCTGGCAGATTACGGGCCTCCCATAGCTGCTGCCAGGCCCCTAATCTGCCATGGGCCCCCGTACCGACTCCTCATGCTGCCGCCAGGCCCGTAATCTGTCATGGGCCCCTGTTGTCGCTTGTTGGCATATTCCGCTCGTTCAGATGCTCCTTCTCCTGCTACTCCTCTTCACGGATTCCGTCAGCAGTCTTTCTTGGAATCCGTTTCCAAGAGACAACAGTTTGCGAGCACGCACCCGACGGTGCAGAAGCTGAACGTCCTCCTGTCCAAGTTGCTGCTGCCTGGCTCGTAATCTGTCATGCGCCCCTGTACCGCCTTCTCATGCTGCTGCCAGGTCCAGAGTGTGTCATGGGCCCCCGTACCGACTCCTCATGCTGCTGCCAGGCCCGTAATCTGTCATGGGCCCCTGTACCGCCTCCTCATGCTGCTGCCAGGTCCAGAGTGTGTCATGGGTCCCTGTACGGCCTCCCATTGCTGCTGCCAGGCCCGTAATCTGCCATGGGCCCCCATACCAACTCCTCATGCTGCTGCCAGGCCCGTAATCTGTCATGGGCCCCTGTACCGCCTCCTCATGCTGCTGCCAGGTCCAGAGTGTGTCATGGGTCCCTGTACGGCCTCCCATTGCTGCTGTTTCCATCGCCACACTCTGCCATGTGCCACTTTCAGGTCTCCTCACACTGCTGGTGGTTACCATTTTTGTCATAGGGTGCTGTATGGCCTCCCATTGCTGCTGCCTCCACCGCCACACTGTGGCTCCACACTCTGGTTTTGGCCCCGTGACTGCCCAAATGAGTGAAGTGTGCGGTGATTCTAAGATCGACGGCACTCATCTGCATGTCATACTGACTGTCAGTATTATTTCTCTTCCCCAGCAGACTCCAAGGGCATTTAAATTAAAGGTACAGTGTTCTGCACTAATATAAAGGCTCTCTGAAGCCTAGAAACACCCTTTTATAAGTTAAATTCGCAGCGAATATATTCAACTCGAATCGAAATTTTTTCACGAAATCAGTCGAATCGAATTTTTGAATAATTCGCTCATCTCTAGTGACCAACACAGGGGACAGTCTAATTTCCATATGGTGCCAAAGAACATGTATCCTTATATCTTCATCACGTGCTCATAGGATATAAGTGGATTGCTCACTCACCAGACCTATTTGACCTAAATTACAGTGGTCAAAAGCGCTTTTTTGGAAAGATATAATGGAGACTCTGCCTCTGGTTGTCCTATGATATTTCCCCTACTCATCAACAGACAGCAAGTTATGACATCAGGGAGGATGGTAATGGTAGTTGTTTCAGCAAGCCAAACAGTGTGCAAACTCTTCAAAACTGGCTCTCCATACTCTTGGTAGAATGTTAGCAGCCACTCAAATAAACCAGAGATTAAACCATTGTAAGCGTAGCATTTATTAATATTGTTTGAATAAAAACATACAAGGTGAGCTCTCACATTTAAAGGTTCTATGTTAACCAGATCCAGCATGTACAGCTGTAAGATCTGAAAAGACGGCTGACGTGCGTTCCAAGCCAGGTTTCGGAGACGTCACGTCTGGCTGAGTGAGAGCGAGGCTTGGAACACAAGTCGGCCATCTTTTCAGATCTTAGAGCTGTATATGCTGGATCTGGCTAACATAGCACCTTTAAATGTGAGTGCACACCTTGTATGTTTTTAATTCAAACAATATTAATATTAATAAATGCTAAAATGCTACGCTTAGAATGGCTTAATCTCTGGTTTATTTGAGTGGCTGCTAACATTCTACCAAGAGTATGGAGAGCCCGTTTTTGAAGGAGGGTGGTATCCGTGATTGCAATATACCTGCTCTGCTTTTAGGGCCAGTTCACACTGCATGTAGTTCAGTTGCTTTTTTGCATCCAAAACACACAGAGAGTATTTTATATGACTGTCAATGTCATAGTTCACATCAGTTCTTGCAGTTCCAGAGCATTCCGGTTGCAGAAAAAAGTAGAACAGGCTGCATTTTTTGTGCACAGAATTGTACTGGAACGTGGTAAAATGCATAAAAAAAGCACCAAAATGCACCAAAAACACACTGGAACACACATGTCCCAATTTAAATTAAAGAAAAAGAGAGGGGGAAAAAATTAACTGGAATGCATAAAAAACTCACTGGAATGCATCAAAAACGCATCCGGAACACATCTGGACTGCGTTTCTATAGCGTGAACCGACCCTTATTGCTGTCCGGGATGGTATGCTGGATCAAGGTGTTATTTTACGGTGGAGCGTTTAGTGTCGCCTAAAGTGAAACTAAACTCTCTCAGTCACAATGAACTATTTCAATCCTTATGCTGGCGAAATTAGCAAATGGAAAAGTATATTATATTTTCTTGTTTTAACCTTTTTTTTGCATTTCTTCATTCACTTCCTGGTTTCTGGCTTAGACCAAATTGATGTCATACATCCCAGGGATCTTCTTGGGCGTTTTTTTCTTTCTTCTGGAGAAAGGAAGGAGGGGCTTTCTCATCAAAGCACACCCTCCTGTCTGCATGCCTAAACTAAGGGCAGATGGATTCCAGGAAGTAAATGCTATATGAATCGTATGACTTTGCTCAATATGGCCGCTGCTAGAAATGCTAGGGGGGTGGCTTTCAAAGTGATTTCTCAAGAAAATAAAGCATGGAGACATAGATGGATGGGTGAGTTTGCTTTGCACATTAAACACGAAGTAAAAAACGTTTTCTGTGTAGCGCTTAGACAGTGCCGAGACAAGGTCATCCAGCGCCCAGGGTGAAGATGGCAAACTGCGCCCCCCACCAAGTGGAGGGGAGGGGCTAATAACGACATATGGAGCAAAATGTATAGTATCTCACAGAATTGAGTACATCCCTCACATTTTTGTAAATATTTTATTCTATCTTTTCATGTGACAACACTGAAGAAATTACACTTTGCTACAATGTGACGTAGTGAGTGTATAGCTTGTATAACAGTGTAACTTTGCTGTCCCCTCAAAATAACTCAACACACAGCCATTAATGTCTAAACCGCTGGGAACAAAAGTGAGTACACCCCTAAGTGAAAATGTCCAAATTGGGCCCAAAGTATCAATCATGTGAGGGGTGAACTCACTTCAGCGAGATACTGTATGTAATGTTTGTAGCATGTGAAAAATAGTACCAATTATTATAGTGCCCTGCAGCAAACTAAAGAGTTTAACTGCTTAAGGACCGCCCTATAGTAGATATACTGCTACAGGGCGGCCCCTGTGTGCAGGATCATGTATATATACATCATTCTGCATTTCTGGGTAGGGGGCGGGCGCACACCCTACCTGCGCCACTGATCGCTGCCCCAGATGTCAATCACCGGGTCCTGGCCGGTGATTACCTGATGGCGCCCAGTGATTACCGGCAATCACCGACAGGGAGGAGGGCTGCATTGTTTACCAACAGCACTCCTCCCTGTCAGTTTGGGCACACTGCTCTGGATGGCTGAACACAGCCATCCAGAGCAGTGCGCTTACAGTGAAAAACAAACCCCTCGCTCCCTAGTAAAACACTCCCATCACACAGTAAACCCTTTGATTGCCCCTGATGTTAACCCATTCCTGCCCAGTGTCATTAGTACAGTGTCAGTGCTTTTTTTAGCACTGATCACTGTATTGGTGTCACTGCGGATGTCAGTGACACCAAGTCAGTTCCCCCCAGTGTCAGAATGCCCACCGCAGTCCCGCTATAAGCCGCTGATCGCCGCCATAAGTTGCTGATCGCCGCCATAAGTCGCTGATCGGTGCCATTATTAGTATAAAAAAAAATTTCAGTATCTATACAGCCATTTGTAAACGCTATAGCTTTCATGTAAACCAATTAATTTACACGTATTGTAATTTTTTTCTAGCAAAAACGTGTCGCAGAATACATTTTAGCCAACATTTATGACGAAATTTGATTTTTAAAATTTTTTTACTGGACATGTTTAATAGCAAAAAGTTTAAAATTTTTTAAATTTTTTTCAAATTGTCTGTCTTTTTTTGCTTATAGCGCAAAAAATAAAAACCGTACAGGTGATCAAATACCACCAAAAGAAAGCTCTACGTGTGGGAAAAATATAATTTTTTTCTCAAAATTGTCATTCTTATTTTTTATAGCGCAAAAAATAAAAAACACAAAGGCAATCAAATACCACCAAAAGAAAGCTCAATTCGTGGGAAAAAAAGAATGTAAATTTAATTTGGGTGCAGCGTTGCATGACCGTGCAATTGTCAGTTAAAGTAATGCAGCGGTGTAATGCAAACAGCTTCTTTAACCGCTTCCTGACTGCCCTATAGCAGAAATACTGCTACAGGGCAGCACAGGTGTGCAAATCACGTATATAAATGGGATTCGCGCTCCCGTGATTTTCATGCCCCTCCCAGATAGCTTGAGATTGCCCATCAGTACACCAGTAATCACATTTAACCCCTTGATTGCCAGGAACACGCTCATACATAATAAACCTACATTGCTAGTATAGTGTCTGAACGGATCAATATCTTTCATCAGATCAGCACTATACCAGCGTTCACATTAGTATAGTGTCCCCAAAAACACGGCGTTAGCTGGATCAGCCCGGCACCTGCCAGCACCTGTGTTTAGCTCCTACGCTCACCCCCCCTTCTCCCCCAGCAAGTGCAGTGTCAGTAGGTAACTGTCACTTGATACATTGCACACAAAACCGCAGTGTTCGCAGAATCAGGCTTGATCTCTGTTAGCACTTGCCGGTAAATTTTGATGACTCTCATATTCAGCAGAGTGTCAGTACTAGTGCCACTCTACCTTTTGGTGAACTGGCGAGCACCAGCGGCCTAGTACATCCTGGTCTTTCACATACCAGCACTGCAGAATCACTTGGTGATGTGGCGAGACCCATAAGTACAGTACAAGCTGGTGCGGTGGCGAGCACAAGTAGTGTCCACACAGGACCATAGAGCCCTTAGTATCCTTCCAAATGTGCTTGCAAATCCTGATTGGCAGCACACAAATTCTGCAGCACCCTGCAAATATAGTCACATGGAGCCCCCCGGATGCCCAGACTACATGGGGAGCAGTGGCAAGATAGTTTGGGACTTGGTGTCATCCTTTTTCCATATGGGGTACCACTTATACATAGACAATTTTTATTCAAGCATGCCACTATTTAGACATTTGTACAATCTTGGAATTGGCGCATGTGGCACCGTGCAACCCAATGTTTGCCCACCATTAGAAGTGGGTGGATGCAGTGTGGTATATTCTAATGATGGGCATACCACACACTTTTTCTGGCAGAGAGTTCTTCTCTTTGTTTCCTTCAGCCCACAGGCTGCATACAAAAAATAAAGAGCATAGCATATATACCCAACAAGGACCAGTACATGACTGGATTGTGAATGGTTATACCAGGATGATGCCTACAGCTGCAGGCATCATCCTGGTATCGTTTTTTTTCAGCCAGCGATTGGCTTTCATGTAAAAGCAATCTTAGTGGCTAATTAGCTGCAGGATTGCTTTTACAAGCAGCGAGGGATGATGCCCCCCCTCCCCTGCTGCCTTCCACAGCCTTCTTGGGCAGTCTCGTGCCATCAGGGGAGCCTGAAAATGCAGCTGGTGTTTCTGCCAGCTGACCATAGAGCTGATTGGAGACTGGAATGGTGCCAATCATCTCTATATTCCAAGAAATCGGAAGCTACGAGCATTTCATCACTTCAGTTTCGCAGGATATAAAAAGCGCCATTTGTAAATTGGGAAAGCATCTGTTCACACCGATCTTGGTGAGATTAGATAAAGGGCAAAGGAGATATCTAGAGTCTGATAAACCCCAGATTTCTCAAAAAAGAATACAGTATATGACAATGCCCATTGAAGTTATAGGGGATATTTGCATTCCCTGTGATAGCATTAAAAGTGATAAAAAAAATTAAAGGGACAGTGTAAAAATAATTAAAAATATCAAAATAACTTTAAAAAAAAATACCCTTACCTCCCCCCACGTGCATTAACCCTGTGCCGATGTGTAAACAGCAGTTGCATCATGCATGTGAGGTATCGCCGCGAACATCAGATCAAGGTCAGAAACAATTGAGTATATCAATATATATAATATCAATATAGCGATAGTATCTGTATGGTTTTTGTTCCATGCTGTTCAGGAATTTTTCCTACAGGTCAGCCATAAATAAATTGGCATATTGGGGTGCCATTTTACTTCCCATCGCAGTACCCATACATTGAAGATAGATGTCTTTATTGAAGGCAAAGTAGTTGTGTGTAAGTATGAATGTTGTGTACCTTATCCAGTGCAGAAAATGCAGCAAAGGATCTTATGTTGGCAAAACAGGACAGAAGTTGCAAACAAGGATGAATCTGCACAGACATAACATCAAGGAACATAAAGAAGATGACTTCTGCACACCTGTGGGACACCATTTCGCACAACCAGACCACACAATGGGAGACCTCAATATTTTAGTTCTTAAAGGAAATTTCAAATCCATTCAGTAAAGAAAAACTTTTGAACTAAAAATGATAAATCTATTTGAGACAAGAGATAACGGCCTGAATTTGGACATGGGATTCCTCAATCATTATCCAACAGTTTTATGCCCCCCCCCTCCTTTGCTTTTGCTGTATCTTATCTCTAGCCTCTTTTTTTTTCATCTCTTCTAACATTCTGCCAAAACTTTGTGATTTGTAATAGTACTGCTTGGACCTTGAAGAAGGAGACACTCCCCGAAAGCTTGTCCTCAAAATTGTATGTTAGTGCAAATAAAAAAAGTATCACGGACCAGACAGTACTCAATTGTTTCTGTCTCAAATGCACTAGTACGGCTACAATCACCTCAGATCAAGGTCAGTAATACTAACACTAGACCTCCTCTGTAAATCTAAAATGGTAGCTTGTAAAGGCTTTTAAAGCGTTGCCTATGGGTATTAAAAATGTATGCAGTTTATCACCATTGCACAGGGCATGCGTAGTTTTAAAGCATGTCATGTTTGGTATCTGTTTACTTGGCATACCATTATCTTTTATATATTACATAATTGGCCGATATATTGTGTTTTTGTGCATTAGAAGTAAAAAAAGGTGTATTTTTTTCATATAATTTGCGTTTGAAAATTCGCTGTGCGAGTACTATGTGACATAAAAAATTGCAGCAACCATTTTATTCAGTAGGGTGCCTACTTTAAAATATATATAACGTTTGGGGATTCAAAGTAATTTCCTAGCAAAAAATAAAGATTTTTTTTCATGTGAACAAAAAGTGTCAGAAAAGGCTTGGTCTTCAGGTGGTTAGAAGAGTGAATGATGTGTGGCATAAATTTCTAATGCTTGGTATAACATGCCCCTACCCCCCAAAACTACCCCTTTTTGGAAAGTAGACACCGCAAACTACTTGCTGAGAGGCATGTTCAGTCAATAGAAGAATTCATTTTTTTACCAGAAATATTTGGAAATTTTTTTTTTTACACAAAATTGTCACTTAAATGACTTATTGCTCACACATGCCATGTGTATATGTGGAATTACTCCCCAAAATACATTCTGTTACTTCTCCCAAGTATGGGGGTACCACATGTGAGAGACTTTTTGGTAGTCTAGCCAAGTACAGGACCCCAAAATCCAATAAGCACCTTCAGGCTTTTAAAGGGCTTTATTTCCTCATTACACTTCCTGACTACCTATCACAGTTATGGAGACCCTGAAATGCCAGGATAGCACCAACACCCCCCCCCCCTTTTTGGAAAGTAGACACCCCAAGGAATTTGATAAGAAGCATGGTGAGTATTTTGCAGATCTTGTTTGTTGCCAGAAGTTTTTGGAAAATGAAGAAAACAAAAACATATTTATATTTTCTTTTTTTATATTTCAAAGCCTTGTGAGAAAAAATTAGATCTGCAAAATACTCACCATGCCTCTTTTTAAATTCCTTGGAGTGTCTACTTTACAAAAAGGGGTCATTTGGGGGGGGGGGGGGTTTGGTGCTATCCTGGCATTTCAGGGCCTCCGAAACTGTGATAGGTAGTACGAAAGTGAAATGAGGAAGTTACACACCTTCAGGCTTTCAAAGTGGTCATTGGATTTCAGGCTCCTGTATGTGGCTAGTCTCCTAAAAAGTCTCACACGTGGTATCCCCATACTCAGTAAAAGTAGCAGAGTGTATTTTGGGGTGTAATTCCACATATACACATGGCTTGTGTGAGCAATATATCATTTAAATGACAACTTTGTGTAAAGGAAAAAAAAATGTTTTTGTCATTGTCCAAAAACTTGTGGAAAAAAAAATAATCTTCCATGGACTCAATATGCCTCTCAGCAGCTAGCTTAGGGTGTCTACTTTCCACAAATTGGTAATTTTGGGGTGTTTGTACTGTCCTAGTATTTTAGCACCTCAAGAAATGTGATAGGCAGTCAGTAAGTAAAAGCTGTGTAAATTCCATTATCTATACCATAGTTTGTAGACGCTATAACTTTCACACAAAGCAATCAATATACACTTATTGGAATTTTTTTTAATCAAAAACATGTAGCAAAATACATTTCTAAATTTATGATGAAATTTGAGATTTTTGCATATTTTTTATAACAGAAATGAGAAAAGATTGTTTTTTTTCAAAAACTTTTTTGTTTATAGCGCCTAAGATAAAAAAAAATGCACAGGTGATCAAATACCACCGAAAGAAAGCTCTACCTGTGTGAAAAAAGGACATAAATTTCATTTATGTACCATATTGCATGACCACGCAATTGTCAGTTAAACTAGTGCATTGCTGTATAGCAAAAAATGGTGTAAATTGCAGTATCTATACCATAGTTTGTGGACGCTATAACTTTCACACAAAGCAATCAATATACACTTATTGGGATTTTTTTTTACCAAAAACATGTAGCAGAATACATTTTGGCCTAAATTTATGACTAACTTTGAGTTTACTATATATTTTTTATTGCCGAAAGTAAAAAATTTTGTTTTTCTTCAAAAATGTTGGTCTTTTCTTGCTTTATAGCATGAAAAATAAAAAGAACACAGGTGATCAAATACCACCAAAAGAAAGCTTTATTTGTGCGTAAAAAAGGACATACAATTTGTTTGGGTACAGCATTGCATTACTGCGCAATTATCAGTTGAAATAGTGCAGCGCCGAATAGCAAAAAGAGGCCTGGTCACTTGCCTACCAGGCACTTATACCCCCTTCGTGCCCAGGCCAATTTTCAGCTTTCAGCGCTGTTGCTCTTTGAATGACAATTGCGCAGTCATACAACACTGTACCCATATGATATTTTTTTCACACAAATAGAACTTTCTGTGGGTGGTATTTAATCGCCGCTGGGTGTTTTTTTTTTGCGCTATAAACAAAAAAAAGCAAAAAATTAGAAAAAAAAATGTTTCTTTGTTTCTTTTTGCAAACAGGTAAATTTTCTCCTTCCCTGATGTGTGTTGTGGCTGCACTGATAGGCAGCACTGATGGGCACTGATGAGGTGGCATGGATAGGCAGCACTGATGGGCACTGATGAGCTGGCACTGATGAGGTGGCACTGATGATGCTGCACTGATAGGCGGCACTGATAGTTGGCACTGATGGGCAGCACTGATGGGTGGCACTGATTGATGGCACTGCTGGGCACTGACTGGTGGCATGGCTGGGCAGCACTAATGGGTGGCACTGATGGGGGGGGCACTGTGGGGCACAGGTGGGTGGCACTGCTGGGCACAGGTGGGTGGCATAGGTGGGTGGCACTGCAGGGCACTGAAGGGCACAGGTGGGTGGTACTGATGGGCACAGGTGGGTGGCACTGCTGGGCAACACTGATGGACACTGATCATCAGTGCCCTGATGATCAGTGCCAATCCATTCTCTGACAATTGCTGGTTCTAGGCAACTGTATTTACCCGGTGATCTGCTATGTCACTGGACAAAGTTGATCATGTGGTAAAAGGCCGCTGTGATTGGCCTTTTACCACATCACATGATCAGCTGTGTCCACAGGACACAGCGATCACAGAGAACGCCGGGTGCGCACCCTCCCGGGGGCATGCGAGAGGGCGCGTTCTGGGAGGACGTCACATGACACCCTCCCAGAACTGGGTAACCGTGCTGTAGCTGTCATTCGGCCATAGCGCGGTTACCAAGTGGTTAAAGACTAAGTTCCCCTTTTTAATACAAACAATAAATGCATTATTTATTACGAGCCTGAAACACATTGCACAGATTGTGGGTGAAGTGTCAGATTCCCTCAGACTGTCAGTGTAGCTGTCTGCCCGTACCTCCCATATGGACAGGCAATTACTGAAGTCCAGGAAGATCAATGAACTACAAGAGCACTCACCAGCACTCTCGTAGGTCATTGAGAACTACAAGCTATCAGGCGCAATGGTTAATGGTAGTTGTAGTTCATTCATTCACAGAACTCTATTAATGAATGACACAGCTGGGTGGCCAGAGCCCTGCACAACTGCACTGTATTTGAATTGTGGCAGCTGGTGTGGGGGGAGGATCCCCTGCCTGCTGTCACAATGAGGGACCGGAGGTGTCCAGGGCTACTGATTTAGTAGCATGTTACATGTTACACCTTGAATACGATTATGTACTTATCCTTTAACTGCTCTATAACAGAAATACTGCTACAGGGCGGCATGGTGGGCAAAATCACGTATATATAAGTGATTTTGCAGTTACGGGTAGGGGGCGCACACGGTGCCATTCGCACCTACCCGTACCGTCATTCGCAGTCTCGGCTGTCAATCACCGGGCCCCAGCCAGTGATTTCCAGCCAGCACTGGACGGGGGAGAGACCTGTATGTAAACAATACAGATCTCTCCCCTGTCAGCTCCTGCACACTGCTATGCAGAGCCATACAAAGCAGTGTGCTTACAGTGAAACACACACAGCCCACATAGTAAAACACCACACAGTAAACCCTTTGATAGCCCCACATGTTAACCCCTTCCTACCCAGTGCCTTAGTACATTGTCAGTGCTTTTTATTAGCACTTAACACTGTATTGGTGTCACTGGGGATGTCAGTGACATCAAGTCAGTTCCCCCCAGTGTCAGATTGCCCACCGCAGTCCCGCTATAAGTTGCTGATCGCCGCCATTACTAGTAAAAAAAAAATAAATAAAATTCCAGTATATATACTGCCATTTGTAAATGCTATAACTTTTACGTAAACCAATTAATTTACATGTATTGGGATTTTTGTTAGCAAAGACATGTAGCAGAATACATTTTGGCCTAAATTTATAACGCAATTTGATTTTTAAATTTATTTTTTTACTGGACATGTTTAATAGCTAAAAGTAAAAAATGTAGAATTTTTTAAAATTGTCAGTCTTTTTTGTTTAAAGCGCAAAAAATAAAAAATGTACAGGTGATCAAATACCACCAAAAGAAAGCTCTACTTGTGGGAAAAAAGAAGTTAATTTGGGTGCAGCGTTGCATGACCGCGCAATTGTCAGTTAAAGTAATACAACACTGTATCGCAAAAAATGGCCTGCTCAGGAAGGGGAGTAAATTCTCTGGATGGAGAGTGGTTAAAAAGACACTAAAAATATCTTTATTCTCCAAAAATAATCTATACACACCCACTAATTAACAGCCCTGTAGTCTTTTTCTCATTAAAGCGATTTGAACTGTGTTTTTATGCCACCTTGTAATGTCCTATGTGAGTTCCTGAACCTAGTCTTTTCCCTCCTCGTTCCTTGTTTGAAATGAGTAGTGCACATTAGTTGCAGTTATATGCACTGCTCTACACTCAGATCCCATAGTCCAGTGGTCGGCAAGCCGCGGCTCGCGAGCCACATGCGGCTCTTTACACATTTTAATGCGGCTCTTCTGTGTGCCGGGCGCTCGCTCCCCTCCCCTCCCCTCCCTCCTCTCCCCTCGGCCGCTCCCCTCCCCTCCCTCCTCTCGGGTGGCCGAGGACTCTGCAGCTAGCCCAGCAATGATTGGCCAGTCTCGCTGCCACTCACATCCTGATAGCTAGTGATTGGCTGTCAGGATGTGTGTAGGCGGGGCAGCGTGATGAACGTGAGGGGAGCTAGGCTCCTCTCACAGTCCGCCCTGAAGACCGGAACGGCGCGGGGAGCACGGCGAGAGGAACGCGCGGAGCAAAGGTAAGTGAATTGACACAGGAGGGACTTGACTTACTACTTGCTACTTACTTACTACTACTATATGAGGGATGAATTAATATGGGGGATGAATTACTATGGGGGATGAATTACTATATGGGGGATGAATTACTATGGGGGATGCATTACTATATGGGGGATGAATTACTATATGGGGGATGTATTACTATGGGGGATGAATTACTATATGGGGGAGGAATTACTATGGGGGATGAATTACTATGGGGGATGAATTACTATGGGGGATGAATTACTATATGGGGGAGGAATTACTATGGGGGATGAATTACTATATGGGGGATGAATTACTATATGGGGGATGAATTACTATATGGGGGATGAATTACTATGGGGGATGAATTACTATATGGGGGATGAATTACTATGGGGGATGAATTACTATGGGGGATGAATTAATATGGGGGATGAATTACTATAGGGGGGATGAATTACTATATGGGGGATGAATTACTATGGGGGATGAATTACTATATGGGGGATGAATTACTATAAAAACTTATTGAAACTAAAAACAGTGTACCATCCTATGTATTTTCAGTTTTAAAAATGTGGCTCTCAAAATAAATTTCAATCGTGGTTTTGGCGAGATTTGGCTCAGTTGAAAAAAAAGGTTGCCCACCACTGCCATAGTCCATAGTTCATTTCAGGTGTGAGAAGCAGGGTGGCCACATTCCTACATACAATGGGACCATGACGAATGAATGTAGCCACCCTCTAATCGGAAGTCAGATCACAGCAAATGAATGTGGAGATTTGGAAAAGGCTGAAAGCAATAAAGGTATGTTTTGAGTTAAGAATACATAAAGGAATAGAATATCATTTTTTTTAAATCAATCAGAGTTTAGTGTCTCTTTAATCCATCCCTGACGTATCTGGTTTGCTGTGTTTCTGTTTACACACTATGTTGTAGCTAGCATAAAATTATGTTAATGTATGTAGATTTTAATGCTATGCATTCTTCTTGTAATGTGATCATCCATGACTCCTCACTACTCTATGAGCTATTAACCACGCCCTACATGCCTGGTATGATTCTGCTGCATCAAGATAAAAGTTGTAAAGAACAATCATAAAATTAACACATTATATACAGACTGTTCACACTCAGAGAGTTTTCTATAGTAGGGGTATTGAATTAAAATTCAAGGAAGTCCGGTAACTAAATTTTTTTCCGGCTGAGGTCTGCATCTCAAGTGTGTGCTATGAAAAGATTTTAGTGATTGTATGCCTATCAAAAAATGAGAAATTTACTATTTGTAACAACTTATATCAGGTGTCCCCATCAGAGTGCCCCATTAGATAATGTGTTCCTATCAGAGTGCCACCTTACATCAGGTATTCTTGTCAGAGCGCCCCCTAATCTCTGGTGTCACCCACCAGTATGCCCCCTTACATTAGGTGTCCCCATCAGAGTGCCCCATTATATAAGGTTTCCCAATCACAGTGGCCCCTTACATCAGATATTCCCATCATAGTACCCACATCAGGTGTCCCCATCACATTAATTTTCCTCATCAGAGTGCCCCATTTACATCAGTTGTGCCCATCAAAGTGCCTTTTCCATCATATTTCCCCATCAGTGTGCCCCTTCACATCGTGTGTGCCCATCAGAGTGCATCTATCCACAATACGTGCCCATCAGCGTGCCCCCTTCACATAAAATGCCCATCAGCTTGCCCTCTATTTTATGCTAAGGGGCATGCTGATGGACACTCTATGTTAGGGGACACGTTGATGGGAACATTTTATGTTAAGGAGCACGCTGATGAACACTTTATGTTAGGGGGCACGCTGATGGGCACATTTTATGTTAAGGAGCACGCTGACGGACATATTTTATGTTAAGGGGCATGCTGATGGACACTTTATGTTAGGGGGCAGGCTGATGGGCACATTTTATGTTAAGGTTGATGGACATATTTTATGTTAAGGAGCACACTGATTTTATGTTAAGGAGCACACTGATGGACATATTTTATGTTAAGGAGCATGCTCATGGACATATTTTATGTTAAAGGAAATGCTGATGGACACTTTATGTTAGGGGGCACGCTGATGGACATATTTTATGTTAGGGGGCACGCTGATGGGCACATTTTATGTTAAGGCTGATGGACATATTTTATGTTAAGGAGCACGCTGATGGGCATATTTTATGTTAAGGCTGATGGGCACATTTTATGTTAAAGAGCACGCTGATGGGCACATGTTATGTTAAGGAGCACGCCGATGGACATATTTTATGTTAAGGAGCACGCCGATGGACATATTTTATGTTAAGGAGCACGCCGATGGACATATTTTATGTTAAGGAGCACGCCGATGGACATATTTTATGTTAAGGAGCACGCCGATGGACATATTTTATGTTAAGGAGCACGCCGATGGACATATTTTATGTTAAGGAGAACGCCGATGGACATATTTTATGTTAAGGAGCACGCCGATGGACATATTTTATGTTAAGGAGCACGCCGATGGACATATTTTATGTTAAGGAGCACGCCGATGGACATATTTTATGTTAAGGAGAACGCCGATGGGCACATTTTATGTTAAGGAGCACGCCGATGGACATATTTTATGTTAAGGAGAACGCTGATGGGCACATTTTATGTTAAGGAGAACGCTGATGGGCACATTTTATGTTAAGGAGCACGCTGATGGGCACATTTTATGTTAAGGAGCACGCTGATGGACATATTTTATGTTAAGGAGCAGGCTGATGGACATATTTTATGTTAAGGAGCACGCCGATGGACATATTTTATGTTAAGGAGCACGCCGATGGACATATTTTATGTTAAGGAGCACGCCGATGGACATATTTTTTGTTAAGGAGAACGCCGATGGACATATTTTATGTTAAGGAGAACGCTGATGGGCACATGTTATGTTAAGGAGCACGCTGATGGACATATTTTATGTTACGGAGAACGCTGATGGACATATTTTATGTTAAGGGGCACACTGATGGACACATTCTGTAAAATGTGTGGGCATTAAAATGTGCCCATCAGTGTGCCCCTTAAAGTGTCCATCAGCGTGCCCCTATAATTCTCTGAAGTACACACATACTTTGAAGGCAGGCAGGGAGCTGGAGATGTTAGCAAGCTTCAGGGGGCGGGAGCTGCGCTGAGAGCCTTATTGAAGGGGATGGGGTGCGACGCACATGTGATTATAGCTTGCGGGCAGGCAGGGACAAGGCATCAGGACCTGGAAGCGATAGTGAGCAGCAGGGGGTGGGGGACACAACGTCATTAGTTGCTGGGACGCCAGCAGTCCCAACAACCAATGACTGCTGAGCAGCGGGAATCTGACATTTAAGACTGACAGGCTGACGGTCCGGACAGGAGCGCTGCTTGGTCCGTGTTCGGACCGCGGTCCACCATTTAATGACCGCTGTTCTATAGGATGATGAAGGCGTTTGCAAAGAACACTTCAAAAAATGATTAATATGATAAAGGGGTGTTTCAAATTGTCACCGTGCTGGCATTATAAGGAAAGGGCCCTTTTCTGTTTCAATGTTTTATTTAAACAAGCAGGAGGAATACACGTATATAGTATACAAGAATGAATAGGTATTTATGACAATTTCATTGTATAAGGTAAGTTCAAATCACACTCATTGCCTGAAACCTAAAACCAATACAACCCCCTCCCCCCATGCTCTCCCTGTGTCCTGCTCTTTGAATCTTTTTATGAGGGTGGTCAGTGTTCGATGATGTAGGGAGTGGTAATGACATCATGGCATCAGCGCTGCTTTCTGGATCATTACAATACAAGTTCATGCTGCTGTAGTGTTTGCAATCTTGAGGACTGAGGACAACTAATGGCAGAAAGAAATTACTGCAGAGGACAGAACCAGAGAGCCATAGCTGCTTTTTTTGTTTATCACTTTCTGTCCAGCCAATGCTCATAAATAGCTGGACTGGTGCTTCCTAGATGCAGGTGGACAAACATATACATCCAGTGCTTGTGCACACATTCTAGCTGCACATGCTCTGATCGCTGTGTCCAAAGGACATATCGATGATCAGGGTGCAGGGCCACAAAAGTGGCCCTGCACCATGTGGCCCTGCACCACAGTCAGTCACAATGTTCCCAATTGCCACCACACCAGTCACAGTGTTGCTAGACCAGTGTAGGCAGAAACAGTGTTCCTGATCACTGACACACCAGTCTCAGTGTCATCAGACCATTGTGCGCTAGCAACAATGTTCCTGATCACCTCCACAATAGTCCCAGTTTTACCAGAGCAGTGTAAATCAGCGACAGTGTTTTTGATTGCTGCCACACAAGTCCCAGTGTCACCAGAACAGTGTATTTTAGCAACAGTGTTTCTGATCGCCAATACACCAATCTCAGTGTCACCAGACCAGCGTACACCATCAACAATGTTCTTGATCACCTCCAAACCAGTCCCAGTTTCCCCAGACTAGTGTAAGCTACCAACAATGTTCCTGATTGCTACCACACAAGTACCCAGTGTCGCCAAACCAGTGAAAGATAGCAACAGTGTTCCTGATTGCCGCTACACCAATTCTATTGTACCCAGACCAGTGTATGCCAGCAGCAGTGTTCCTAATCACTGCCACACCAGTCCCAGTGTCACCAGACTATTGTACACCATCAACAGTGTTCCTGAGTACCACCACACCAGTCCCAACTTCACCAGACCACAGTAAGCCAGCAACAGTATTCCTGATTGCTTCTAGTCCCGTTCCTAGTGTTGCCAGACCACTGTAAGCAAGCAGCAGTGTTCCCGATCACCACTACACCAGCCCCTATACCACCAAATTAGTGTAACTCCACCAACAGTGTTCCTGATCACCATCACAACAGTCACAGTTTCACCAGAACAGTGTACGCCAGCAACAGTGTTTCTGATTCTGCCACACCAGTGAAAATGTCACCAGGCCAGTGTAGCAATTAACAATGTGCCTGATCACTAGTAACATTAGTACAGTGTCACCAAACCAGTATCCTTGATCACTGTCACACCAGTGCAGTGTTACCTGTGCCTGCCATCTGAACTGACTGTGAACTATTTATTGACCACATTTCTGCCGCTGCCTGGACTGATCCCTGTTGCTGACCATGTCTCTGCCTGCCACCTGAACTGACCCCTCTGCAAGTCCCACTGACTATGTAACTGTGAGATACCAGTCCCAGCCATCCACTGTAGACAACTGCACGCCTGGAACAGGAACACTTGTGTTCTTCCTTTCTTCAGCCTCCTGTACTTCCTGGCCAAAGACTAGGCTTGCTTGGCTTACAGAAATGGGGACTGGAATAGGTGATGCTACATTCAGCTACATTCTCTGACTCACTCGTTCAAAGGTAACCATTACAGTACCCTGATTTTCAGGGGTGTCCCTAGAGTTGGTGTCACCCGGTGTGATAACACTTGGTGACACCCCCTCCGACGATCTTCGCAGAATGGATCGGATCTGCAGATTGAGCATAATGGATCGGACTCGTGCGGGGATCGTCGGCTTGCTTTACAACTTACCTCTTTGTGGAGCGGGTCTGGTGTCACCCTGTATAGGTTGCATGCTGATGATCCCCGCAGGATAGATCGGATCTGCGGATTGAGCATAATAGATCGAAGTCCAAACCATTATGCTCAATCCGCAGATCCGATTTTTCCTGCGGGGATCGTCAGCTTGCTTTCCAACTGACCTTTTCGTGGAGCGGGTCCGGTGTCATCCTGTGCGGTAGGTGTCACCCTGCACCTGCCTAGGGATGCCACTGCTGATTTTTATACAATTGGTTGATTTTTGTGATACATAAAACACAATGTTCGGTATATAATCAGTCTAGACACTGAAAACTCTCATACATGTTTTATCTTTGTACTCAGGAGGAGTAGCAGAATGTGTCTTGGGGTGAAATGTGGGGTGTTTGCTCATGCTGTGTGTGAAAAATATCTTAATAAATTGACAACCTTGTGTAAAAAAAAATATTTAAACACTTTCCAAAAAAGTGGCAAAAGATGAAGTCCTCGAAAGACTCACCTTCTTAAAAATACCTTGAGGTGTTCACTCTTCAAAATGTAGTAATTTTGTGGGTGTATCTACTGTCCCGGTGCTCCAGGGTCTCCAAAAATGTGATATGGATGCAGAAAGTTGCTGTACTGAAGGTGTTTCTTGAATTTTGGGCCCCTCTTTATGGCTAGACTGCGAAATAGTAGTATAAATATGGAATCCCCATACTCAGGAGGGTAGCAAAATTTGTTTTGGGATTAATTCTTTTACAAAGAATTTTATTATAGAATAGATAGGAGCAAAGAATCAGTCAAAAACAATTGCATTGACCAACAGGAATAAGACATACAAGGGATTCAATGAATATTCCAGAATATGTACTGGTGGAGAGACATAGAATTAAACTGTATACTTAAGTGCCATGTATTAAAAAAAAAAGAGAAAACAAGGAGTAAACAATTAAAGACCAATGACAATATAAACTCTAAGGAAAAATTGTCACTATATCAGCATACAAAAAGCAGAGAAGATATAAAATGGAGCCTCTCCAAATGTAGATAAGTATTCCACATGTAGGGCTCTCGAAGGAGTCCAGCATGAGGATTTAGTATTGCAGATGCGGCACTCAAAGCACTAATCACAATCAGTGATAGTAAAATAGTATAAAACAGATTAGACAAAAGAAAATAGAGGGACAAAGAGTAAGGAGACCAGGACAAAAACAAAAACAAAAAGGGCTCCAGGGCGATCGCAACAGAAAAAAAAAGAAAAAGAAACTAAACGTAAATTTTATATTGACAGAAGGAACTGGTCGAATCTCGATGGTTGGGCTATATCAAGCCAGGGACGCCATGTCTGCAGGAATTTTGAGTGGGTATCCAACAGTATAGCCGTCAGTTTTTCGTTAACCATTATGAAGTTCATCCGGTTTTGACAGCATCGAAGCTGAGGAGGGGAGTCTTCCAGGCCCTCGCGATTGTCAGCTTGGTGGCCATAAATAGGTGTGATGCCAGCTGCCGTTCGGGACGGAGTAGGCCTACTAATGGTTTAAATAAAAGCGCTTCATATGGGTTGCGCTTAATGTCTGTGTGAAACATAGTGCGGAGGAGGGCATAAACTCTGATCCACAATCTACAAACCTTAGGGCAAGTCCACCAGATGTGAACCAAAGTACCTACCTGTTGACAGCCCCAAAAACAAGTCGGAGAATATGTAGGGATAAAACGAGCCAGACGAGCAGGCGTGTAATACCATCGATAAAGAACCTTATAGCCATTTTCTAAAATGATAACATTCCTAGTACATTTAGATAACGCTTGGGTCATGGTTCGCCAATCCTGTTGATCCAAAGTGCCCCCGAGTTCTGACTGCCAATGCTGATGATAGGAACGAACCGGAGGAGTTCTATAAGAAATAATGGAAGAGTAGACCAGAGAGATTAGGCCTGGAGCATGGGGTCTGTGTCTACATTGACATTCAAAGGGGGACAACCTGTAGGGTCCCGAGTGCGTCCGTATTAGTGTATTAATAAAGTGGCGGAGTTGAAGATAGCCAAAATGTTCCCGCAATGGGATATCATGAGAGGAGCGCAGAGTTTCAAAGGTGAGTATTCTAGTGGGAGATAGCATCGAATGTACATCATGGAAGCCATTTGCTTGCCACCAGGCAAACTGTCCAGGATTATCACGACCTGGGGGGAATAATGGGTTATGTAGCAAACGTAGTAACGGTAGGTGGGCAGAGATAAGGCCAGTGGAATATTTAATAGAATCCCAAAGACGAAGCATTAGCGTCAGCGTTGGACTAAGGGATGAAGGTCGATGAGTAATAGGAAGCCACGATCGATGAGTGGTATCGGGTGGGAGTCCATCAAGTCTACAGTAGCCCACAAGGGGAAATGGTGAGATGCATGGAGATGGGCTAAGGGGGCAATATTGGCCACCAGATAGTAAGACCGAAGATTTGGGACAGATAACCCACCCTTGGTCTTACGAGCAAATAAAATATGTTTACTAATTCTGGGTCGAGAAGAACTCCAAATGAAAGACAGAAGTTTTCGCTGATGAATACGCAATATATGCGTAGGAACAGAGACAGGTAAAACTCGAAACACATACAATAATTTGGGAAGATAGGTCATACGAATCGCATTGATTCTACCAAACCACGACAGCGGGTAGTGAGACCAGGAGGACAGCAGCTCGGTCAGTTCATTAAAGACGGTGGGGAAATTGGCCCAATAAAGTCCTTCGTAAGTCGGGGTGAGCTTAATTCCTAAATACGGCAGAGCCAAGAGCCATTGAAAAGGGAATGAATGTTTCAAAGTAGCCAAAAGTGATGGCGAGAGAGTAATTGACATAGCCTTAGATTTGGCAGGGTTGACATGGAGACCTGAGAGAACTGCAAAGGAATCCAAAACTGCAAGTAAATTTGGCATAGTAACCCCCGGGTTTGTGACTGACAACAATATATCATCAGCGAACAAAGATAACTTGTGCTGGGAGCCAGCTACATCTATTCCCTTAATATCAGGATGCATACGAATGGCTTCTGCCAAAGGTTCCAAGGCTAAGATAAATAGTATGGGAGAAAGTGGGCACCCTTGTCTAGTTCCCCTGCCAATCGGGAACGTTGAGGACTCAAAACCATAATATTTGAGTTTTGCTTGAGGGGATGTACTGTATATAGCGAAGAGATCCAATGTAAGAACGAGGGCCAAAGCCAAAATGGTTAAGGACCGACATAAGATAAGGCCAGGACAAAGTGTCAAAGCCCTTGCTGATATCTAGAGATAGGAGCATCATATCAATTTTGCGAGTATGAGCCAAATGTTGTAACTGTAAGATGCGTCTGATGGTATCTCCGGCTTGTCTGTGGGGGACAAAACCCACCTGGTCTTTTTTTATCAGACAAGAAAGGAAAGAATTCAAATGAGTGGCTCAGATCTTAGTGAGGATTTTCATATCAATCTTAATAAGTGAAATAATATAATTTGCCCAAGAGGAATGATCTCGATCCGGTTTGGGGATCATAACCATATTAGCAGTCAAAGAGTCAGGGGAAAAGTTTGAACCTCCCTTCACCGCATTGAACATAGCGACAAAGTGAGGGGCAAGCACATCAGCCAATTTCTTGTAGTATAAAGCCGTGTATCCATCTGGACCTGGGCGTTAGCCTGTCTTCACATCTGTGATGCATTGCAGAACTTCTGATAATTGGATATCAAGTTCCATCAGGTCTTAATGAGCCTGAGTCAAAGTAGGCAAGGACAAATGGAATAAAAAGTCAGAAATAGACTGAGGGTCAGCCCGTGTAGGATCCGTATAAAGTCTGGCAAGTCGATGCCGGAATTCCTCCAATACCGCTACAGGATTACTTGTGAGAGCATTCTGACGAGTGCGTAGGGAAATCGGTTTGGGGTGATGTGCAAAAGAGCATAATCTACGTGCCAACATGGAATCTGGTTTATTTGCTTTACTATACCACTTCTGGCGCGTCCAACGCAAAGAACGCTGAGCCTCCTCCGTCAAACAAAGTTCCAGTTCCAGGCGGGCCTGATCTAGCAATCTACGGTTCCATGGGGTAGGTACCTGCTTAAATTGAGCTGACGCGGAAGCTAGCTTTGATTCCAGCTGGCGCTGTTTATGTTGTCTATCCCTCTTCTGCCTCGAGGCTATCTGAATAATATGGCCCCTAAGAACAGCTTTGTAAGCTTCCCATAACGTTACCGAAGAAGAGACAGAACCCGAGTTTAGCTGGAAATATTCTTGGAATTTGCGCTGTATTTTCACCTGAATCTCCTTTAGCAAAAGTAGGGAGTCATTCATAATACAAGAGGAGCAGGCTGGCTTACAGAGGAGAGATCGACAAACCACCAAAATGGGGTCATGATCAGACCATGGGACCGTGTGGATAGAGACGGAGCGAACCAAAGGGAGATATTTGCGTAGTACAAAAGCATGGTCAATTCTGGAATGAGAATGGTGAGGGTGAGAGTAGTAAGTATAGTCTTTCCCCCGGGGATGGAGTTCACGCCATAGATCTACCAGGTTGTGGGTACTTAACGTACGTGTAAAGGATTTAGCTGACACTGAAGAATTAGAATTCTCTGCCGGGTATTTATCTAGTGAGGGATTTAATACTAAGTTGGAATCTCCTGCCATCAAAAGGGTACCCCGTTGGTGGATAGCCAGGAGGGAGCAGATATGTGATAGAAAGGGTCCAGGGTTGACATTGGGAGCATAGTAGGACATTAATGTGACATCTATACCCTGAATCGTGCCCTGTAATAAAAGATATCTGCCACTGAGATCAGCAATACGCTTCACACAGACAAACTGAGTTTTGCTGTGAAAAGCAACTAGAACTCCCCTTTGTTTAGTAGGGCCAGTAGCCTGAAATACCTGAGGGTAGCGTGCATCAAAATATTTGGGGGCGGAGGTAGTTGAGAAATGAGTTTCCTGCAGACAAGCAATGTCGGCATGGTGAGCCCGGAGAAACTTAAATATCTTTACCCGTTTTTGCGGAGAGTTCATTCCCTGAACATTCAGAGATAACCAGTTCAACGACATAGTGATCGGAAGGAAAAAAGATCAGATCTGCCACGATCTCCGAGAGCCCTGAAAAAAAACCCAAACACATGACAAGGGACAAAGAAGGTGGAAAACAAGGAAGAAGACAAGAAACCATCTGGTATACAAGCAATACACGTGAATATACATGTGAAACAGTAAGATTAGTACAAACATCATAATAATCAACTGTGGGTGAAATACCCACAAAGAGGCTGGGTAGCGGGCAGGACACCAGTCCAGACCACTAGCCAGCTCGGAGGGGGACACAATAGTCCACCGGAACAACTCGACATTAGTAAAAACAAGGAAATACTAAGCAAACAGCTTAGGCTAATACACCCACAAATAAGTGGTCTACGAGACTTGTAAGGCAATAAGAATCTCAGTCAGCCAGCGCCTCAAAAAAGAGGAAACTACAAAATTACCAGAGGAGTGAGGCCGCTCACGGGACCGCCCCGTGAACAGAATCACACCCGCGGCCTGAGATCCACCGCCAGTCCTGCCTATCAACAATAACGTAAATAGAAGCATTTATACAGAACTAACATGGTTGATTAGGTGTTAACTGCAGCAAAAAAAGTGCCCTCCGGCGTAGCTGCATAGAAACACCTGAGGGCAGTGTCGCCCGCATCTCAAAAAGTGAAGGAAAAAACAAGTGTGAGTACCCAATCGGACACAGAATGTCAACTCGCAGAAACTTCCTGGACACACTGGGCCTGTAAAGATCGAAGAGCCTGAGAGCTACTCTGGCTTGGAGGAGATGATTTACGTGAAGACTGGGAGCCCCGCGGGCCCATGGAAACTGTAGCCTCCTCCATCGGGGAACGTGGCAATTCCAGTTTCAGTTCCTGGCGGCGAAGATCCGCAGGTGAAGAAGCTTGGAACTGACGACCTTGAAAGGAGAACAAGAGCTTAAAAGGGAACCCCCATCTGTATTTGATATCAGCTGATTGTAGAATCTGAAGGTAGCGTCTCAGGGAATGACGTTTGGCAATCATGACTGGAGACAAATCTGCAAACAGCTGAATGGAGTTACCCTGAAAATCCAGAGCCGGACGATTCCAAGCCGCCTGTAGTAGATGCTCTTTGGTGCGGTAAAAGTGGAATTTAATGATAATGCCCCTGGGAGGGTCTTCCGTGAGTTTAGGAGCTAAAGCTCTATGGATGCGGTCGAATTCCAGTCGCTCCAAGGGGATCCCAGGCACCAGTTCCTGGAATAGAGTGGTAGCAGTACCCTGTAGATCAGTGATTACCTCAGGAACCCCCGCGAATGCGGAGGTTGTCTCTGCAGGCCCTATTCTCAGCATCTTCCAATTTATCTTTTAAAATGTTCAGCTCAGCTTGCAGATCATCCACCTCCTGTTCATGGCCCTCCAAGACTGTCGTCGCCAGATCCATACGTTGTTCTAATTGATGGGCACGATGGCCCAATTCTTTTAAACCTCTTACCAGATTAGAAGATAATTTACGAGAGGTAACTGTGATCTCCTCTCGCACTATGGCGCGGAATTTGTGTAGTAAGGCTTCAGGATTTTGTTCAAAAGGGCTGGTCAGTCCCGAGGGGAATTGCTGCTGACTATCGCCATCCGACTGTGGATCCCCTGGAAGCTGCGTGATGTCATCAGGCTCTGGGTGGCTGGGCGTTATCTTGGCAGTATGGCTGTGCAGAGGAGATTTCTGCTGGGCCCGGTGTTTGGGTTTGGGGTACGATGCATTTTTAGGTGAAACCCAGGTGTTTCACAAGCACCCCCAACCAGTTGGGATTATATGCAGGGGTATAGAAGCCCTATTGTCGAGGTAGATGTTCCAGTGGCGCGGCGCAGGGAAATCAAATGGCCATCTTCCCTGGCTACATGTGCGTGTCCCCCAGCGGGGTTGCGTTTACATAAAGATTACACTATTGCTGCGGAACACCTCATGCGCCCCGCCATAGCCATTAAATTGTAGAAAACAATTATCACAATGGAGGGGGAGGGGTAGATATAGGCTGGAATTGTAACTGTAACGAAACCTTCCTTATGGTGATGATGTCCCAGGCAGAGCGAGCACAGGCCCCAGAATCTCAGCCTCAGGAGGGGTGTGTGGGTCTGCGGCAGCCGGGCCACACAGATGGCAACAATGAAAGCCCACCAGAGGAGGGACAGGAGCCTCCAGTGCACCCCCTAAGGAAAGAGGGCAAGTGGGATGGATCTCCAGGCCCAACAGGGGCCTCCAGGCCCTGCAGAGTGTACAGGCCAGGTGTGATCTCCGGGGCCAATGGGGAGGCCAGGGGGCCACTCACAGACCGCCCCAGGAGCAGTCCCGACAGCAGGGGGCCAGGGGGTGGAGCTGTGGCATCACGTCCCAGCCGCGGCAATAGGAAAGACCGTGGCTTCTCCAGCTGCTGTAGGCCGCAAACACCCGGAGCTCCGCGGAAAGGACAGAAGCTCCCAGCGCCCCTCCTCGGGTGTCAGGCAGGGGCCGCAGGACCTCCGGTGGCTGCTTTGAGCCCTCCACCGCCCGGATGGCAGCGGATTATATCGTGGGGTGCCAGAGCTCGTAATCAAGCAGCCGCTCCGGTCGCCATCTTGGACACTCCCCCGTTTTGGGCTTAATTCTAAGCATGCACATTAGGAATACATTAGCAATATCTTACTAATTGACCACTTGTATAAGAAAAAATAACATTCGTTCTTCATCTTCCAAAAACGTATCTCAATAAATTAAATCTTCAAAAGACTTTAATGCCTCTTAAAATACTTTTTGGTGTTTGCTTTACAAAATATGGTAATTTTGTGGGTGTTTCCATGGTCCTGGTGCTCCAGGGCCTCCAAAATGTGATAGGTAGTTAGGAAAGTAGATGTGTAGAGGTGTAATTTAAGCGCCTTGCAAACTTGAAGGTGCTGTTTGGATTTTGGGCACCTGTATGCAGCTAGGCTCCTAAAAGTCTTATACATGTGTATCCCCATACTCTGGATGAGTAGTAGAATGTGTTGTGGGGTGTAATTCTCAGTATGTTGTATTCCCATGCTTAGGAGGAAGGGCAAGTGTGTTTTTAAATGTAATTCTAAGTATGCCCATGCTGTATGTGAGAAACATAATGTTAATTGATGGTTTGTGTAAAAAAATACAATTTAATTTTTTACTAATTTTTCCTAAAATGTGTGGCAAAAAATGTAATCTTTAAAAGACTTGACATGCCTTTAATTAAATACACTGTTATATTGTGGGTAATTCTCCAGTTATGGCACTTCATAGCCTCAGGAAATTTGATAAGTAGTCAGGAAATCACATACATTATCTATGGACCTTAAAAGCCTGAAAGGTGCTTCTTGGAAATTGAGCCCTTCTATACATTTAGACAGCGAAAAAGTATCACATATGTAGTATCTACATACTTGTAAGGAGTTGAGAAATGTGTTTTGGGGGGTGTAATTGTAAATATGTTCATGCTGTGTGTGAGAAATACCTTGTTATAATGTAAAATCACATTTTGTTTACTTTCTTTATTTTCCAAAAAACTGTGACAAAACACGACAACTTTAAAAAAACTGACCATACCTCTTACTAAATACCTTGTACAGTTTACTTTCCAAAAATGGGTAATTTTGGGGTTGTTTGTACTGTCCTGGCATTTTAGGATCTCAAGAAATGAGAAAGACAGTCAGTACCTCAGGGTTGATAAATTACACACACACACACACTTGTTGATTTTTTTTTTTTTACCAAAGAAATGTAGCAGGATACATTTTAATTATTTGATTATTTAATTATTTACAAACTTGTTTTACTTTCAAAATGTTTTTTTCCTTCATATAATAATAAAAAAATGCAACCAACAGAAAGTTCCATCAGTCTAAAAAATGTAAATATAATTTATTTAGGTACAGTGTTGCTTGACTGAATTATTTAAGATTCAAAGTATGACAGTGCTGAAAACTGGTCTGGACAGGAAGGAAATTTATCATGCTGGTCTTCAAGTGGTTAAACCCTGCAGGGGGACTATAATATATATATTATATATGTATATATATATATATATGTTTTTTTTTTTTTTTTCCCTGATACTCATTTACCTGTAAGCACTGAAATAACTGTAGCATTGTTGATATCTGTGTCAGGTGTAAGGCTCCATTCACACTTTAAAATGAGGCCATTTATGTTTACCTGCAGAAGACTAAGTGGGGTTCACTGTCACTTGTGGACAGCAAGCCCTGTTAAAAGCAATGGGAGCTTGACAGCACCTGCAGCTATTTGCATACAATTGCTTATTTGCTCAAGTGCTGTCAGGCTTCCTTTGCTTTCAATGGGGCTTCCCGCTTGCAACTAATCATAGAGCACTCTTCTGAGTCTCTCACAGGTAATTGCAAAAAGCCACAGTCGTAAGTGATCATTTTTCAATAGACTGGTGTTTTAAGCCCAATTGAACTTTCAGTTTAAATTAGATAATTAAAATTTGGGTACACCAAAACAAAATGTTTGCAAAATTCAGTATTTTTTCTGCCAACATACTGCATAGGGTACCCTTGCTTTCTGTTGGAAAGCAGTGATCTCTTTGCAGATGTTTGGCATACCACCTTCTAAGTAAGAGCCTAGTGGCCTCTTCTGTCATAAATTCCTCCCCCTGCCTGTTAGCAGTAATGTGATCTGAGCTGCACATGCGCAGCTGAGCTCACATTTACGGCACCCTCACTGTGCCATGCGGTGTGACTTCTGTGCACATGTGTGGGAGTGATGTCACCACAGCCCGGCCATGCAAGCAGTTCAAGAGACAGAACCTGGAAGACAGGCAGCCAAAGATGGAAGTGTTGGGAACCAGAGGGAGTGATAACAGCACTGTGCTGGAGGGCTGCATTTGACAGGTAAGCCTGTAATAATGTGTTCATATGCAGTGCATACTAGAACAGCACACTGCATTCACAAAGTGGTAAATCTACCACTTTAAGAAATGCGTTAAAATACCAATTGGTTTTTCAAAAATTTGTTTTGGCATTCACTTAAAAGACGCTTCTAGAATACTGCATGTGGTATTTTCCGAAATATGCATTATTTATCTCCTGAAACCATTTGGTATTTTATCTCATGCGATATCCAGTGGGATGGATACAATGTAGAAGAATTAGAACCCCTGACAGTTTTTGTTGCTAAAAAAGAGGTAAAATGGTTTAAACCATAAAATATGCCAACTCACTAAGTTAGTGTGGTCCCTGAAGGATATGTATTAATACAAAGGAAAAAAGGGGACTAAAATACTAGTCAAAGGGAAGCTGTTTTCACAGGATACACGTGGTGTAGCAAAAAGAAGTAAAGTAAAATAAGTAAATACAAAATAACTTTATAATTGTCAAATATTGAATGAAAATGATATAAAAAAAAGTCACACATACTGTATATATAAATACCCTTTTTCTATGGTCTTTTTATTGGTGGAAGAAGGGTATTTATATATGTGTGTGATTTTTAATACTATTTTCATTCAATATTTTACATTTATAACGATACTTTATTGCATGTCAGGTTTTTTTTTTACTTGTCCCCATTGAAAGATGTCCCCTCTTTTACTTTTCTGGGGACAACCCTACATTTTGGATTTTCTTTTCATTTCAGTTTCAATGATACTTGTAAAGGGGACAAATGGAGAAGGTGAATCTCCCTAACAGGGACACAGACAGCTATAAAAAGCCGCACCAGTGTTGTAATCCACCTCCAATCTATCCAAAAGTTTAAAAAAATCCTTTAGTTATTCTTTAAGTAAATCAACCCCAATGATTTCTATATTTATGCATTACTGTTGAGAAAACAGATCCAAAAAGGCAGACACTACATAAAATTGCCTATTATATTTTTACATTTCTTAATTGCTGCATGCCCGGACCACTATTTAATACACATGCAATATTTTGGCAAAATGTGTACGGACACCTAAATACTGCATACGTTCTACTTCTGTGAATGGAGACCAGCATGGCATAACGCTGCAGAAGGGCCATTTTTTCAATTTTTGTTGGAGGAGTTTTCTACAATGTTCAGTAGCAGGCATGTTGAACCTCTGCAATTAGACCACTGCTTTTGTACTGAGAGCAAGGGTCTGACTCTGCAGCTGCTGGTAGAGGACAGACTTTCTACTCAAACCGTGGCTGCATTAGAAATAAAAAGAACGATAAGACACTGAACACCATTTGTTTTCCTACACCTGGAATATATTTAGCTGATTTAAATGAAGGTGAAATGGCCTGAAATTATAGATGGGGAAAAAGGAAGGTTGGAATAAAAAAGGAGGAGGGGTGGTGGCGCATTAATAAGATGGTCAGGGGTAGAATCTCTGTGTCTCTTGTGAGTTTCAGTTGAGGCTACAGTACACACACTGTAGGTATACCTCTTCTTGCCTCTCATATTTAGCATTACCTTAATATTCCTAAACATGTTTTTAATTTGTGCAGATGGTATTTTTTGTCATCTATAGGGTCTTACTATTATTAATCTGGCAATTAGTATAAGATGTATCTGTTTTTGTTGCTGTTCAATTGCACAACTTGATTATACAGCAAGGCTATCCATAGAATTTTTTGAATTTCTATAATTTTTTTTTTTTTTTGCAAATTACAAAATTTAGCCCAACGTTCCCTAAAACTTTGGTATTTCCCACATTTAATAAATATTAATATTCTTCCAAATCCCTGTCCATTCTTGTGCCATTCTATGCAGTTCTTATTGTGATCTCTTTTCCAGCACACTGTATGTACAATAGCTTTGGTCCAGTAGGTAAGCATGTATGTTAAAAACTTGTTGGGATAAGAAATGTCAGTGTTTAATCAACTGATATTTATTTCCAGAAAACAGGATTTCAGGATTGGATCTTACCAAAAACTGTCAATTGCTATGTTTTCAGGTAGTTGTGTTTTGATCACCACTAGAACATTGTAGAATTTTCTAGGCCCAGTAGAAATAGGGGGTGAAAGAGCAATGGTATAAAAGTAAATGCAGCACCATCATATCAATGTAATTTTTTTTATTCCCATAAGTCCCATATATACAGTATAAGCTGTAAACCCATATTATTTAATTAATAAACAATTATACTTATCTGCTTTGTGCAAAGCCCTGATCCTCTTCTTCTCCTGTCCCCTGTTGGTGCTTCTGGCTCCTCCCCCCTACTGAGTGCCCCCACAGCAAGCCATTTGCTATGGGGGCACTTGTGTTGGCTTGCTCCCGAGCAATGCTCTGTGTGTCCATTGAGACACAAAGAGTGTCTTGGCCCTGCCTCCCACTCCCTCACTGGCTGTGATTGACAGCAGCAGGAGCCTGCTGTCTCTGAGTCTATGAGGAGGAAGAGAGTGGAGAGAGCTATGGCTCTCAGGGACAGTGCTGAAACGAGATCAGGCTCAGGCAACTATAAGGGCAGTGGGGCTGAGGGGAGCTGCACACAGAAAACTTTTTAATCTTAAAGGATAAGTTTACCTTTCATAACATGTTACATGTTACACCCATATTCAGGGTGTAACATGTTATTAAAGCACCGACCCCTGCTTCCCGCCAATCCCTCGCTTTGACAGCTACAGGGGGGTTCTTCCCCCTCCCCTGCTAGCTGTCAAATTTTAAAAAAAATGTTGTCGTATGGGGCTCCACCCATCTGGCCGCTTCACTCCTCTGTGAATGAGAAACTAAAAGTCCTGATAGCTTAGCGGCTGTCGGCTTGTAGTACCCATACATCACGTACGGGCAAGCAGATATACTGACAGATCTACAGAAGACCTGGATGGCACCACTAGTCTGCTTATCACTGCTGCAATGCTTTATAGGCTTCTGCATTGTGCATTTATTATTTTTTTATCAAATTAACGTATCCTTTAAGGCATAGAATGCATTAAGGTAAAAAAAAAAATTCTACTTTTAGAACCACTTTAAGCAGAGGGCTGAGTCCTAATGACCTACGAGGATCAGGTGGCTTGGGAAACAAATCAATGTATGGCAAAACTCACTAAACAAAAAAGCTAAAAAGTCTGGAGTCTTTACAGGATAACAGAAAAACATCTACTCTCAATTCAAAGCCAATTCAATATGGGGATTAATCACTTTGTTAAAGGTAACATCAGGAGCAAAAACTTTTACCTAAATATATTGCTCAGTAGCTAAAACGTATATAAATACACTTTGCATGCACCAAATGCTTTTGCAAACCCAGTTAATACCTTGCTAACATTCCAATGACATAGTGTCTGTGATGCAAATAGCCTATGCTGAGAGCAGAACTTTGGAAGGGACTCAGCAGGCCCACCCAGTACAGGCTTTCTGCAGAAGACTACAGGAGGAGGTGGATACAAGACCAGTACACAAGGAGAGACAGCAGCAGTAACCAGTCTTTATTACAGGAATCTCCTGCGCAAAGAAAGTTTCATGCTGGATAGGGAGAGATACTCAGTGACTAGGGGCAGGAAAATGTCCCTAGCCTGTCCCTGATGAGTAGGGACAGGCTAGGGATTCGCTATCCTCCAAGAAGCCTCCCCTTTGGGACCAGCCGGCCAAGCCGCACTTCACCCTCTGAAACAGATTCTGTCGATGCATCCCTTCCCGCTGCATCTCTGCACTTGAACTGAACTATGTTTTCCCTAAGCGGAGCTCTCCCACTGGGCTGTTTGTAGTTTGGCATTCTCTTCAATACAAGTTTATTTCAACTGTGTCTTTACTGCTGCCGCACCATGCTGCACCTCCCTACAAATTGTATAGTATAAAGTCCTTTCCAACCTGTTTTAAAAACATAAATACAACATTTCACATTCTTTTTTTAAATCAGTAACAATAATAAAATAACTCCAATGCTAGCTCTCTCAGACAAAGCTGTGCTAAATAAACCTCTCTTAGGGTTTATACATAAATTGAGTTATGAACAGATTGACATATCAAAGATACGATATAAAGTGCTCACCTCTGAATATTAAGTGCTAACAGGTGCCAAGCTCTGGCTCCCACCACACATAATATAGAATCGTTATGCAAAATAAAAAAAGAGATTGCCTGCGTTTGGTGTATAAATTAAAGATTTGTGACAACAGCAACACTGAAATATCTGAATACCAGATATCAAAATATACTGTATGTCTCACTAAATCAGTGTGATGTCACTTTAAGGTTCTATTCATACAAATGTAGACACAACAAAGTTTTACTAATAAAATTATTGAAAAAGTAAGATAATTAAGAGTGAAAACAATCAAAGATCAATAAAAAGTTCATATATGTGAAATAGAGTGTCAAAAGTTCCAGAGTTGACAATATCAAACTGTGACTCAATCTGAATAAGAAGTGATCTCCAAGTGATTGACACCAGTGCTCACACACCCAGATGGAGAGATCTCAGCATACAGAGATCAACTCCTATATACGGACAGGAGGGGGAGAGCACAGCATACACCTCCTCCCTGCTCTCTCCTTTATGGTGTTGTCACTACTCCTGTAGCGAGTTCCCTTTGCTGTAGCACCTGAACTTTGTAAGTTTGAGGGAGGGGAGAATTGTACCGGGGACACAAAAGGGGATGTACCAAACATTTGTGGTGGGGATGAGAGGATTTATGCTAGGAGAGGAGATCGGGGATTATGATTTGTGCTAGGGGGGGGATTTGGGGTGGGGGGAGTATTTGTGCTGGTTGGAGGGATGGGAAGGATTTTGGGGGGATATTTGTACTAGGAGGGGGGATTGGGGGGAGAGGATTCATGCTAGAAGGACGGAGTGGGAGAGGGGGAATTGTGCTAGGAGGGGGGATTGGGGGAGCAAAGATTTGTGCTAGAAGGGGGAATTTGTAATGGAAGGAGAGGGATTTGTTTGCATTTTTGTTTGGGGAAAACTTTGCCTTGTAGAGAAAATTTATTCTTAGGGAGTGAGCATGCAAATTTTTTTGATAATTAAGAAACTATTAGTGTATAATTCAATATATAGTGCTACACTTGTGGGGATTGTAGCCTTCTAAGCAAAGGGGGTGTGGCTGCCAAACAGGACTTTATCTGACATTCACAGGCAAACCTTAGATTTTTACCTAAACTATATTATTGTCAGATTACCATCTAGGGAAGGCTATGTTGCAAGAGTGAATAAATACATAGAATTCATTTAGATGCTGTGAGGTAACTAACAGCAATCAATGAATTACAAATTTGTGGGTCATAGATGAATACATTGCACTTAAGTTGCCTAAAGATTCTGCAGTACTAATTTAATTGTTCAAATATATTCCATTGAGGGAAGGGTACCCCTCTTTAACCCTTTTACTACTACTGACCTATGTCATGTATTGGTGGCATCAGGGGTTTTACACACCCCTTGACTGTCGGCTTACCTTGACTGTCCTCCCCTGATAAGTTAACTGTCGGCTATTAGGTGGAACTGATCCAGTACATTCATTTCTCCCCCATGCAGCCCCCTGCTATGTTTCTGTAACTCTGTTTTTCCACCTAAGGGCCCGGGACTGACGTGATGGGTGTTGCTGTGTAGAGGGGAGGCAGCCATGTGAACGCCAGAAAATCTAATTTTCGTTATGTTTCAAATGCATTTCTTTGTATTGATTTTGTGTATTTGTTATATCGTGTGGATTAAAAACATTTTCCAAATTCTCTAATCTATCCTAAATCGGATCCAAATTCATTGTGAATAGTTGGTTGTTAAGTAGCTGGCAGCCACCACATCTTTAACAACCATGACTCACCTGCAAAAAACAAGTGTCTGTTAAAAAAAAAATAAAAAAACTGCATGCCGCCCAGACCCTTGGATTTAAAGAGGAACCCCATGCCAAAACTTTAAAAAAAAATGGCGTGGGGCCCTCCTCCCAAAATGCATACCAGACCCTTACCCAAGTATGCAGCCTGGTAGGCCAAGAAAATGGGGAGACAAGAGAGCTCATCCCCTCCTGAGCCATTCCAGGCCACATGCCCTCAACATAGGGAGGTGAATTGGAGGAGGGGCCCCCCTCCCCCCAAAGCACCTTACAACTATGATGAATCACACCAGGCCACATGCCCTCAACATGGGGCTTGCTTTGATGTCCAGGGGACACATCACTCACCAAATGACAGGTAAACATTGGGGTGGGGTGGCCTGTGATGACACCGGGTGACCCTGCCCCCATGTTTACTTGTCATTTGGCAAGTGTCAAAAGGCCAAAGGGCCTAGTATGGATTCGGGGGGCCCCTATGCCATATTTTATTTTTTAAAAAAGCACCTATTTTGTTTACATTCTGCTGTCAGTGGGTCATGGTTGTTAAGGACTTGGTGGCTGCTCACTCCTTAACAACCAGCTATTCACAATGAAACAAATGCATTCATTTTCATTATAACTTTTTTCGGATTTGTTGCCATTCCTTTCTATGTCCATATCTAAATCTCAGAAAATGAATTTTTTTAACAAAAAATTAATTGAAATGAAATGAAATGCACAAGGTAGATCAGGGAATATCCGTTCACTGATCTCACCTAGCTAATAGGAGTCCAGAAGCAATAAGCATTTAGTCACATCCATTTTCTGCTATAATTCTGATTTGCACACCAGTAGCTTAAGTGATATGCAAAGGTGACATCAAGGATCTAATAGACCCCTGATGTTTCATTCAAAATATCCTTTCACAGTAAAAATGCTATCATATAGGGTACTGTTGGTTCCCTATGTGATAGCAATAAAGTTAAGTGAAAAAAGGGAGAAATTAAGGGACACCTTAAAACGCAACCCCCCAAACAAATTTTGAGCCCACCTTGCCTCAACATATATGTATGTTCATATTTAAACTCAGAGCTCAGAGGTGCCTATGTATAAATCTCTGATTGTGCTACACGTTATATATTGTTGTCAAAGCAGAGTGAGAGCAATAATTCTAGGATCATTATTCAAATTTTTGGGGGGCATTTCATGGGCACACACAGGGGTAGATTTACTAAAACTGGTTCATGCAGCATCTGGTGCAGCTGTAATCAATCAGCCACTAACTTCAGCTTGTTCAATTAAGCTTTGGCAATAAAACCTGGAAGCTAATTTGTTTCTATGAAGAGTTGCACCAGATTTTGCACTATCCAGTTTTAGTAAATAACCCACACAAAGTCTTGGCATGTTTGGTATCTATTTACTCAGCATAACCTCATCTATTTTTATTATTTTGCATTTTTGTGCACTATAATTAATGTTAGTGTAATTTTCACTGATTTTCTAATTAATAATAGTTTCTGCTTAATAAACTATTGCTCTTATATCATGTGACATAAAAAATTGGAGTTGCCACCATTTTATTCTCCAGGATTTATCCTTTCAGAGAATACAGTTAGGTCCATATATATTTGGACACAGGAACAATTTAATTTTTTTAAGGTATTTACCAAAACATATTCAAGCTATAGTTATATATTGGATATGAGCTGAAAGTGCACACTCTCAGGTTTAATTTGAGGGTATGTACATCTAAATTGGAGGAAGAGTTTTTAGAATTACAGCTCTTAAGAGTAGCCATCCCACCTTTTTCAAGGGACCAAAAGTAACTGGACAATTGAATCAAAAGCTGCTTCATGGCCAGGTGTGGACTACTCCTTTATTATTTCTTCATCAATTAAGCAGTCAAAAGGTCTGGAGTTGATACTAGGTGTGGTATTTGCATTTTGAATCTATTGCTGTAAACCTACATCATGCGTTCAAAGGAGTTGTCCAAGCAAGTGAAACAGACCATTGTAAGGCTTTAAAAACAAAACAAATCCATCAGAGAGATAGCAACAACATTATGAGTTGCCAAAATCAACAGTTTGGTACATTCTGAGGAAAGAAGAACACACTGGTGAGCTCAGCAACATAAAAAGGCATGGACGTCCATGGCGGACAACAGTGGTGGATGCTCTCTATGGTAAAGAAAAACCCATTCACAACATCCAGACAAGTGAAGGACACTCTCCAGGAGGTGGGCATATCATTGTCAAAGTCTACAATCAAGAGAGGACATCACAAGAGCAAACACAGAGGGTTCACCACAAGGTGCAAACCATTCATAAGCCTGAAGAATAGAAAAGCCAAATTAGACTTTGCCAAAAAAAAAATCTAAAAAAGCCAGACCAGTTCTGGAAAAGCATTCTTTGGACAGGAGAAACTAAGATTAAACTGTACCAGAATAATGGGAAGAAAAACATGTGGAGAAGGCTTGGAACAGCTCATAATCCAAATCACACAACGTCGTCTGTAAAACATGGTGGAGGCAGTGTGATTACATGGGTATGCATGGCTTCCAGTGACACTGAGTCATTTGTGTTTATTGATGATGTAACAAGACAGAGGCAGCCGGATGACTTCTGCAGTGATTAGAGATATACTGTCAGCCCAGAAACATCCAAATAGAGCAAAGTTGATTGGATGGAGCTTCACAGTACACATGGACACATGTACACAATGATCCAAAACACACTGCAAAAGCAACCCAGGAGCTTTTGAAGGAAAAGAAGTGGAATTTTCTGCAATGGCCGAGTCAGTCACCTGATCTCAACCCAATTGATAATGCATTTCACTTGCTGAAGGCAAAACTAAAGGCAGAAAGACCCACAAACAAAGAACAACTGAAGACAGCTGCAGTTAGAGCCTGGCAAAGCATCAGAAGGGAGGAAACCCAGTATTTGGTAATGTTCATGGGTTCCAGACTTCAGGCAGTCATTGCCAGTAAAAGATACTCAACAAAATATTAAAAATTAACATTTTATTTATGATTATATTCATTTGTCCAATTACACTTGATCCCCTGTAAAAATAAGTATATTCTGCTACATGTCTTTGGTACAGAGTTATAGCGTCTACAAACATTGATGTATATACTGGAATTTTTATTTATTTTTATAATAGTAATGGCGGTGATCAGCGACTTACATCCCGGTCACATCGGGTGCGACTTGGCATGCAATTTGCATGCCCTACAACTTGCAAATCGTATGCCAAGTCGCACCCTATTGTTCGCTATTAGAGCGGTCATATCAGTGCGGTTCAGACTTGGTCGGAGTCACACCTATTTCTAAAGTAGTGCAGTACTTTTGTTGCGATTTGCATAGACATCTGTGTCAGATGTCTTGAAAATCGCAACTGAAATCATCAGGTCACCTGATTTCACTGAAATCATGGGACTTCAGTGTAAGTCGCACTATTTCAAAATTGGTTTTGGTGTGACTCGGGGGCTTATAGTGGGAACATGCGGCAGGCAATCTGACACTATGTGGAAACTGAATAACTGACACTGATATCTCCAGTAACACTAATACAGTGATCAGTGATAATACTATATACTGTCATTGTACTAATGATACTGGCTGGAAGGGGGTTAACGCCTAGGGGCAATCAAAGGGTTAACTGCAGAAGGCGGTCCGCAACTGGTTAACAAACAAATCTGAAACTAAATAAATGTTTCCATCATGCACATCTTTAATACTGGATTTTTATGGTATATAACTTTTTGGGTACCCAGTGACTCCAAATTCTAATGTATGGGTGTTGTGTTCCCATTGTTTTGTTTTATTGGGGTTTCATTATAGAGATTTTTAGATTTTCATACTTACTTAGTTCTTGCTAATAAAAAGCACTGACACTATACTAGTGACACTGGGCAGGAAGGGGTTAACATCTGGGGCAATCAAAGGGTTAACTGTGTGCTATGTGCTGTTTTACATTATGTACTGTATGTGGTTTAATAGGGAAACGTGCCAGTGTATATTTCTCTGCTGTGCAGAGAAATACACATCAGCATGTTCTTTCTATCAGAAGAGAGACCTGTGTTGTTTACACAAAAGTCTCTTCCATGTCAGTGTTTCTCGGCGATCGCCAGGTACCGGCAGGGAATTTCTGGCTGGGACCCGGTGATTGACATCCGTAACCGCCAATGGCGAGCGTCCCCTACCCGGAAATGGAAATCATGTATATATGCGTGATTTTACGCAGCCCTGCTGCCCTGTAGCAGTAGTTATACTATAGGGCAACAGGCAAGCAGTTACAAATTTACTATGTAAAGATCCTTACACATTTACTTGAATTCTGTGACATGTATTCTCTATGCCCAGTGGGTAGGTACTGTTGTGTCACGCATTTCACAGAGCCTGCCTTCTGAACTACAGAGATACTGAAAGGAGGAGTTTCAGGAGGCGAAGTCAGTACAGGAATCATTGCATGCAGGCAGCAAGGTACCATGGGATATGTAGTCCTTAGAAATCAAAAGTAAACAGCAAAACGATGAAGGAAAAGCATGAAGGTGACTCAGGAAGTTGTTGAAAAAGTTGGCCAGCAGACAGGAAGCACTCACAACAAGAAAGGGGAATTTTCAAGTAAGCTTATATTGGATTGTTATTGTTTGTACTTTATTGATATTACAATCCTGATGTTATAAAACGAACGCGTATGCTGTAGTCAAAGAATTCCTGTGTATCATAAACAGTTGACGTGTTTGTTTTTACCTTATGTTCCTAGGATTGTACATGCCCACTATCATCCCACCCCAAATTGCACAATAAAAACAACAAACAAAAACAATACAACACTGGACATAGACATCTTAGTATTCTTGATTTCCTATACCCTTTTTCAGCCACTTCCTGCCTACATGCTCTAACTGCAACATTGCATATTCTGATAAAAAAGAAAAAAAAATAATTAAAGAATTAATATTATTATTTTTTTACATACATCACCAGTCAATGTCTCTAATCACTGCCACTCCTGTTATATGAAGACGCTGTACTGCACTGGTGACAGTATGTAAAAAGAAAAATTGTGGGAAAAAATATATATATTTTTTTTAATATTAACAATTTTTATTGGTTTTCATGTAAATACAAAAAAGGATAAGAAAAGAGAATAAGCATAACAGAGAAGTACATCGATAGCAAAACTGCATAGAATCAGGACCAGCAGAATCAAAAAAATAACAGTGTAACGGTTATCAGGACCTTACAAAAAATATTTTTTTAATTTCTTCATTTTCTAAAAAATTATGACAAAAAATTATCACTTCAAAAAACTTGCCATGCCTCTAACTCACAGGTCTCAAACTGGCAAACTAATCTGAAAATATGAGATAGGCTGTCAGTACATCAGGATTCAAATAATCCTAGTGTGATACCCTGTGCTACCCACTAAACATAAAAAAAACTCCCTTAGTGCATATAGATTCTACAAAACAAAAAACGGGTGGCAGCAACCAATTGACAGTGTTCCTACAATCACTAAGTGTACCAAATAATAATTTTTTTGTTTTCGCCTTCCTGGAAAAACAATGTGTAACTGCTCAAATGGGCTTTAATATATTCACAGACCAATAAAATTAGGCATACTATAAAACAATAAAATCGCAGATAAATATATATTCAAATCAACTTAAAATATTATAAATTAATAAGTGCATAGTCCCAGTTCATAAATCATGATTTTCCTAAAACAATCAGTTTCTTCTGACTCGTTCCACCATCAGTGTTTATACCTTTATACACAGTGACTACCACCACCATTCATAAATGTGTCACCATCAGATGTGACCTGCAAAAAATCAAGTCAAATATGCCTTCCCCAGCCTGGGGTAGCTCTCCAAATTTGTCAGATATGCTTAGCTATCCTCCAGACTTCTTATGGTTGCTTCCAATTTAATGGGTATGTTGCCCTTTAAAACTCCGATCACTGCTCTGCAACCAAGCTCATTGCAACAGAGGATGTCCTCATAGAGTAGTAAGTAAAACCAGTACTTATTTATTAAAAGTATTGTACTTACAATTAAAAAGAAACAACAGGAATAAACTGACAGACAGCTGGGCCGTGGCTCCCGCGTCACTTCCAGTCTCGGGACTCGGCACCTGGCTCTGCCCAACATGTGTCGTCATGGTCATGTGACTCCCTTCGGGGAGCAATTACACGTGTTTTTTCAGGGAAGGTGTAACCAAAATAATAATTTTTTAGTACATCAATTTTCAAATGTACTGTACATACCATAGTTTGTAGACTCTGTAGCTTTCCTACAGGCTAAACAATATACAATGATTTGGGTCATTTTTTACCAAAGAAATACCGTATATACTCGAGTATAAGCCGACCCGAATATAAGCCGAGGTACCTAATTTTACCACAAAAAACTGGGAAAAACTATTGACTCGAGTATAAGCCGAGGGTATCAGTGGGAGGAATAGTGCCCCATCATTGGTGTCAGTGGGAGGAATAGTGCCCCATCATTGGTGTCAGTGGGAGGAATAGTGCCCCATCATTGGTGTCAGTGGGAGGAATAGTGCCCCATCATTGGTGTCAGTGGGAGGAATAGTGCCCCATCATTGGTGTCAGTGGGAGGAATAGTGCCCCATCATTGGTATCACTGGGAGGAATAGTGCCCCATCGTTGGTGTCAGTGGGAGGAATAATGCCCCATCATTAGTATCACTGGGAGGAATAGTGCCCCATCATTGGTGTCAGTGGGAGGAATAGTGTCCTATCGTTGGTGTCAGTGGGAGGAATAATGCCCCATCATTAGTATCAGTGACACCAATGATGCGGCACTATTCCTCCCACTGACACCAATGACACTTGCTGACCCCTGTTGCAGTATGGTGCTGCTGCAGCCAGCATATGTGGTTGCAGCAGCACCTCTGCACTGCACACTTACCGGCTTTTCCCTCACTCGATTTTCACGGGTCCGCTCGGCTCCACCTCCTCTCCCGTGATTGGCCGCCTGTGTACCTTTCCTGAGCTACAGTTCTGGCGGCCAATCACCGGTGAGGAGGCGGAGCCGAGCGGCAGGAGTGAGGGAGTGGCAGGAGTGACGGAAGGAGCAGCGCTTCCTGGATGGATCATCGTGGGAGCCAGGTAAGAGACAGCAGCCCTCTGCCCACCCCTGTACGCGCCCCCCTTGACGGAGCCTCGCGCCCCCCTATTTGAGAAGCACTGTCTACCCTGCTAGACATCTGCAGACGTTGACTCGAGTATAAGCCGAGGGGGCCGTTTTTCAGCACAAAAAATGTGCTGAAAAACTCGGCTTATACTCGAGTATATACGGTATAGCAGAGTACATTTTTGCCTAAATTTATAAAGAAATATAATTTATTTGCAACATTTAAAAAACAAAACAGAAACAAAGAAAAACAGATTCTTTTTTTCAAAAAATGTGGTCATTTTTTGTTTATTTAGCAAGGAATAAAAATCCCATTGGTGATCATATACCACCAAAAGAAAGCTCTATTTGTGTGAATAAAATGATAAAATGTGGGTACAGTGTTGCATGATTTATTTTCATTCAAAGTGTGGAAGCACTGAAAGTTGAAAGTTTTCCTGGGCAGGAAGAGGGTAAAAGTGTCTGGTATTGAAATTGTTAAGAGGGCAAATTTTACATGGCTGAGGGCTGCTGTCCAAGACTTAGACTGGGAGGAAA